>NW_021620713.1:2022598-2169091 GCF_004785775.1 Grammomys surdaster | reverse complement strand
AACTCTGTGTCTGCTCCAGCCCAGAGGACCAGGCAGGGGCAGAAGGGTTAGTAGCTTATTCTTATCCTAGTTTACACTGTCTCCTGTGCATTCTGATTTGAGCTCTACACATTGTATTATGGATCTCTCCAAATCTCCAGATCTTAAAAAGTAAGATATAACATTAATGCAATGTTACATGTATAAAACCCAAGTAATTTCCTACAGTCATGAAATACATCAAAGTTTAAAACACTATGTTTACTAGAAAGTACTGAGTAAATAATATGACTTTGTTGTCATCGTATAAAAGGGTCCAGGTGTCAGGTATTCAGTGGTTACTCTGTGCAAACATTTTCCTCGCAGTGAGGAATGGCTGGTTGCTGTTGATGTGGTGGCTCACTGAGTGTATTTAATGCTCTGTACTCACTTAGCTCTTAATATGTCCAGGTCTAAAGACTGTGCTGCATTATGCACATGACACATACCTAATGCAGCAGTGGAAACTTGTTCCTAGCAGGGCTTTCAGCTCAGCATATGTCTCAAGTGTCCTGCAAGAACATATAATTGGCAACCAGGGATGAGAAGGCTGAGCTACACTGTGCTGTCCAGGCTTCATATAAATAACAACATCATGAGTTGTCATTACATTTATCATTACATTGTAAGTTCAAGATTGCAAGTATAAATATAACTCAGTAATTCTATTAGCTTTGTTTCATTTCCTGGATATTTTCTTTCCTATTGTTTTGTAACCTTTAAAGGGATATTAATAGAAATCTAAAACATTCTGTCTACACAAAAGCTTATCAAATGAGCTACATATTCTTATTAAAGAAAGTTCTTATCAGAATGATTTTTATTAGTAATTTTTCACAGTTAGTAAATAAGAGCACAGGAATAATGTTTATTTATATTTATATTTATTTATGTCTTTAATGAGTGATTTAAGTATTCCAATGAAATTTTATTTTGGAGTATTTGGTTATGCTTTGACCTCTAGTTGGGTACTGTGGTAATGCCATTAATTTTCTTTGAAGTATTATATGGAAGATTACTGTATAAATCCCATTTTAATGGAATGATTGGGAGTCACATGCTCTATTTCCAAAGAATCAATGAGTAGTCACTGGTTACGTCTGAGGTTTGTTTCTTCATTCAAAAGCATAACTTTTCAGTGTCATAAATGTTATAATATTAATAGTATTGCCTTTTGCCCATCTTTTGGCTTTACTAAGAATACTTGGCATTTCATTAATAATTTTATTTGATAAACCATCTCTAATGTGCTTATGTATATTATTATTAACCCAAAGATCCATATTAGGATTGCTTATTCTGTCACAAAAGTGGAGACTAGTCATTCAAAATCATGTGTCTGTTGGACAAAACTCTTTTTCCAAGGCTCTAGTATAGAGTTCTTTCCTGCCTCTTGGCAGCTTCTTCAATTCTTGGGAGTCATCAGGTTGTAGCTACATTACGTCAGTCTTTATTTCTGGTGCTTTGTGTTTAGTGTATTAGCACGGCAAAAAAAAAAAAAAAAGTGACTGCATGATGATCTCATGGATAAGTGTCCACTGAGAGATAGGGAAAAATGTTAACCATTTGCCCAGTAGTATAAAATCTTAACCTGTGCTATCACTTAGTTTATTTTTTATAACATTCTTAACTATCAATGTCTTACATTAAGATGAAATGATAGCAGCTTAGAATCAAGCTGCTGTCACTCCACAGTTGAAGAGAGTGAGGTTGAATTGTTGAAAGCTTGAGGTGATTGTTTGGGTCCTCTTTGTTTAGAATTGAAATCTGTAAAACGAATTTAGTGCTAGCAAATTTAACAGCATCTAGGATCTATTGGGTAAAATCAGTGACAGGTTATAAAGAAATAGTGGAAAAATTTGAGATTATTTCAGGACAAATGTAAGGAGTGATTAAGTTTTCAGTAATGCCCTCTTGTTCTGAATGCAGGTAGAAAGAAACAGGCTCAGATATCAAGGGGAAGAGATGCACTCTAGCAGTGTTATGGCTAGAGTTTGTTAATGACGATTTGAAGAGGAATAACTCATTCAAAATCAAATATAAGGAATCTCTTACAAATCTGTGAAATAGTTTGCTGTTAGCTGGAAATTTCTAATTTTTATTTTGAATCCATTTGTGTTCATTTCCTAAGTCAGTTCACCCCATTGTTTCTTCCTCTAGATGTAATTTTAGTTTTGTTATTCAAGAAGTACAGTCCCTTTATAATTACAGTCTCTAAAACCCTTAACTTGTAGCTTCTCAGTGCCTAATTTTTCTTTTTTCCTTATAAGTGTTGTTTATCTGGAGGCTTTCAAATCTCAAAATGGTAGTCATAACTCAGATTTCCTCTATGTGGATTAAGGTTGTATGTTTCTAGTTAAGTCACTAATGATTTCCAAAAGGCAACCGGATTATTAATCCAGTATTTCTATTAGCTATGTTGATCCTCTGTTTTCTTTCTTTTTCAAAAATAAATTAACTAATTAATTTCTTTTCTATTAATCATCTTATTCATTTATATTTCAAGTGATATCCCCCTTCCCGGATTTCCCTCTGCAATACCCCATCCCAGGTCCCCTCCCCCTTGCCTCTATAAGGATACTCTTCCACCCATTCATCCACTCCCACCTCACTGCTCTAGCATCCCCTCCTATTTTCGGGCATCAAGCCTCACTATCCATCTCCCGGTCACCCCTGCCACAATCCTTCCCCCATACCCACCTCCCATTCTTCTCTGAGCTGATGGGATTCCCCCCGCCCCCTAGTATCTATCTCCCCATTCTGGCACTCCAAGTTTTTGTGAGGCTAGACGCTTCCTCTCCCACTGAGGCCAGACAAGGCAGTCCAACTAGAAAACATATCCCACACAGAGGCATCAGGTTTTGGGATAGCCCCTGTTCCCATTTTTTGGGACCCAAATGGAGACCAAGCTGCACATCTGTGTAGGGAGGCCTAGATCCATCCTGTATATATTCTTTGGTTGGTGGTTCAGTCTCTGAGAGTCCCAAGGGTCCAGGTTTGTTGATTCTGTTGGTTTTCCAGTGGAGTGCCTATCCCCTTAGGACCTGCAATCCTCCATTTTATTCTTCCATAATAGTCCCCAAGCTCCATTCACTGTTTGTCTATGGGTGTTTGTATCTGAGTCAGCTGCTGGGTGGAGCCTATTTGAGGATAGTCATGCTAGACTCCTGTCTGCAAGCATAACAGAGTATCATTAATAATGTCAGGAATTGGTGCTTGCCCATGGGATGAGTCTCAAATTGGGTCAATTATTGTTCAGCCATTCCCTCACTCTCTGCTCCATCCCTAATCCCCATATTTCTTGTAGACAGGATACGTTTTGGGTCAAGACTTTTGTGGTTGAGTTGGTGTCCCTATAGCTCCACTAGGGTTCCTGTTTGGCCATCGGAGGCAGCCGCCCTAGGTTCCATATTTCCAATGCTATATATAAGTCACAGCTAAGGACACCCCTATTGATTCTTGGAAGCCTCCCCTATTCCAGGTCTCTGTCTCTTCCTGGAGATACCTCCTACTCGCCCCCCCCCCACCTGTCAATTGCAGATTTCCATTCATTTTCATGGCTATCTGGCTATCTCCCTTCTTCTCCCCACACCGACCCGTGAACCTCCCCACTCCCTTCCACAGCCTCTCCCATCCCGTACCCTTCTTCCATCTGCCTTCCATGACCACTCTATTCTCTGTTTAAACTGAGGCTCATACATCCTACAGTGTGCCCTTCTTTCTGTCCAGCCTCCTTGGAGCTATGGAATATAGCGTAGGCATCATGTATTATATGACTAATATCCGCTTATGTCCTTTGGTGATTGGGTTACTTCACTCAGGATGATACAGTCTCAAGATCCATCCATTTGCCTACAAAATTCACGATGTCTTTGGTTTTTTTTTTATAGCTCAACACTATTCCATTGTATAGATGTACTACACTTTCTTAATCCATTCTTTAGTTAAAGGACATCTGGGTTGTTTTCAGTTTCTGGCTATTATGAATACAGCTTCTATGAATATAGTTAAGCAAGTGTCTTAGTGGTATTGTAGTATGGTGGTATGGTAGAACATCTTTTGGGTATATGCCCATGAGTGGTATAACTTGGTTTTTAGGTAGAACTATTCCTAGTTTTCTGAGAAACAGCCAAATTGATTTCTAAAGTAGATGTACAAGTTTGCAATCCTGCTAGCAGTGAAGAAGTCTTCTCCTTGTGCCCCATTCTTGCCAGTATGTGCTATCTATCTTTTGAGTTTTTGATCTTAGGCATTCTGATTTTTTTGATTTGCATTTTATGATGACTAAGGACTTTGAACATTTCTTGGCCATTCAAGATTCCTCCGTTGAGAATTCTGCTTAGCTCTGTGCTCAATTTTTAAATCAGGTTATTTGGTTAGTTGGTGTTTAACTTGTTTTTACATTTTACATATTAGAGCTCTTTAAGATGTAATGTTGGTGCCTCTACCCCTGCCTTTGCAAGATTAGAATCGCCACAGCCCTTCTATACTTAGAGAAGGGAGGAGATGTCAGGGGCAGCCCTGCTTATACACTGAAGGCCCAAAATCAGCCATAGGCCTAAAATCAGCAATAGGCCTGTCATACATGTATACTAACACCAAGTCTTGGGTCTCTGTGGAAAAACATTGAAACAGAGGGCCATAAGCTATTATAAACAGGCAGCTTTTGTGGAAATTTACCAGCCTGAGTAGTCATAGACCTTGTAAATAGGTAGCCTTGGTGGATAATACCAATTTAGATAAGGACAAGTCAATCATAGACAGAATCATAGTGACCTGTCCCCTGAACCTTCACCCAGCTGATACCCTGTTCTGAAAGATATCTGTATTCCCCCTGAACACCCACGCTCTGGTGTCATCCCCTTCCCACGTCCTGCCTTTTTGTGTTTATAACCCCTGTGTGAATAAGTAAAAATTATGATTTGATTTTATATATATATATATATATATATATATATATATATATATATGTAAATAAAATGTAGCATTGGTGAAGATCCTTTCCCAATTTGTATGCTGCTATTTTGTTTTATTGACAGTGTCTTTTGCCTTACAGACGCTTTCCAGTTTCATGAGGTCCCATTTATCAATTCTTGATCTTAGAGCCTGAGCTATTGGTGTTCTCTTCAGGAAATTGTCTCCTGTACCAACAAGTTCAAGGCTCTCTCCCTATCTATTCACCATAGCACTTGAAGCTCTATCCAGGGCAATAAGAAAACTAAATTAGATCAATGGGATACAAATTGAAAGTATGTCAAAGTATTGCTATTTGTGGATGACATGATAGTATACATAAACAACTACAAAAATTCTATCAGAGAACTCCTACAACAGGTAAATCCCTTCAGCAAAGTGGCTGGATACAAAATTAACTCAAAGGAATCAGTAGCCCTCCTTTATACAAATGACAAACTGGCTGAGAAAGAAATTAGGGGAAACAACACCCTTTACAATAGCTATGAATAATATAAAATGTCTTTGTGTAACTAACTAAGCAAGTGAAAGATCTGTATGACAAGAACTTCAAGTCCCTGAAGAAAGGAATTGACGATCTCAGTAGATGGAAAGTTCTCCCATGCTCATGGATTGGTAGGATTAACATAGTAAAAATGGCCATCTTTCCAAAAGCAATCTACAGATTCAATGCAATTCCCATCAAAATTTCAACATATTTTTTTAATAGAACTTGAAAGAGCAATACTCAACTTCATATGAAAAAATAATAAATCCAAGATAGCCAAAAGAATCCTAAATAATTAAAGAACTTAGGGAGGAATCCCTGACCTCAAGCAACAGAATAATAGTGATTAAAACTGCATTGTATTAGTTCATAAGCAGGCAGGTTGATCAATGGACTCAAATCTAAGACTGAGAAATAATCCTACACACCTATGAACACTTGGTTTTTGATAAAGACGCCAAAACCATACAACTTGGAAAAGAAAACATCCTTAACAAATGGTGCTGGTGTAACTGTTTGTCTACATTTAGAAGAATGAAAATAGGTGCATATTTATCACCCTGCACAAAACTCAATTCCAAGTAGATCAAGGACCTCAACATAAAACCTGATACTCTAAATCTCATAGAAGAGAAAGTGGGAAACACCCTTGAACACTGTCTTCTAGGCTTGCCATGACTTCAGCTATTTGGTTGCTTTTTTAGCTTCTAGTAAACCAGAGTCGCAAAGCATGTGAAAACCACTGAGAAATTTCAACACTACTGTCATGGCAAACACAGGCAGGCTGTGTGCCATTTGAGCGTATCGACCAATCTGTATGCTATTTTCTACAACTATCTATACATCTGTAGCTTACCTTATGATAAATGTGATAAATAGTCAGTCATTTTATGTGTATGTTTTGTATTTGATTTTTCCCTTGGTTCATGGCCTATATATTCTCAAGTTCTTGGCCACTCAAGTAAGTAAAAGTTTTAAATGTGAGCTCTTGGGACTACATTCTCTCTGATTTCCAAACCAATTAGACGATTAAAATAAATTTAATAAGATGTAGACATAGTAGGTTATCTACTCTTGTTCTCTCTAGACTATCTTTCTAGTGTGCCTGATGGAAAAATCAAGAGAAACCTTAATTGTACTTTATTAGGGGATCCACATCTGTTTGCTTTTAAAACGACTGCTAAATGTTGGACAGACCCCCTCCATCAGTGATTATGAAATCGTATGAAAATAGATTTACTTGTATCCTAATGTACTCTTAGTAATGCCATTAATTAGCAATTAGATTTATAGTAATTATTAAGGTTTCCGAATCTTTAGTTTTTTGGCACTTAAAATAGGATGGGGTTAATAATACCTACATTTAGGTTTTACTGTGAAGATGAACTTAAACCAAATGAGATAAGAATCCTAAGAGAGCAGCATACTGTTGTCTCATAAGTGCTCCATTTTTAGACCTCTCTTTCCTTTTCCCCAGAAAAGGATTCCCTCTTTTTACACCCCCTTCTCCAAATGGGGACAGCGTGGCTGTGCTCATCCAGCTAGTATTACAGGTGTGGAGCACCACTCTCTGCTTAGTAGTTCTGTATATTTCTCCAGTACTACACAATGTTCTCATAGATCATATCACTCTACTTTCAAACGGACATGTAAGGAAAATTGATCCTGTTAAGGAAGAGCTTTTCAGGACAGTGTTTTATGCAGTAATCAAGGGGGATATTTTCTCATTCCTAGATACAAACAGTAGCTTTCACCCATTTAAAAAAATGCATTTTATGTGTATGAGTATTTTGTGTGCTTGTGTGTGCATCATGTGAGTGCCTGGAACAGGAATTACAGTTGGTTTGAATGGCCATGTATCCTAGGACTCAAAACCAGGTCCTTTGAGAGAACAGCAAGTGTTCTAACTATGTCATATATTCTTCCCCAGGTATCCATGAAACAGAAACATGTAACTTCCACATTTTCTTAACATCCTAGCTGTAAGTATTCGCAGTTAGGGAGCAAGTGCTTTATTGAAGTTCCTGGAGCATTCAAGCTTGCGTCCAAATGAAATAACAGATATTTAAAAGGCTTTGGAAAATAATTTAAAACCACAAGCAAACATAAAGTTGAATATCCTTTTTAATTATTTAGATATAGTTTGCTAATAATTATATTCTTTGATGGTAACTAGAAACTAGAAGAATAACCATTTCCATAAAAGAAAGTAAACTTTCTGAACCATTTTGTTTCTGCTATAGTTGTGTTAGCTTCATTACAAAAAAAGCCGTTAGCAGAAAATTCTATGGTGCTCCTAAGGACTTTGCTGAAGAATTCCTAAGTGTATTATCACACCTTAGTTTTTGTTGGAGGAATTAATTTTATTAACACATGGTGAATATGATATTTTAGCTGTTATAATACTGTAGCACAGTGTGAGATAATGTTTTTAGAAAAGCTGTCTAAATGACATCTTTCCAGTAATTGTTAACAATCTTATAAAATCCTGTGAAAAATACATGGAACGTGTTCCTCTCATGCGCCATACCTGGATGTGAGGAAAGAAATGTTGGCCCATGTAAAAGTTCTGCATAATGTATGTTCAGCTTAATCTACCTCCGTTACTTCCTCCAGTGTAAAGTACTTGCACAGGTGTTATTAATAAAAAGTAATAATAAAAACTCTTCTATTTTAAATAAGGATGCTATTCTCCCAGCTTTGAAGCTTGCACATACTCTCTAACTTATCCCAGCTTTTGCTCATCTGGTCTTTAAATGGCTTCTTTCATGTGGTTGGCCCACGAGCCGTGCGTACTGCCGTTCAATCACGCCACTGTACGTTGCCATCATGAGGGTGGTTTGCATGATTTGCATTTCCTGTGCTGTTTGAGCTTCAATGAGCTCCAAGCACCACGTAGAAGAAACCACTGCCAAGTAATGCAGTGATTTTAGTCAAACCAGATGAGCTTGTACTGAAGGCAGGCTACCAAGTCAATTGGGGGTTGGGAGGTGTTGTTAGGATATCCTGTTTAAAAAGTGTACTTCAAGATGTCCACACAGGCAAGATGTAAGTTCTTGAACTAGTCTGGTCCTGCAGTGGAAGCAAGTTACTTTTGGGATATGAAACTGAGGATTTGAAATAACTATGTGTAAACTATTCTTAGAAAATCCAGTTTTACATTTTAGTCTTATGTCATGCTGGCAATGTAATTTTGTATTGTGACAATAATAGATTTTTGTGATATTAATTTCCCAACTATACATTATGACATTTAGTTGCAATTAAATTATACACATTGATTACTTGTCCCCTTGTTCTCCAACAGAACACTTACATTGTATTAAAACATGATCGATAAAAGCTGACCAAAACGTAGTACACAATGGCGTAGTAATGGCCTATGAGAAGCTGCTAATGTGAGGAAGAAAACGAAAACATTCATCAGAACTGGTCTTCATGAAAAACATAGACAGATGGAGAGACAGACCTATATGATGCCACAAATAGATGAATATTCATCTTGTAAGGATTTCAAACAAATGCAGAATCATTGAAATTTTAAAAGCATATCCTGTGCTTATAAATATACTGTATTTATTCTGCTCACCTGATACCTAACCTCTGAATTGTTATTAAAATGTTTTATCAATATTAAAATGTAGACTGAACTTATTATTCATAGTTCAGCAATACTAAGATGAATTTCACTATTAGCAGTGAGTAATTTTTTTTTCTTAGACGTGTAGGACTCAGTTCTAGTGTTAATACTGCTTATAAGAATGGTGTCTATAGGAATCTTGTTAACTGTTGATTGATAGTCATGTAAAAGATTTCCTATTCTCTGTACATACAATTGAAGAATACTTATGCTCATAAAAATATACCTGACAAAGTAGCTTTGAGTTTTTCAGTTCCTTTGATTACCTTTTAGTAACTGTCCAGTGCTTCTTCATTCATGTTAGTAGAACAGGACAGTCTACTATAGGTAGTGTAATGGTGAAGCTTTTAAGTGACAGGAATTTCTGTAGAAGTCATACTAAATTGTATATTAAAACAGCATGAAATACACCTTACTGCATCTACTCTAATCTGGTTTTACATGATGCATACATTATGTATAATTCTAAGAATTTGTTTGTGGTAGATGCTGGTCTATTTAAGGGCAATATTATTTTAAATTTTATCTATAGTTTGTGTGTTAATTTTTAATTTAACAATAAATCTGTCTTCAAAATGGCTTTCACCTAATACTTAGTTTGGCTCTATTGGTTGCTATTACATTATCTGCCATGGAAATCTTTCTCTAGGCAGTAATTTTGTTCAGTCTGAAAAAAAGTGATATTTGCTTCCCTAACTTCTCTCATGCTCAGTTTGGTTGTTCACTGCTGATGGTTTTACTGTAATGGCACAAATATCACATAGCTATCAAAAGTATTGTTGTATTAGGTGAACTAATCTTTAGAACATGTCATCAAAGCAAACAGTTCTCACCTCAATGGAATAAAATCTTGATTTATTGTGGAGCAAAGTATCAGTAACTGTGGCCTGGGATTATACATTTAGGTCACCCCAAGCATAATGATTGAACAAAGAAGCAGTTTTTGTGAAGGGTTTTTTGTTTGTTTGTTGTTTTGTTTTCTAGAAGGAGAACAAAGAAAGTTATATAAATGGAAGCATTCTTAAAAAACAATTGTCAGAAACAGATGTGCAGCTCTATCCCTGCAAAGGAGGCAGTCCAACCAAACGGGGGAGGCTCTGCTGCATGCCTCAGACGCCATCTGATGACATTCTTAGATACTGACTTAGTGGAAGCTCCTGATCTGCTAAGATAATAAAGGGATGTATTTGTTAATCACAGGAGGTTAGGTCCAACACAGAGGTAGGCATGGAATTACTATTTAAAAGGCGAAAGCTAACACAAGTTAAATTATAATTAGGCTTTAGGCTTGCAAGGTTCCAACCTTTCTGTATCCCTGCAATTTTATTGGGTCAGTCTTTACAAACACAGCCTCTTTCCAGGGATTCACATTTACAAACATTACATTAAATTTTAGTGATTTGGGTTTTATGTAAATATATTTGAGAAGAAGTAATTTTGGAACAACTTTGAATATTTTCTTGGTTACTGCAATGATATTCTTGACTGTAAACTTTACTATATCTGTAATTAACTAAAACCCAAGCAGCTTTGTATACCTGTGAGGGATTTTTTTTATTAAATTATTTGAAGGCTCAAGACCCACTTCTAATCCAGATCTTTTGAGGTGGGCAGACCCATCTTTAACCTGGGCATGACTTCTGCTGGCCACCTATATAAAGGGCATGGAAGAAGGAAGATTTCTTTTTCTGCCTGTTTGTTCTCACTGACAAGTCCATTCCTTCTCTGGCATTAGATCCTGCTTCTTCCAAATTCTGGCATATTCTGAAGACCAGCTCAGACATCTAGCCTTGTGGACTGAACAACTACTGGATGTTTGACCCTTTTGTTCAGTTGTTATTGGATTAGCTGGACAACAGCCTATAAGCTTTTAATATTCTTTATGTATGCATATGAATATATATTCATTATATAAGCTCTATTTCTCTAGAAAACCCTGTTTAATACAGTGAGTTCGTTTGTTAGAAAATATTATTTAATCTAAAAATAAATTATATTCTTAGCTGCTTAATACCATGGGAGAAAGGAACACATTTTCCCATTAGTTGCCTTTAATTTATTAAACATTTGTACAGTGAAGTTTATGCATAGATTATGAACACCACTGGCACACAATTTTTCTGACCTCACAACGTAAGCTTTACTCCTGTTGCATTCCTAGCAAATGTGTTTATAAAGATTCTAGCAATAATAGTCTTATGACTAAATAAGAAACAGAAGCTAAAGTTATGAGCCAAACAGATACCTATCAGTTTCCTTGAGCTCAATCTGATTAAAATATGGATCTCAAAATCATTAAACAGAATGTCATGTTAGAGACGCAATGTGTGATAAATATAGTTCATGACAGGAATCTGTTATTAGATCAGCATTACTGGTGACTCTGTTATGGAAATTTCCTTGTAATTTAGTTAGGGTTCCTGTATGTTCCACTCAGTACATCACTGCACTTTTGTTCTTTAATATTAAATAGATCATTTTCTGGTGAATGTAAGGCAATTTTCCCACTTCTAAATATCTTACACTATATTGTCATCACTAATCAAACAAGTCATACAGGAGCTAGTTCTTTGTTTCAACTAGGAAAACTAATGTGCATCATAAAAATGAATTTATACTGATCACTGCATAATAGGTTCTATAACATCATACTTAAACCTACCTCATCCTTAACAATAATAGTTAGTTGTCCTCCCCCCTCTGTTTTTAAATGGGAAGGATGTCTACTTGGTTAAAACCTAGATAATTGAAACCTACCCAATTCTAAGTGTGGTAACTGTGTGATGTAAAACACTTTAAGAATTTCACATCTAACTTTATTACCATCATAACATCTTTGCTGTTTACTTTGAAGAAATACACATAGAACATTGACCAGTGTGACCTGTTTGTATGTAGCCGATCTTTGGACAAATCACTACCTTAAATCTTTTTAAAATTAGAGGCAACTTTTAGAAATAATATTTTTAAAACATGATTATTTAGCTGACTTTCGTTAATGAAACGTTTTAGCACATCAGAAAGATTTTATTGTGCTCTTAGAAGCACTTTCCTCAAAACATGGTTTTCATTTAAAATGTCATGATTGTGAAACAAAGCATCAACTAAATCATCTATCTCCTCCTACCTTAAAAGAATGTAAAAGAGGAATGAAAGAAGGGGCAGCTGGTACTCTGCTGATTTTTCTGAAGGAGCTCTTACTTGCTCTATTGTTAGTTACTTGTGGTTTAAAGACTATCTTTATTTTGTTTTTCAGTTTCTTCAGGTGTTTTTATTTTTATAGGAATAAATCCACTGAACAATACATCTAACTTCATAGTCCTCTAAGCAGACACTGGGAATTGAATTTTGTGAATAAGAGGTTCCTCAGAAATTAGTTTTCTTCTTTGTCTAAAATTATTTTTAAGCACATAATGCAAGCAGAGTATGCCACCTCTACTGAGCCCCATTTACACACCTGTGTGTAAATTGCAGCAAAAACATTGTGATGGTTTGTATATGCTTGGCCCAGGGAGTAGCAAGATTAGAAGGTGTGGCCCTGTTGGAGTAGGTGTGTCACTGTGGGGGTGTGTTGTAAGTTTCTCACTCTTGCTTCCTGGAAGTCAGTATTCTGCTAGCAGCCTTCAGATAAAGATGTAGAAATCTCAGCTCCTTTGTGCCTGCCTGGATGCTACCATGTTCCACCTTGATGATAATGGACTGAACCTCTGAACCTGTAAGGAAGCCTCAGTGAATGTTGTTCTTATGAGAGTTGCTTTAGTCATGGTGTCTGTTCACAGCAATAAAACCCTAACTAAAACAAACATTGAGGTTCTTATCCTTAAAATTCAGCCCTTTTCTAAGATGTAGATGTGAGAAAATAAGTAGTGTTTGTTTGGCTGTGTGCCCTGAGTTCTGAATGTGGTTCTTATTTAACCCATCTGTGCCTATTTCTACCTTTATTAATTTGCTTTTGTCTGCCTCCACCTTATAAAGATATTGAAATCTAGGTTCCCCTTCCACACAGCACAGAGCTAGCTCTGTTTCTACTATTAGCTACCTTTAGAAACATTCAGCTTAATTGTTTTGTGGATCTGTTATGGTAAAATGTATTTAAGTTACATTAGAAAATCAAGATCAGACAGGAAATATTGGAGGCATTGTGGTAGTATGTATACAACTTTATAGTAAAACCATGTGTTTTATAAGAGGAGTAATTCATACTAAAAATGCCACCAATATCTTAAAAAGGAATTTCAGTATATCATTTATAGTTCATGCTAGAGAGTCTGGTAATAATAGTACTCTTACTACCTTTTATCATTGTATACCTGTGTTATCTTTTCAGTCACTGACAAGATACTTAACTGAGTTTGTAAGGAGGAAAGGATTATTTTAGCTCACAATTTTGGACCTTTCAGTCTATGATCAGTTGGGCATTGCTTTGGGACATGAGTTGAAATAGTATTTGTCTTGGTGGAGTACATGACTAAGGAGGCTTTTCATCTCAAGCAGGAAGTAAAGAAGCAAGAAAAAGCATAATATCCTGGTTTCCAATATACTGGTATGTCCCCATTTACCAGCTTTATTCCACTAAAGTTCAGCATTTCCCTGCAGTACCATAAGCTGGCAAAAAGCCTTTAACAATGGATCTTTGGGGGTAACTTATCCATCTATGACATTACTAAGTACAGTGTTAGTGAATATCTCACAACCCCTGAGTCAGCAAAGCCTAATTTCAATCAGCTAATATTTGGAAAAGTATCAAGGAAAATTATTTATTCAAGCCTAGGCCACTTTTAAATGGTAGACAGAAACAAAAGTAAGTTTTTTATATTTTTTTCTACCATGTTATCTCCAAAAGAATATTCTGTTTTATCTGAAAACGAGAAGATTTTTCTACTCAGAAGATACATAGCAATCCTCCCCACCCCATTTGAACAACTACAGAAAAAGTTCTTGCTTCTAATGTGACTTTAACTTTGAGGCTCTAATTTTAACTCATGTACTGGGGCTGTTTGAAGGTAGTCTAAGGGCCTATGTTTATGTTTCTCTGTTATTCTAATTTACATATTCAAACAGCTTGTTTTGAACATTTAAATAACAAGGTTTTCTTTTGATAAAATAATTAACTTCTCTGGTTGCATTCACTTTCTGGACTCTTTTATAACTAGTTCCTGATCCTGAAATTGTAATATGTTCTTTAAGAGCATATGCTACAAAGTAAATAAGGGCCTACGCTTTTCTTGACAAGGTGTGGGGGAGAGGCTCTGATTGGAAGGGAGCTGAAATGTACAAGGTATTGAACACAAATTTTATATGTAAAAATGTCAGTATTCTAGGAATGGAGTATGAACTAACATACCACAGAGCTTCAGCTGTGTTTCCAGAGTAGAGAACAGACTGGTGACAGTAATCTAGAAGATGGTGTTTTCAAGATCATGGGGATAGTGCTTTTCATATAAGTATTCATAGACTACTGTGGAATATCTCTATGACCTCACTTGATGCTGGTAATAACTTGCAACATGAAGAATCCATATAGATTATTTTGAGAAAGTTGTGATTTTCCTGGTTTCTCATGTAGAAAATAGCCTTGTTACTCAAACAGGGTGTTTTTCATTGTTTTCTTCTTCTATTTTATCTCCCACAAAAGTGAATAGCAGACACTAAAGTGATATTGATAAGTGCTGAATGACACAGCTTTGTTCCTGGTGCGCCTGGAGCTTTGTATGTATCGCTCTTTAACAAAGTTGGGAGGAAAGAATTCCTTTTGTCTACTGAGAACTTTAGCCTTAAATATTTGGAATTGAGAGGTTTTATAACTACAGTGCACTTAAAAGATGTAATTCAAAGAATATAAAATATGCTATGATTATTATGTTGATAGAATGATTTATTGTGATTTTTATACTGATTATATATGTTGATGATATTTAGGATACATTGAGTTAAATAAAAATATTTTAAAAATTATTTTCCTTTTCTTATCAGAAAACAATCATGATTATATTTTGATCATATTTTTCAAATCCCCAATATCTCCAGATTCTCCCCAGCTGTTACCTACCAAACTTTATGATTTTTCTCTCTTTCTCTTCAAAAACAACAACAATAACAAAATATAAAAACCAAGAAACATATATACAACTTCCTGTCAGGAACTGGCTTCAGTTTGAGAAGGGGTCTGAGGAAGGGGTGTTTGGGAGTGGCAAAAGCACAACTCAAAAGTCAAATCATAGGTTATAAGCATACAGCCTATGTTCTGCTCATCCCTTGCAGATACAAAGCCCTGTCTTTTTTTTTTTTTAATATTTCAATTCAGTCATTACTCCAGATTCCCTTTTGATTGTTCTATAAATCAGTATCTCATGACACCAGCACTTTGATTCTTAGAAGGAAACAGCAATCACATTTTTTTTTTTTTTAAATTGCAAAAGAGTTCAGCTATCTGCCTGCCTTTGTTAAGCACAGACAATATGCTAGCTGGGTGAGAGCCTTCCCTGAAATTACCTACCCTTAAATTGCCATTCTTAACATGCCTAGGCCTGGACCTGGACCTAAATACTCTCTGTCATAGGCTGACCTTGCACAAAAAAAACTTAGCTGGGTAGGATCTTGCCCTGTGATCACCACTCCCTAAATCTTTTTATCACCTTCCTTAGTATCTTTCTGACAAGCTGCCTCTGTTCTTTTAGATCTGTGCAGCTCCTTATACAATGTGTATTACATCCTTATATGTCGCATAGTTGTTAATAACTGTATCCTTATATTTTACATAGTAGAAAAATTATAAATTCTTGAATTCATGTTTTCAGAGTTCTTTCCCGCAGCCTTAAGGGATGTCCTGAAGTTCTCACCTTTTTCCATTTTGCTGAGACATTACCCACACTCTCATCTACCTGACTTGTGCTATCTCTGTTTATCATGCAGGCATTAACATTAATGGGGAGAACATGCCTCAGTAACCTTGGAAGGGAGAATATCTCCTGAAGGAGGAACATGAAGGCATAGACCCAGTGAAACGCTTTTGGATAAAGATGTTTTTTCCTTTGGTAGTAGATATTAGTTGTAGGTAGTTTCTTGGTCAGAGAAGGAGGCCTCACATCTATTAGAACATATGTGTAGCTACTAGAAAATGTAAAATTGTATGTTTTAGTTTTATTACTGATATACTATATATCTGCTGGATAGCAAGATCTGCCTTCTGAGGAAATTTTTTTCTTATAGTGCTTTAGACTATTAGTGCTGTTTTTGTATGCATCCTTACTATTTTTAAAATTGAGGCATTTGGATCATGTGAAATTTATTTTGGTGTGTGCTGGTCTAATTTACCTTCTGTAGATTACTTGAAGTTGGCTCAATATCATTTATTGGGGTTTTCATCTTTCATTTGATAGCTTAATGATGTATTTACTGTTTGGTTTGATTTTCTAGGGCAATTTTTTTTAAAAATTTTTTTTAATGTCCTTTAGCAATATTTTAGATTTTCCTCCTATGTGTTAAACAGGTTTTGTTTTGCTTTGTCTTATTAACAAAATTCTCTCTGAGTTTGTAAATTTTGTAGTCCCCTCCATTGTTAACCTTCATAATTATTCTGTTTAGATAACTGAGGTATGTGTTTGTTTTCCTAGTACTGAGGATTGAATCTGGGGCCTGTATATCCTAGGCAAGTATCCTACCACTGATCTATTCTGTAACCTGTTAGTATTCTGTATAAACTGCACTTCCACAGTTACCTGTTAGGCCTGGCCCACTATAAAAGGGGCTGCTTGCCCCCTCCTCTCTTTCTTTTAATCTCTTGATCTCTTGCCTCTAGCCTCTCTCTGTCCCCTTGACCCTCCTCCTTCCCCCTCTCTCCACATGGTCATGGCCTCCCCCCCCCCCCCCCCCGCCTCTACTACCCTCCTGGCTCCCCTCCCCATGCCCTGAATAAACTCTATGCTATACCGGTGTGTGACTGGTCGGAAGAGATGCCTCTGCCTGGGCCTGCTGAGACATCCCCTTCCCCCATACCTCTCCACACACCCACAGAAATACTCTCTTTATATCTTTATCTTTTTATAAACTCATCGTAACCTACTACTTACTTTCTGTTTTGAGACAGTTTCACTCTACTGTATAGGCTGACTTTGAACTCAGTCTATGTAGGCCCAGCAGACACAAAACTTGTAATTCTCCTGAGTAACTAAAAGTTATAGGTCTGCACTACCAGATAGTCTGTGTTAGATCTGTATAATGAACAGAAATCAAATTAATGTTTTCTCATTTCTTTGACTTTCCTGTTTTCTTTACCATCTTATGTTAATTAATAACATTCATCCCTCATGCTTTTGCCTGTATAACTTTTAAACATTTATATAGTTCACTGGTTGAAAACAGCATCCAGACATTCTGGCAGTTACAGCCAAGAGAGTAGGTAATTCTATTTCATCTCCAAAATTTATGTTGCTTTTCCCACCGGAGTCATATTATGCCAATGTAGACAAAGCAAGTATGTTTTAGTTTCTGTTTTGCCACCCTAATACCCATATTGGATTTGTTTTTCTATTTGTGGTTAAATGTATTTGTTGGAAAACATCAGCTTCTAAACAAAAAGAAGTTACAGGAACTGGATATACTTTTCCATTTTAATCCAACAAAAAATGGACAGATAATATGAATGTGATTTTATGTTGCAAAAAGATAGCAAAACTTGGCCTTCAAGGTGATAAAAAAAAAAAGATCTACCCAAAGTTTTATATTCCATGAAATCACCACACAGAAATGAAAGGGAAGCAAAGCCTTTTTGACCAAGAAAGAAAATAAGACCCACTGAGAAGAGGAAGCAGGAAACTTCACTGGGCCTTGTTTAAAGCATTGTGTGCATACCTTCCTTTTCCATTACCCTTAGAATCTTTGATTTCTTCTTTGTTCATGATAATTATTTATTTTGTTTCCTTTTATTTTATTTTTTCATGTTTTTTTTTGAGGCAGGGTTTTTCTGTATAGCCCTGGATGTTCTAAAATTCAGTCTATAGACTTGGCTGGTCTCCTACTCAGCCTCCTGCTTTGGCCTGCTAACTGCTGGGATTAAGTTTTCACCACTATACCCTGCTGTTCATGATCATAAGAGAGGACAGAGCAGAGGTCTCTCTCTTTAAGTCTTATAAATTGTTGTGGATGGGCCTGGTGCTGTTTGTGTTTTGATGCTAATTCCTCTCTCCTGGGAGGGGCTGCAGAGAAGGTGTGAGTCATGTATTCTGGTGACTTCTTGTGAACCCATTCTCTACTGAATAAAGGAGCCAATCACTGGGTGAGAAGGTAGAACTTGCAGGTTGGAGAGGGGAAGAGAGGAAGACAGAGAGGGCCTTTTAGGACAGGATAGCGATAGGGCAAGATGTAGCTACTAGTGTCTCCTGGCTTATTTAGGTTTAATATGATTTACAAGATTAGGATTCTAGTTGTTGTGCCCAGAGATTGAGTTACCATAGTTTCTGAACTAAGTTTGTTTGATGTTTTTCTTTTTGTGACAACTCAACTGTGTTCCAGAGAGAAAGGCAAAGCATGGGTTTGCCTGATGTGCACCACCAAGGACTTGGGGGATTTGAAGCACCTGGCTGGCATGGTAGTGACCCGCCAGAGGGAACTTAGTGAATCAGGTGGAGAAGTCTCTGGAGGTATGGGCCATAGAGTCTGCTGAGATGAGAACACCCAACTGAGCCATGTGGCCTGTTTGTCCCAGCATATCGCAGGGACATGTCATTAATATTTCCCACAACACTAAATTTCAGGTGATTATCTAGACATTTATGTGTTTATACATTACCTATAGGTAATGGCAATTACATTTCAAATCTCAGTACTTCTAAATAATTTTACCTACTTCCCTTTTCTTTTATTCAGTAATTTTTCAACATAGTATTGCGCTTCCTGAGTTGAGCTTTTTAAGAAATCCTTTATCTAGACAGTAGTTTCTCAGTGACATATTTAATTGAGAATACTATACTAAAATATTTAAATCATTTAAATTTTAATACTTCAAATTAAAATAGCTTAAATTAAATTTCAATAGTTTAAATTATTTAAATTATATTTAGCAATGTGTGTTTTTAAATTTTTAAATGTAGCTATGTTTTAGTAACATGAATACTTTTATTTTGCTGTGGTAGGTAGGTCTCAGTTCATGTTCTTATTAGAATGCCTGTAAAATAAATAGGTCATACCTATGCATTTCATCTCATAAAGTTTTTATCATCTTTTATGTGTATATATGAAAAACTTTGAAAAATTGGGAGGACACATACCATCATAAATTGTACAGTTTATTATTTAGAATCCTGCTATCTTTAATTTTTTCCCCCTTGGGAGACTTTGGCACAGTGTTTCTCTCTAGCCCAGGCTAGAGTTCCCTCGAAAAGTAAGCTAGGCCCATTCCACCAACAGCCTACTGAGTGCTGCCATCATAGGTCTCTGTTATCATGTCTAGGTTCGTATGTAACTTTTAATCTTAGTGTATTATCTTAATTTTCAAAATGTTCACTAGTATGAATATGTCTTGAAATACTTGTTTGTATTTTGGCAAGTTGCAAATTTTAAATAATTTCAATCTTGCTATTTCAGCCAAATTCCTGTGTTCTGTAAGTTATTGGGGGTCCTCTTTGTTAAATTCAGTCTTGGATTATATGATGCCCCTTTTATTTACTTACCATGGTAAATTCCATTATTGTTTTGTTGTTCTGAGTTGATATCATTTCTTCTATCTTAACGTACAAATTACAGAAAATACTGTATTAAGAAGTATTTTACCCTAATATAGAAATGTGTAGAACTCTTCTATTGATTGACTCTCAACAGAAAATTACTGATTTTCCCCTGAATAGACCACTACGTGCTTTTGTTTGTTTTTTTTTTTTTTCATTAGGAATTGGTATGTAAACATTTGCTGTAGCTGTTCTTTGCTACTTTGTGGGCTCTTCTTTCCCCACCTTTTATTTCTGTAGGCTTCCCTCCCTATTACTAGATAGGAGAAAAAGAAGGAGAGAGGGGAGAGGTAGAAATCCTTGAACCTAATTTCTTTCTTTTTTTGAGCTGGACTAACAAACTGCGCTCAATCCTCCTGAACAACCACCAACCACTAACTCAGCCTATTACGACTCTAGCATTTATAGACCCACTGAAAATATTGAGGTATTGTAATTTAATCAGGCTTTCCAGGACCAAATATGGTACTGTTGATCACCATGTGTTAGCTCCTGTGGCATCACATGCAATTGGATAGGTGAAATTGAGAATGATGGAGATACTGGAAGTTCCGGAAAAGCAGCCAAAGACATTTTCTATTAATGTGACTGTAAAGTTGTTAAGCTGTTCTTGTAAATCATTTCATAAAAGTATGTTTTATCAAGAAGTTCAGTATTCATATTTACATATTTTTCCTAAAGAATGTAGGAAAATTATTTTCCATGAGTTCTTTACATTTGTCTTGAATCCAGAAGCACTGAATGCATTTAGTTCTAAACTCTTGTCAAAGAAATTTGAGTAACGCATAGCATTGTTGTATAAGAGATAGTGTGTTTTTTGAGATCAGCTACCTACTTTAATTACTATTGAGTATAGGACAGGTCCTTGAATTACAGTTTTATACATTTGTGTGCATCTTACTATAAAGGATTTGGGTTTCTCAGCTATGATGTAAACTCACAACCTTGGCACATTCCATCTCAGCCACTGCATGCTCCATGGGCCTCAGAGGACCTCCAAAACTGGTCTGAGTGTGTGAGACTCATGCTGCTTTGTCTGTGGGAAAGCAGTGTCATCTCCCTTGGTACTATCTGGATCACTGGTGGGCTAAAATATTTGTTTGTAAATATGATAGTATCTGAGAGCTTTCACCATTTTTGATAAATGAATAGTTAGAATGATCAATAAAACATTATATGTAAGAAATTGAAAATAGAGCTGGAGAGATGGCTCAGCAGTTAAGAGTACTGACTGCTCTTCCAGAGATCTTGAGTTCAATTCCCAGCAACCACATGGTGGCTCAGAACCATCTTTAATGGGATCTGATGCCCTCTTCTGGTGTGTCTGAAGATAGTGTATTCTTATACATTAAATAAATAAATAAATGAATAAATAAATATTATTGAAAATAATTATAAGGAAACAGTTTTATAAATTATAAAATTTTCATATAGTAGAATATTAACTTCATAGACCTTAAAATAATGACATTAGACATTTAAAGACTTGGTTATATACTCAAAATGTTAAGACAAAATTATGTTATTAAAATGACACATAGTGTAATATATATATAATGTAAATACATTTTATAATATATAATTATATGTTGCAAGAGAAGAGTAAGCTATACAATGTGTAAGAAAAAAGAAAAAATTCCCTTAAAATAATAGTTTTATAAGTGATATTAGCTTTTTTAGTTGTCAATTATTTTTCACTTAAAATAAATTCCTTTAAATTTTTAAAAAAATTATTCTGTGTGCATAGTTGTTTTGCCTGCACATATGGTTCTGCACCTTGCATGTGGCACGTGCCTGAAGAGGCCTGAAGATTCCTTGGAACTATGAGATACCACGTGGGTGCTGGGAATCAAACCCACATCTTGTAGAAATGGAAGTGAGCTATCAGCAGCTACTTCTTTGTCATGCCTGTTGCCTTGCTCACTGCCCTGATGCACTTATATTCTATCCTACTTATACTATCAACCTAAAAGAAACTTTGCTTCCATAGTGTCTTGTGGTGTTGTCTCATCTCAGCAATGAAAATGTCACTAACGCATAGATAAATGAAGACCTGTACAGAAGCTGTGTCTCCAGATATCAGAGTTGAAATTCCTAACCTTGTGATCTTTAGTCCCGTCATAAACATTGTAAATACTTGCTGAGAGAAGAAAAGTGGCTTGAATAAGAAAGACAGGTTCGACCAGCAAACTCTCCAGATGTACACATCTCAATGCAGGAACCAAAGACAACCAAATTAAACAGTCACATCTACAAACAAATAAACAAACATCATATAATAATAATGGCCCCTAACATAAAGTATGTGGGACATCTTACAAAGAATTTTTAAAAAATGACTAGTCAAAGAATTTAAAGAGTATAGAGAGATAAGTGAAGTAAGAAAGTCATTCCAATACATGAAAATAAAGTTTGAAAATCTTAAGTAAATTCAAATGGAAATGATGCTGGAAGTGAAAAACCAATAAATCAATGTAAAATCTCAGTGGAAAGCCTCACAACATGTCAAAAATAGTTAGTCATGGGTAGAATACAAGCTAAAGTAAATGGGTCATACAGTAAAGGTCAGTGACAAATTTCAAAAAACTGAATTGCTCACAAGAGAATTTTTGGGACACTATGGTACTCTTTAACCTCTGAAATATGGGCAAATTACTTGGAGTAGTTAATTATGCCAAAGATATAGAAAATGTCTTTAGTAAAATAGAGGAAAAATTTCCAAAGGCAGAGAAAGATTTGACTATCAAGGTTCATGTAGCCTTTATGCCTCCATGTAAGCCAACAGCAGAAAAACTGTCCATAATATTATAGTTAAAACATTTGTGGTTTGAATGAGAGTGGTTCCCCTAGGCCCATATATTTGAATGCTTGGTCACCAGGAAGTGGAATTATTGGAAAGATTACAAAAATTGGGAGATGTGGCCTTGTTGTAGGAAGTGTGTCACTGAGGATGGTCTTTGAGGTTTCAAAACCCAATGTGAGGTCCACTTCTATTGGCCTATCAATCAGGACATAGTTCTCAGCTATTGATCCAGTGTCATAAATGCAACCATGCTCCATTCCATGATGATAATGGACTAAACCTCCGAAACCCCTAATAAGCTCCCAACTCAATACTTTCATTAACGTTGTCTTGGTCATGGTGTCTCTTCACAGCTGTAGAACTATAACTAAGACATAAGTTGGTACCCTGGGGCTATATTTCTGTTACAGGCTTCTAGGTGGATTATGGACTTTGGGCTTTGGATTAGGAAGGCAATTGAATACTGAAAGTAGGATTTAATGGGGCATACTAGTAGGAAAATGGAAGACAATACAAGGTGCAATTTGTACTGTGAGGGCCCAGCTTAAGAAGAATGTTAGTGTGTGGCCTAGAGACCATTCTTGTGGTATTTTGGTGAAGACTGGCTGCTTTCTGCCCTTGTCCAAAATGATTACCTGAGGTTAAACTGAAGAGTTTTGGATTAATGATGCTAGCAGAGAAAATTTAAGGGTACCCTAGTATTGACTTTGTTTTGTGGTAAATTCTGGTTACTCTTATGTGACTCTATAAAGAAAAGCCATCCGGACAAAGAGAAATACAAAACGTACAATTTGAGGAGAACAGGAGCACCAGGAAGTGCGATGGAGCAAAGTGCAGTGGTCAAGGAGCTAGAATGTTTAATGAAAAGCCTGATGCTAAATGGAATAAAAAGCATGGTGACCTTTGGGCAAGGACCTACCCAGCTACGCTTCCAACTTGTGAAAAGGATTTAAAGCTTAAGCATGAGAGGAAGCTAACAGTAACAGAAAGCTGATGCAAATATAATTGAAGGAGGGACTATGTTCTCTCCCCATCAAGCTTCCGAACTTGGCAGCTCTAGTCACTTGGTTCTGGCTTTAGAGTCAAGGATATAAGAACAGGGTTGTAGACTCTCCCTCTGTGGCTAAGGAAATCCTCTAAGGCCAAGCATGTGTCAGGGTTCTTCTTCATGGAGTCCTAGACAGATCATTGTGGGAGGCTGTGAAGGTGAAGCCTGGTTTGTGTTAGAGACCTCAGGATTTTGGAGATGCCAAAGTTGTGGTAAGATTTACAGCCAAGGAGAGATATACAGATCAGCTGTGAAAAGAGCCCATGAGAGAGTAAACAAATCTAAAAGGAGTTGTAGTTCTGAAGATCACTTTTTTTCTTTTGTTGTTAGAATTATGTAATCTGCTTTTAAATTTAAATTTACAGACTACAGTTCAGAGATTACCATGAGTCTCAACAGAGACTTTGAACTTTGACTTTTAAATAGTTCTAAGAATGATAGACTATGAGGGCTTTTGAAGTTGTACTGAATGCATTTTTGCATTTGTAATCCAATGCCAAAAGCCTAAGGGAGCCAGACAGTTCATCCAGAAATAATCGAAACAGAGAAATAGTGGAATTAAATTACATCATAAATTTAATGGACTTTACATATACCTACAGAACATTCTATGTAAACACCAAAGGCTACATACAGTTCTTAGCCCATGGTTCTTTCTAACAAAATGACCACATATTTGGTCATAAAATAAGACTCAACAAATACAGTTGAATTGAAATCACAGTCTGCATTGTCTCTGGTCTCAGTGGCATAAGGCTGGATAAGCAGGAATAGAAACTGTAGGGAGCACACAAACATAGGATAACTAAACATCCTACTGAGGAATATTTGGTCAAGATGAGTCAAGAAGAAAATTAAAATTTTGTAGAACTGAATGAAATGAAAACAGGATACACCAAATATATGGGACACAATAAAAACAGTCGTAGAAGAAAATTTATATCCTTAAGAGTTTGTGTCAAAAATATTTCTAGAAATCTCAAATGAATAAATTAATCTTGTGTGTAAAAGCCTTGCATAAACAAGGACAACATTCCAAGAAAGTAGATGTGAAGAGGTTATCAAAATAGGAGCTGAAATTTAAGAAATAGAAACGAGTCAAAAAAATGTAAGTAATAAGTGGCATGTATTGGCTTGTTGAAAAGATAAAAGATTGAAAAAAATATGGACACATTAAACAGAGGAGAGAAAATAGAAATTAACAAAATTAGCACTGAAAAGGGAAGCATTACAGCACACATTGAGGAAATTTAGAAAATCACAAGGATGTATTTTAAAAATCTATATTCCCTCAAACTGGAAATTATAAAACAAATGGACAGATTTCTAGATATATGTTGCTTACCAATGCTGAAGAAATAAATCAAGATGAAATAAGTAGACCTCTGACAGCAATTGAGATTGAAGAAATAATTAAAAATCACTAACCTAAGGCAAGTCTTGATGGGACAAGCCTTTATTTAATCCCAGTTTTGGGAGACAGAGGCATATGTGGAGGCAGAGACCAATGGGTATTTAGGAGTTCTAGGCCAGTCCTATCAGCATAGCAATTTCCAGACATTCTATAGCTTCAAAGTGAGACCCTGTTTAAAAGACAACCAAATGTACATATTAAAGGTATATTCCCAAATTCATTTTATGGAGCCAGTACCATCATGATACCAAAACTACACAAAACCTATCAATACATACTCACAAGCATATGGGCTCCTCTCCCCTCCCCCATGTTTCTTCTGATGATCATGGATACAAAATTTTTCAGTAAAATACTTAAAATCTAATTAAAGAATTCATCAAAACTTTTCCACCACAATTTAACTGTGTATCAGGGATATAGAATTGGTTCAATATAGTCAGATCTGATCCACCTTATAGACTCAAGAAATGAAATTACATATCACTGCATTATCTGCAAAAAAGGCCTTACAGAATCCATCATTCCTTCATAATAAAACCTGTGTAGAATTTAGAAATGCAGAGGACACACCTCATCACAATGAGAACAATATACAGCAAGCCTACAGCCAACATCCTTCTAACAGAATAAAATTCAAAGGGTTTCCTCTGCCAGCAGATATATGAAAGGGTGTCTACTGGCCCACTTCCTCTTCAGTTTAGTGGTAGCAATTTTAGTTAGAGCAATAAAAGAAGTAAAACAGATAAAGAGGTTGCAGATGGCAAAAGAAGTCAGAGTTTTTGTTCTTTTTTTGTGTGTGTGCAGATGATATCATTCTATACACAAAAGATTGTTAAGACTACCAAGAATCCTCTCACAACAGATAAGAACATCCATCAAAGTAGTAGAATACAAAATTAACACAAAAATAAGTATACTTTTCTTTTTGGTTTATTTTTGAGATTTTTAAATTACTTAGAATGTTTCTCCCTTCCCTTTCCTTCCTATGAACCCTCTCATTTAAAACATTGGCTGGAGCTATCATCATCTCACCATTCAAATTATACAACAGAATTACAGTAATGCGTCCAGAGTGGAACTGGTATAGAGACAGATTTATTGATAATAAACTAGAGTTAAGACTCAAAATATAAGCCGTAGTCTCTTACCTTATTTTCAACAAAGATACCAACAATACACATTCGAGAAAAGACAGGTTTTTACCAGATTGTGCTGGTGAAAATGGATACCGATGTAGGCATAAACTTTTGCAGTCTACTTTTTAAGGGTTCAACCTGTCTAGCCCACCACCCAGCAGAGGTAGTGGAAGAGAAAAGTTATTAGGCTACAGGCTTTCGGGGAAGAGGACTTGTTCAGAAATAGTTCTTTGGCGGCAAGATCAATCTTTTTTCTCAGCAGTTCAGTCAGTAGCAAACACCAAATAAGACTCAGCAGCTGCAAACCAGTCTTCTAGGCAGGCAGACACTACACACAAACCAGCAGCTATAGTCCAGTCATTTCAGCAGGCAGACACCTATGCCAGATGAACCAGCAGCTGCAAGACTAGCCAGCCAGCATGAGGCGCTGCTGCAGAAGTGACACGCTGTCATAGGAGCCTCAGGAGCAGTTTGGTGCTGAGTTTCTCTTATTATCACAAGTTGAGCTCAACAGCCCACTTTCCTGGCCAGCTGTTGTGAGGCATGCCTTTCTGAATGGATGTGTGTTTTCAAAAGATGCAGATTACTCCAGTTTCATTTTAATACTGTTAACCTCTTAACAGAATACCTTGCCAGTAACTTTAACTCACTCATATTTTTAGCACAAAACTGCACATTTTTCTATCTTTCTGTGCTAAGCTTTGGTTTCTTTAACTGTAGAACAGAAGGAGAGCAGTGAGCCCTAACTGTAACACAGCCTCTATGCTATACTGCCTTTGGTTTTTCTGCACAAAACAAAGCAGTCCGTTACTTTTTTTTGTTCAACCACTGTCAAGTTTTCAGATGCCAGCTGAATACAGACAGTCTGTAAACATAGTAAACACTAATGGCCACTAGTGTAGTTCCCAATAGAGTACTTGTTCCCCTCTGAAACTCAATGAGCCAGGAGTCCACTGGCTACATTTCCTTCAGCCTTCTGGTTTTCCAAATTATCAGCTGAGTGGGGCAGCAGTGTTTGGTTATAACATTGTAGGACTTTTTTAGCCCAAAGTTCCAAACTCTTGCACATTTCTTCTACAACTTTCAAAGATGAATGAAATGGTCAGGTTCATCACAACAGTGACCCCCATTCTTGGTACCACTTTTCTGTGTTAGGTACTTTGACAAGAGAATGCCTGAGAAAAGCAATCCAAGAATTAAGTGTAGTTTGGCTCATATAGTTTGATTTTCCAGTCTTTAATGGCAGGAACAGCACACTGACAAGATGAAAAAACAGCTGGTCACTCTACAATCAGGAAACACTCTCCTTCAGTCGAATACCTAGCCCATGGGCTGTCACTGCCTGTTTAGTATCTTCCTACCTCAGTTATATCTTTCCAAAATACCCTTATAGCCAAAGTTTTATGATTTCAAATTCCATCAATTGCCAATCATGAGTAACCACAGAATCCACTAGAGCACTTTGCTTTATAACCCATCAGTGATTTCATAGTCTATGATAGGCATTTAGAGGAAGATCCACTTGATTCTACCATGGATCAGGACATTCTGTCTGCCCTCAAAATCAATGACCTCAGGTAGTCTGCCTTAAATATTGATTAATGCAATTACTCAGTAGTGTATTTATATACTGTAAACATTTTACTAGATGGAGATGTTCTGGTTAGTCTTAAGTCAGCTTGACTGGAGCTAAAGACATCTGAGGGAGGAAACCTCAGTTGAAAACAGCCTGTAGGCAAGCCTGTAGGGCATTTTCTTAATTAATGATTGATGTGGAAAGACCCAGACTGCTGCTCTGGGTGCTCTCTCCTGCACTGGCAGTTCTGAGTGCTATAAAAAATCAGTCTGAGCAAGCTATGTGGAGCAAGCCAGTAAGTAGCACCCCTCGATAGCCTGGGAATCAGTGCCTGCCTCCAGGTTCTTATCATGTCTGAGTTCTTGCCCATAGAAGATGAATTGTGTGGAAATGTAAGCAAAACTCTTTCCTCTACAAGTTGATTTTATGTTTCATCACAGCAACAGTAACCGGAACTGAGAGAGGACATCACCATATTATTGCTCTTTAAAGGAATGCAGACTACATTGTTTTCAAATACTTTTCATGTGACAGCAATTTTGTTTTCCCCCTACTGCTGTTTAAAATGATATTACTATATATTCTATGTTTAAAAATACAGGGATTTTTTTTTTCCCGAGACAGGGTTTCTCTGTGTGGCTCTGGCTGTCCTGGAACTTACTCTGTAGACCAGGCTGGCCTCGAACTCAGAAATCCACCTGCCTCTGCCTCCCAAGTGCTGGGGTTAATAAGGGGATCTTTTTAAAAAGAAAATTTATAAATGCTTGCTAAATTAGCTATACCTTAGAGAGTAATTAGGTATAAGGATTACTTACTTTGGGAGATTTTATAAAAATTCTGTTGTATAATAGCATATATAAGTGCATTCTTTATTCAAAAAAGTAAGTAGAAATTATCTTAGTTTAAGTAATTTAAAAGACTATAGATTTGGTATTAAAAGTTTTATTGTTAATACTTTATTTGCTTTAGATTTGACTAATTTTTTTGTATGTGTAACTATTTTAACTGCATGGATGTTTGTGTATCATATTGATGTGTGGTGCTTATGGAGGCAGAGTAGTGTCAGATCCCCTTACACTGGAGTTACAGATGGTTGTGATCAGCCTTGTAGGTTCTGGAAATTGAGCCTGAGTCTTCTGTAAGAGCAGCCAGTGCTTTTAACTGCCAAGCCAACCTTTCAGTCCCAATACTGTTCAAATTATAAAACATGATGTAAAATTACTTGGTAGAATATTTTAATATTAATTTTGAAAATCCATAAACCCAAGACCTATAACTGTATAACAATTCTTCCTATAGTCTTTCTGTGTGTCTAGTTGTATAATATTATAATAATGGTATATTTATAATTTGTTCTTTGGTAATTTTTCATTTTATTTTGTGTGTGTGAGCACTTTTACATGCTCAGAGTACAATGTGTAAAATTCTTTCTTTTCACCACATGAGTCCTAGGAATCAAACTTAGGTCATCTTAACAAGCTAGATGGTCTCTGACTGTCTGTTGACTGTCTGTCTGTCTGTCTGTCTGTCTGTCTGTCTTCTTTATGAGAGATGTATACTATAGCCCCAGCTAGCTTTGAAGTCATATCAGTCTTCCTGGCTGGTCATGAAACCATAGTAGTTCTCATGACTCAGCCTTCCAAGTGCTGGAGTTACATATGCCATCATAATCCATTTCTTAATATTATGATTGAATCCCACGATCAGGATAGAATACTAGTTATCTGTTTTTCATAAATTTACATCTAATATACTAGGCTTACTTTGTAAGGAATGCCATATACATTAGTCATGAATAGGAAACACTGTTTTTTTTGTTTTGTTTTTTTTATGTATTCTGTCTCTTCTCCCATATGTTGTTTCTTATTTTCTTCAGTTGGGTATACTCAGGCCCACTGATGACCCCTACTTACTGGCTAGGACTTATATGTTACCTGAGCCATTGTTTCCAAACCTCTTAGTTGGTATGACTTGGAGTTGACTTTATCTATTTGGATTCCTGGTTTCTTTCAGATCACCATTCCCTCTCAAGTTCCTCATCTTTTAAATTCGCAGGATCAACTCCAGTCCTTTCCTTCTTGTCTCTCTTTACCTTTCAATTCCTAGTTAAAACTGTTGCATCCAAATGATTGTTTTCTATTCTTTTCTCCCTGAATTCCTTTGCTTTGTCCTGTGGGCCCTTTTTGTGGGCTTGGTTCCTCTTTTCTTCTTACCAGTTCAATTTTTCTACATTGAAGCTTAGTGTATGATCCATGTACAGGACTTTCAAGGCCACTTCCTAAATTCTGAGTGAAGCTTGTTCTTGGAGTTTTAAGTAATGTTTCACGCTTTATTCACTGGTTGACCTAGCATGTTATTCAAGTTGTATTCTTTGAAACCACTATCTCTTCTTGGCCGTTTTTCATGTCACATACTTCTGGTGCTGTCTCTGTAGGTGTGTATTTTTCTCTGGGACCATGTATCTGCTTGTTGCTCTGCTTTTTCTTTTGTCTTCTTTCAAGAGGCCTCAAAATAATAGCAGATTTTTTTTTCTTGAAAATTCTTTGAATTACTGAGAATGAAATAAGAATTAGAATGAATGTAACTACTTTTTTTTTTATTTAATTCACTGATTTTTATTAGATTAATCCAAATCTTTTATTTGAATGAACTGTTCATCACTCAAATCAAAAGGAACAACCATCGGTGACATGTCTATACATCTTTGTGCTGTGAAGACTTGTTTCAGTAAACATTGTATGTAGATTTAATTTCATATAACACATGGAATAAGAGTCCACTTATACAGACTAGGTTAAATGTAGAGCGGCCTACATAGAAATTATGGTGGGCTTTCTTTGAGTTATTTGACTTACTGGTGAATTTTCACAGCTTACTTGGTCCTTACATCATCTAATAATTGGCCTATGATTTTCTTTATATATATTACATAGTAGTAGTTTGAAGGCATTTCCACAATAAAATCTGCTTACTTACTTGAGCTATATTTTGATATTTTCTTATTATCCAATTGGACTAAAGTTTTAAGTTTATAACTTGCATTAAATAGGATAGAATACAGCCATAACAATTATTTTTAAAAAGCTTTGATCACCTCTCAGAACTAGGGACATTCAGCTCCTAACCCACCGCAGACATACATATAAATCTCCGTGTCTCTAATAGGGTTAGAAAACAAAACTCCTCTTACTGAAATATCACATTTAAACATTTACTTTTCTGTCCCCATTTTAAGGAACCACTGTTGCTATGAGGACATTGAAAAGGGCACTTTCAAGGAAGTGTTTGTGAATTCTCCCCTAACCTCCAAATGAACAACTATCTTCCTGGCATTTGTCTTGGGAAATCTCTTCTCTCACTGTCCTTTGTCTCTGAACTTTTCTGTGCTTACATAGTACTTAATTGTGTGAGTGCAGTTACTTCTTTCTTCACTTCATTTGATCTCTTTTTTTTCTGCTACTGCATATTTTGGAGCCACATTTGAATTGGAGTTCAGCTGCATGGTGACTAATTGGTTGGTGACAGTAATGCAGTTTCATTTTATAATTTATGTGATTCTATGTTACACTTGTACGAAGGAAAAGTGGCTCCACCTTCTCTCCAGTATTTGAAGTCTGGGGACCATTTTGATGTTTTCTCTTTGATAAGCTGTAGGAATATGTGTTGGTTGAACTATTTTACTTATTTAAATTTATAACAAGGTTAAAATATAGTTGAAAGAAATTGCTTTCTAATCACAGCTGATATATGTATAAAAGGTGAGATTAATTTTTAAGTGGATGTCTTTTCTTGATTTTTACATTAATCTTTGAAGGTAAATCTATTTTTGTCTCTAATTTTCTTTATTTTGTGTTATTTCTGTACTCTCTCAAATCCACTTGGTCTCATCTGAAATTGTCTAATCTTCTACTTTAATGTTATTACCCATTCATTCTTCATTTTAAAAGCCAGAGATGCAAAACTCCACCCTATATTAATGTAATTTTACAGTTAAGATTTTATGTCATAGAAGTATAGACATTTAAAGTTACAGCTCCCAGAAGAATCTTATTTCAGTCACATTGTATAAACTGATATTAAAGTTGAAGTGTATCATCATTACAATAATGTAAAATACTTATACATGCATGAGGACACAGTTATAGTTGTTTAGGGAACCATAATTTTGCATTTTCTGACTTTCTTGCACATATAGTTTCAGCTATAATTTTAAGTTAGTGCATTTTCTTCATTGACTCTAAGGTAATATATTTGTTTCTGTTATCTTAAATATAAGTTTTTGTTGGATTCATTTTTCCTCTTCTGCATGTCTATAAACCTGTACTCATATCTGATATCTCTACAAAGGAAAAATTCTGTACAAAAGTAGTTTTAGCTTCATGTATGGTTATATTCTCTCTGCACCCCCTTCTCTCTCTCTCTCTCACACACACACACACACACACACACACACACACACACATACACACAGACACACACATACACACACACACTCACACACACACGCATATACTCACTCACACATACAAACACAGCCTCACACACTTATGTTGCATTCTGGCACATTATAGAAGCAGGTATCATATCACTACCTGCTGTTGAAAGTGTTGATGATACTGAGTTATTTATTCTATCTTTTTCTACAGTATCCAAAATCGACTTGGGTACTTTGACACATTTTGGTTTCTTCCATATGGATACTTCATGCTGGCAGAGTTGCCAGATGCTCAGGGTTTGCAATAATCTTAGTTTTTTAAGGGGAATTCTTGGGGAGAATCTCGCTTTGTTCCTTTGGAGTGATAAAGTACGAACATTTATTTGAAAATAGTTTTTCAAAGCAAAGAGTTAGTATGAAAAAGTTACTAGTCTGTCTCACTGGAGTATATGAACTTTGGAGACTTACTGAATCTTACTTTACTTACTTACTTACTTTTACTCAAATACTTGGTGTCATATTTAAAATGAGTAATAGTAGGACTATTTTGTAAATTTTGGGATAAACAAATTTAAACATCTTTCATCATTTGAAATATCTCAGGTTTGCTGTCCCATAGTTCAACTATTTATTTATATTTATTTCCAAAAAGCGAAGTGCAGCATGCCAATGTAGTTTAATTTTTTCCTTATTAACTACACAGACTCGTATACTACACATATGTTTGCATATGGTCACATATATGCTATACATAAATATGCTCATATATGCTAAATATTTGTTCAATTAATAGAAAGTAGACATACATTACCCAAGGTAGTTTTTTGTCCTTTATCTGGGTGAGTACAGACTTATACCCTCCTAATTTTCCAACACTTTTAACTGTTAGTGCACAGTGAACTATCTTTCAGGGCCTATTTTTATGCCAAAATTTGGATTCTTTTTTTTTTGCTTCTACATATTTCTTTATACTTGGACACTGTATGGACAGATAGATAAAAGAAAGAAACAGTCCACCCAACGTAAGCAGGAAGCCTTCTTGTCTGTGCTATACATGGATAACCTGACATGGCTTAGACAGCACATGGTTTGATTGCCATTGTATGGCCTGTGACACATGGCTGTCAGTAATGTGACTCTTCAGTGGAGTCATTGAGAGATTAAATAATTTGAGAGGTAGGTGTAAATTTGTAGAGTCTTTTAGTTCATAGTTTTACTCATGTCTAAGTACAGTATGTCCACATTTAGTGAGACAGAAACCAAAGAAAGTATTTGTTAGCGGTTCTTGGCTGAATAGAAGTTTTTTTTTTTTCCTCATGTATAAACAATTTACATCAAGAGTTGAAGTTGTTTGTAAGGTTGGAGTTAGGTAGCCATACTTAAAAACCTTTGTCTCTGCGCTAGCCTGGCCTCACCTTTAGCTGGTGGACTTCAAGCAGCCTGCTGAATTTTGTACTCAGTCACTTGGTATGGAAATATTGAACTCTTTTTTTGCTATGATATATTTGATGACTTTGATATATACTGTGATGTAATAGATTAGAAGAAAAGAAACATGTTTCTGAAGTTACCATGTACTTTAGATTGTGCTAAATGACTTTTATGCTTATATTAGTTTTTCTGATACTATTTTGTAGTGTTTTATACATTTCACTCCCCATATCTATGTAACTATTATCTGAATTTACAGATAAAAAAAGAAGTCAATTATTTGAGTTGCTATTGAAAACCAATTAAAATGATAGGGTTTTTTTTTTTTTTAATAAAGTTTAAGTAGGTATACAGACTTTCTTCATTTCCAGTTTATTTTATTTGGTCTTGCAAAAACTGGCTTTTGATTATTTCCTTTTTCTGACATATACTGAAAATTGAAATTACAATTTTCTCATGAAAGATTCAGGAAATCAATGTTTATAAAATGTTTGTCTTTGAAGGAACAATGTAAATGGTCACAATCCTGGAACTTATATTTTCAGCTTTATCTGTTGGGAACAATGAACTCTATTAGTAAATATCTCTAACATCTCTTGAGTATCTACTATGTACAGTATACTTTGTGACTTTGACATATGTAGTAATTGTCTAAGAGATACCATTGAAATCAAAGTGATATGCAACATAGAATCACTAGTCCTAAATTATTTGTGGGATGTCCTTTTTCAAATGGTATACACCAATTTCAGAAAAGATCTAGAAGAAATATCTTAGATTTAGCAAAGCAAAATAGTATTAATAATCCAAGGCAGTGATAATGTCTATGAAAATAGCAAAAAAAAGTTATAAATCAAATGATAAAAAAATGTAATAGAATAAAGCATTCCAGGAAACATGTTTAGGGCCTGGAGAGATAACTAGCAATTAGGAATGATTTCTGCTCTTCCAGAGGACCTGGGTTGGTTTCTAGCACTAACATCAGGCATCTTGCAATGTTCTATAAATCCAGCACCCAGGGCCCCACGCTGTTCTTGCTTTTGTGGGCATCTGCACTCCTATGTTTGCATGCATATACAAAACTTAACAAAACAACAAAAACCCACTTTAAAACAAGAAGTCAGATGTTCATACACAATGAAACAATGGGATTTTAAGATCTAGTATAGAATGAATCTTTAGATAGTATCTTAGTTTGTGTTGTATCGCTGTAGTAGAAGTGACTCAGAAACAGTAGAGCCACTCAGTTGTTCCAGTTCTCCTTACCCCTGTGCAACTGTAGAAACAGCTTAGTTGATATGGACATAAGCAGTTTTATTATTGCTGTTTTGAGTATTTTAATTTCCAATGTGAAACAAATTCCAGACCTAAATGTTGAATTTTCCCCAAAGCTGCTGTGTATCTTCCTTTCCCTTCCTCACTGTCTCAGGCATATATGACTTCAAGTTCTCTTATCTACACAGAGTGATAGTGTGGCCTTACTGATTAGTATACATGTAAACAACATTAGTAGTGTTATGACTGGACTTCTATCCATTAACTTGGATCTCCAGTCATCTCAGTTTATAGTGTTTAGCAGGGAACACCAGCGATTCTTCAGTGGAATGAACTAAAGGGCAAAGACCATTCCAATATAAACTACTATGTTGCTATTAAAGAATAGTCATCAACCAAGATGACTTGATTACAAGATGCTTTGAATTACAAGTATTTCACATATTAATTATTTTAATTTATGGAACTAGAATGTTATATGAAGTGTTCCCAGAACACTCCATAAAATGGATGTCTTTGAATGTTAATTGACTGATTTCTTTAAAACCGACAATCACAAATCCCCAAAGATGACAGAAATTATTATTATGTTATTATACATTCTTTATCTTTATACCAAGTTGACACTCAACTTTTCCCATGAATTGCTTTTCTTTGGATTTCATCTTGAATACTTGATATATTAGAATGATAAAATAGAAAATAATACCCTGAAATATCATTAGGAACTCTAAGAAGAAAGTAATGAGCTCAATGAAAACTGACATCAAATAACATTTTCTCAGATTGTGTTGGGTCTTGAAGTATAATGGGGCATGGATATTTCCAGACTTCCTCTTTTAATGGTGGTACTGATGACTACATCGAGCACTTTGTACAAACAACCAATTAGGTTTTTTTTTTTTTTCAGTGTCATTGGGGAAATGAATGAATGGCCTATTCAAAGTTAATTAAGAATTGTTACGAAGAGGAAAGAAAAAGGAGTCAAGGTGTGCCATACTAGGGGAGCCATAGAATACTAACGTAAATAACAGGTCTGACATGTCTCATCATAGAGTATATATACGTGAATGGGAGGAAACAAGGTAACATAGTATATTGGAGAAACATTTAGAAAAGGCAGTTAGTAAACCAAGTGTAACCTGTGAATAGATATATTTGATAATTTAGGCATTTAACTAAATCTTCAATTTTTTTTCTATTGTATAGTCCTCACTTATAAGCTGGCATTTGCTTATATTCAGCATTTCTAAAGCTAATATCTTTATTTCTGTACTGTTGCCACCTATTATTTATTTTTATCCTTATGTTTCCTTACATGTCCACTGCCCATCAGCTTATGCAAGCTAGAAGCCTTTAAGTCATAGGTAGCCTTTGCCTTTCAGTAACCAAGCCAGGCACATCTCTTTTATCTGTTCACAACGTTAGCCATTCTTTTATAGCCCAGTGCTCTGTCCCGTTCACTTCCTTGGGATTTCAGTAGGCTGACTTCTTTATTGGAATAGGCACTGCTGATGTACATGTCCTTATGTAAGCCTTTGCCAGCACTTCTGTAGTCCAGTCTCTCACGAAACATGTAGTGAATGAGAGGAATAATGCTTTTCCAGGTTAATATCGTTCTTTATATACTTTAGTTTTTCTCTTTCTCAAGCAAAGATTATAATGAGTAGCATTGACATAAAAATATTGAGTTCATTCTAATTTTAGATAACTAAAAGTCAGTATTGAAAAGGTAAAATAAAGGGTGTAGATACCGAACAGCATGGCCATGCAGCTGCTCCTTTACTCCTCAGAGCTGCGCTTGCCTTGTCATTTAGTGCTAGCTCTCTTCCCCTCATGGTCCTCTCTCCAAGCTCACTAATGACATCACTGTAGTCAAAGTGTCTTCATTGCGGCTGCTGTGTTGGTTTTTTTTTCTTCTTTCTGTCTTCCCATCATTTCCCACAGCAGAAAAGTAATTAGAGAGAAATTGTCTGGTATGTAAAGTACTCTTAATTTTTTTGGTCAAATGTGAACATTAAAATAATTCAAGTATAACTTATATTAAGGAAACTTCAGCATGTATTACATACTAGAATATATTTAAAAAAAACTTGCTCTACTTAAAGATATTATGATGTTCCTGTTAAGACACTAAACTGAAAAATCATGCTGTAGAATTTTATTTTCGCATGTGAAGGGACAATTTCTTACTATACTGCCTAGGCTACGTCTAATTCACTATATAGCTCAAGCTGTCCTCAAACTTGGAGTCATCCCTCTGCCTCCTGAATGCTGAGATTACAATCATGCAACACTGTGCATATCCAGAGGTACTTTTTGATATAATCAAACAACATACTATTAATAGCTAAAAGCATAAAGTAAAACTCTGCACGTTTTCTATACCTAACTGCAAACTGAAAAGAAGGAAGCACTCCAATCATTTTCCTACTTAAAATCTTTCTAATAAAAATCTTTCAGTCTCTTCTTTCTGTTCTTTCTGTAAAATAGTCTGTGTTTGTGTCTTTGAAAGGTTCATGTACTTTTTCAGTCTCATCCTTTTCCAAACTGAGCAAAGTCCTGCGTTGTCCTTGGTTGTGGTTCAGTTCTCGAGCTAGTTCTTTCCTTTTGTTTACTTTTACTGTCTAGTGTCCACCTACTACTAAGTTTAGAATCTCGCGGAAAAAAACAAAACAAAACAAAAACCTGTAGGTGACATACTCACACACTCCTCCACTGAAGAATTCCCATCCTTGTCCCCTGGCACGTCACTTAGCCTTCTTTAATGTCTCCGTATCATACTGTATGTAGCTTCCTGGAGATTCTCCATGGCTTATCTCTTGTGTACCACCTGCTTTTGCCCCAGATTGCCCAGAATGAGGTTCGGAGTGACCTCTCTTTTATGAAACCTTAGGCCCTGCTGATGCACTCCCCACACTCTCTAATTAGTTTATAAGTTATTGGTTTTATTGGTCTACCCAATCTAGTGGGCACTCAGCAGAGAGAATGGGACTTAATCGAAAAAAGCAACTTCTTGCAGGAGAGGTTCTTGCCTGATTTATGTTTATACAGCTTAATATTTTTTGGTATGTGCACAGTTTACAACTAATAAAGTAGTACTGTAATCTAGAAAAAAAAACGAAAAGAAAAGAAATGTAGGTAAGTGATACTTGCTGGAGGAAGTTCTGCTTGGTGACGTGATAGGTGACATTTGGTTTATAGTATTTAAAAAGTGTTTGCTTGAGCTGTCGGTTTAATCACCAGGAGTGGGGAAAACACACATTGTCCCATTCCAGAATTAGCCCACAGATTAAAGTAAGCTAATTAATGTGAACTTAGAAATCAGATTTTCAACATGCAAGTCAAGAGACTGTTTAGGAAAGTCAGCTATGCATGGAGTTATGTTTAGGCACCATGTGTGAAGGAGTGTTAGATGACCCATTTAGATAATGCAGCCAATCGCCAGTTGTAGCTATTCAATTCAGTTATTTCGAATCAGTTTTACTTGTTAAGTACTCATCACTGGATGTGACTGGTCTTGTGTTGTGAGTTCTAGTTCTTCTCTATGATGAAGAAGAATACTGTATATCCATGCTGTTTGCATCTAAAAGGTCATACTCATATGCTTACAGTGATTATGTGAATTTCAGCATCTTTATATAGAAGGCAGAGAGAGTGAAAAATTTATGGCTTTTATTCAAACTGAGCAGAAAATAATAAATTTCATTGTAAGAATGAAACAAAAAAGGAATGCATATGGATATGATTCCAAATTTCCTGATTGATGTTAATGGGCTTATAATATTGAGTCATTTTGGTTAAACAATTATAATAGCAACTTATTTGTACTTGGGCAAAGTGGTAAGCTAATGTTCCAGCCATTAATTTGAGTTCGGTAGACATTTTAAATACAGGTTTCTTTTACAGAGATAAAAGTTCCAATTTAAAGCTCTTTGGTGATCTAAAAGCAGTGTAATGTGGTAGTAGCATTGTAATAAGTACAAATCCAGCTTATACAGTGATTATAGTTTGCTGTGTTTATGAACCTTTGCCCAACTACTTTCTCTGGGCATGATGTTAATTTAAAAATATTAAGCATAAAACCTTGTGAGATCTTCCTGCTTAGATAAACTGCACAATGTAACTTATGCTCAAACAGTAGCTGTCAAAAGTATCTTGTCCATGTGGCTTTTGTTCTCACCTATGGCCTTTCCTGCCAATATCCACTGAGGATGACAATGTACAAATTATGAGGCTTTATTGCTCAAATGGTACCTGAGGCAAGATGAGCGTTGGTAACTGAGGGAGCTCCTGACTGAATGATGCCTTTCATTGTGTAATGATCAACTTTTAAAGATTGATAGTTTGAGTCAAAGTAAAAAGTTTCTGTGGATTATAACTAGCTACATTCTTTTTCTGGGTGTTTTTGTTACAGGGTGGTTGTTGTTGTTGTTGTTGTTGTTATAACTTGTAGTTTTTGTTACAAGTGTGATTGTAAGGAAAACTCAGTGTTTTGCATCTCGACTTTTTATTATTAATTTAAGAGGGTTATCTGCATGTTCTCACCTGTCCAAGTGTTACCCCTTCTTATCCTTTCTCTTTACAAATGAGGTAGGCAGCTCGTCAGGGGCCATTTCCCTGGAATCTAAATCTCTTAGTACTCCTTTTATGTCTGTTCCTCTAATGCTGTGTATATGACTCACTCCATGAGAGGCACTCTGCATCCTCCTCGGCTGTCTTGATCAACATTTCTGTTCTTCTCAGCTTGCTTGCCTCTGTCACACAATAGACATTTTAGGAGAGAGGGGGGGGGCAAATAAGTATTTTATTATTTATAAACATGGATAGATAGACTTCCAAGACTTTTCTACAGTCAACCCTTTATCAGTTTTTATTTGATTTATATAAAGGGTTTTACATATTTAGTGCCAGCCATTATTAGTCAGTAATACAGAAAAAACATATTTTTTTTTAGTCTAAGGATTATAGGTTACTTTAAAAGGGGCATTGAAAAGACATGCCAAGAGAAAAGTCCATACTACATAAGTATATTTCACGAATCAAAAAAGTGCTTTGTCAAAACATGAACATGTACACCTCCTGCTTTTATATTGAATTTCAGTAGATGGTTACATAAAGAAGTCAAGTTGTAATGAAACTACGGCAGAGTATTCCCCAGCCAGCCTTATCTATGTTCCTTTTGTCCTCAGATAGAACCTTTCTTGCCTTTTTCAATAAAATCTAGCCAGTATTTTTTCCCTGTTTGTTCTTTTTCTTGTTCCTCAGAAACTGACCTGAGCTGAGACCAATGCAATCAAACTTTTATAGTTCTTAACAGTTACTTTTTAAAAGATCAGAACCATGCAGTACTGCTTCTGCATGGTACTATATAGCAAGCAATTATTTATATGTCCCTACAGTGATACTTGTTTCTTGGGGTGGAAAGAGGAAGGAAGAGAAAAGAAGTCAAAGTGTGGTCTTGAAGTATGTTTATAACAGTAAACCTTTATTTCATTCCTAGGATCCTCTTTGCAAGCTCAGTACTCAACCTGACTGAACTGGTTGCGCTTCGGCCTGATCTGGGAAAATTGAAAAAGATCTTGTACTTCCATGAAAACCAGTTGGTATATCCTGTCAAGAAATATCAGGAGAGAGATTTTCAATATGGATACAACCAAATTCTCTCATGGTAGTTATAGATCATTTAGTCTTTGCCATCTTTTATCCCTTTTTCTCAACACAGATTTTTTGGGGGTGAGGGATGCATATACATAGGCCAAACGAAAGCTATGGGTCCCTTCTGTCACTTTCTGCCTCTTCCTTTGAGCCAGAGTCTCTCCATAAATCGGAGGCTTCTGTTTTTCTTTGCTCTATTTGAAACCATCAAGTCTCAGAGTTCTTTCTATGTTTACCTTCATAGGAAGCGAGGTTATAGGTAGATATGGACGCCTAGCTTGATATGTGGGTCCTCTGATTTTGAATCAATTTTGATTTACTGATGATCTATTTTTCTACTCCCCATCTTTTCCTTTTCAGATGGTTAGTTAGTAAATCTTGAGGTCATTATAAATTTATGAGCATATTAAGGCAAATATAGGTGCTTAAAGATTTTTTCCCATAATATTATGTGTATTTCTGGAAGATTTATAATGTCACTGCTATTCTTTTAAAAAACTTTTTAAACATAATATTTGTATAGATCCTTTGAGAATTTCACCCGTGCACCATGATCACCTTTGTATGCTATCCTTCTCTGCTCTGCCCTATATCCTGTGGCCTATCCCCCAGAAAAGATCAGGGAAGAAAATCAAGTCCAATTTGTGTTGTCTATATAGTCATTGGAGCATAGACAGGTTCCTGGTGGCTAGACCCCTAAAGAAAAGCGAGCCCTACCGCCTTCCCTGGTAATAGCTATTTATTGAGGAGAGCTACATTTCAGCATCTGTATCACATTTTTTTCCCAACATAATATTTTGTATTGATTCTTTGGAGATTTCAAATCTTATGGCCCTATCACATTTACTTCCTGGTCTTTCCCTGTCCATTGCCTCTGCTCTTTTGACCTCCCCCAGTCCCCTCAAAAATTCTGATTTGTGTTGTTTGTACACTTCCTGGAGCATGCTCTAACTCTCAGTGTCCTACCCCTTGAGTAGAGCTGAGTCCTTCCCCTCCTACACCCCTGCTGGAAGCCATTTATTATGGAAAGTGATATTTTACTACATCTTATAATAGTTTGTAAGAGTTCTCTCTATGATGTCTTCCTGGTTAAGCTGTTACTATTTTTGAGAGGAAGAGGTTAGGGTAGACATAGGGATTTTCATAGAAGTGTTTTCTGTCTCTCTTTCTCAACTGTGCATCTGCAGTCTTTGATGACACTGCCAAAGTAGTTTTTTTATGCTGTAAGATCTGCGAGAGGAGAGTGATTTCCACATGGCTCCTGGCCTCAGCACAGACCACAAACAAGACTCCTAGTTACAGTAGGGCCATGGACCCAGACAAGGCTCCCTGATATAGCTGGGATCATGGAACACTGATATGGATTCAGGCCACAGCATAGCCCATGGACAACCATCTAGGCTTCAGTGGCAACATGGGCATGGACGTCAACCAAACCCAGATGCAGTAAGACCACAGATTCAGAAATGGCTCTCTGCCTGGACATCACCATAGACATAGGTGGCAGTGCATACCACTAAGATCAGTATTGGCCCCAGCAGCAGCATGGCCCATGAACATCAATCATCATGGCTTAAGGGTGCAGCACAGACCCCGTCATCTCTGTAGCATTTGGTGGTAGCTTGGGCCATGGATATCAATACAGACCCAGCTGGGGTAAGACCATGGACTCAGAAATGGCCTTTAATGACCACACAATCCAGATAATGGATAATATCACCATGGCCCCAGATAATAGCACAAGCCACTTACATCAATGTGTCCCCTCCCTGTAGCCTTGTCCCTGGACATCAGCATGACTTAAGGTTGTGGCACAGACCATGGACATCCATGTGGCCTTCAGTCGTGATTTCAGGACACCAACATCAGCACAAACATGACCTCAGTAAGACCACATGTCCCGACATGGCCTTCTGCTCCGGTGGCAGAGCAGGCCACTCACATCACTATGATACGAGCTGGTGATAGCATAGACAGTGGACATAAGCATGGATTTAGGCCTCAGTGCAGGCCATGAGCATCCATATGTCATTAGTTAATGACATGGTCCTTGGACATCAACCCAGACCCTGGCAATATCAGGGCCACTGACATACATATGGACCTCAGCAGTATCACAGGACACAGTGGTCCTTTGAGGAATTTCAACCTACAGAGTGGATTGTTCCTCATCTCAGGTCTCCATCATTGCCATAAGGCTGGAGTGATCCGAAACAGCCAGAGAGATCCTTGAGAGCTGAGTCTCGTCGTCTGCTTAAGCAACAGGCTGCTCCACATAATCCTGTTGACCCAGTAGACAACGGCATGACCCACCATCGACTTTGGCCTCCTTCCTGCCTATCACCGTTCTTGTGCTGCCTGGCTCTCTATACAGCACATTCACTGCTCTGCTGGACCGTCCCTCCCATCTCTCTATCTCCTGTTCCTTCCTCTTGGAAGGAAGAGGCATTTTTGTCTCCCCTTTACTGCAATTTTGAAGAATCCTCTTCTATGATTTCCTGTCTAGGTTGTTACTTTTTTAGAGGGATTGTCAAAGAAGTCTTCCATATTTCTCTTCCTCAACGGTAAGTCTGTAGTCATTTGGACTGCAGAAGAAGTTTTTTGTATTTTATAGTCAGCAGAAGTACAGAGCATGGACTTCCTCATGGTATCTGGCACAGCACAGACCATGGACATCTTCCTGGCCTCAGGAGTTAGAGTGGCAGTATGGCAATGGACACCAAAATGCATTCAGGCAGCAGGACAGACCACGAATATCCAAATGGACTTCTAGGGAAACACAAGCCTCAAACATCAGTATGGCCACTGCTGCTCTTTTTATAAAGTACATACATAAACCAATCATCTAATTATATGTTTTTACTATTTTATATAACATTCAAAATAAAAACAGTTGACAAGGATCTTTAACCCCTGGTTCCTTAACTTATTTAAATAATGAAAAAAATCCAACAAGTTCTTTCATCAGGTACTTTCACTGTATTCAGCTAAAATTTAGTAGAAAAATAAAAATCCAATAGATTAAGTGATTTTGCAGCTTCTACATTTTGGTGTTTTCATTTATTTATTTTTGTTTGTTTATTTTGTTGCTTCTATTACAAAAACTGTAGAAACAGTGAATGTTCCAGTGTTTCTAATCTCTTCTCCCACTGAAGCTTCTGAAATGACAGCCTGAAAATACATATTTCAAAGTGAAGTCCTTGTCTGTTGTTACTCCAATACAGTTTCCCCCTGATGCTTACTGAAAGAAGTCCCTAACAACCCCACAGTAGCTTCATTGCAGTATCCTGTTGCATTGATACATTGGCCACATGAAATCGATTTGGAAGGGATTGTCTACATGTTACACACCTTCCTTAGTAGCTGTTAGATTTAGAGAGTCATAATGTGTTTGAAAAGACCTTGCTCATCTGTCCTTTAGTGTAGTTGACGTAGAAAAACAGCTATATGGTACTAATTTTGAGCATTTTGCAAATGTTTTTCTACAGTCATTTTTACAGGCTGCTTCAGTTGTGAAGGAATAGGGCTATCAAAAGAGTACAAGTGCTCTAGTCAAACATCTCATAAAAAGTACCCATTCTAAAATTCATAGTAAAATTAAAATGCTCCACTTTATCTTAAAGTGGCAACCAGAAAATAAGTTTTAAAAACAAAAATGAGAGGCTGGAGAGATTGCTCAGTGATTGTGAGCACTGACTGCTGCTCTTCGAGAGGACTCAGGTTCAATTCCCAGCATTCACATGGCAGCTCACACCTATCTGTAACTCCAGTTCCAGGGCTCTGACAACCTCACACAGACATTCATGTAAATACTGATGAACATAAAAATAAATAATGTATTTTAAAATAATTAAAATGAAATTGCCTTGTAGTTTATCAATATGTAAAACATTGGTCTTGTTTTTGTGATTATTGAATTAGTACCGTATTCTCTTTCAGATACTATGTTTTTATTACCATGAGAAACCATAAGGGAGGAATTAAGCATTTTTCCCTTTATGGGTGGTCTTAAACTTAATGGAAGTTACACCCACTCATAACAGGAAAGAAATATGTGAAAAAAAGTATATTTCTGTAGTCTTTAACAGCATAGACTAAATACTTTAGATTAATGGTAGTTGGATTATATGTCTGTTGTGGGTAAATATTAAATAAAAAAATTAGCTCCCTGCCCTCTCCTCCTTTACAGATACTTCTTTCCTCCTAAGGATAGAGACCTAAAACTTGCATATGACCTTTCAGGATTTCTCCTTTCAAGAGTATAACTAATAGACAAGTTTGCAGAGAAATAGTTGCACTACATCATCATTTGGCTTCATAATAGGAAAAAAAAAGTCTCAGTTGTCCAGAGAAGAAATAAGAATGTCAGCAAGCAGTCCCACTCCAGGTTTTCTGAGAAGTATGGTTTCTTCTTCCAATGTTTCTTCCATGTTCCTGCTGACTTGTGTGTTCCTTGGCACTGACAGAGTTCTTTCTGGACTGTCTGACAGTTCAGGATTTTAAAGATGACCAACATAAGCTGTCACCTTAAACAGAGGTTTCACTAACTCTTACTTATGAACACATGCTATAACTATATATTATGACCCGTTACTCACGATTGCAATATATGACATATGGTACAAACAGACTAGCTGTAATATTCAACTTCTCGTATATTACTGTATTTGCTTTTTTTATTGCTTAGTTTTGTGTCAGCACTTTTGTTGATATCCCTTTGTAGTATCTCTGTTGTTATTGCCTCTGTACCCCACATTTTCTCAAGTTAGGGACTAAAAAGCAAAGGCAGTTTTTTTTTTTTTGCATAGGAATGACAAGTCAATGGGTCTTCTGATGGTTTTTGTTATGTTTTTTAATAATAATAGCAAACCTTCTTTCCTTGGTAGTTATGTTGTAATCTAAGCTGAAGATTAGCTGTGGCATTCATGTTTTATTTATAAGCTCTACTTGTTATGATACATTCTTTATAATCTAATAGACATGCATTTTTTTCAGTCATAGAGATATATTAATTTTAGGATGAAATAAAGGTATCTGTTTTGTCATATCCCTCCTTATGGATTTCGGTTGCTATTGATAGATAGCATGACAGATAGCAACTCAGGGTGGAAAGAGCTTATCTCCTTATAAGTCATTAAACATCATCCAATTCAGTGAATTCAGAAAGACATTCAACTTGAAGTAGAAACTGAGAAACATTGGTTTGTTTCCAGACTTCCTTTTACACAGCCCAGGCCCACCTGCCTAGGGGTGGCACCACACATAGTGGCTTCACTCTCTCAGGATCAATTAGTAATAATTAGTAATCAAGAATGTGACACAGACACAATGTGCATGGCCAGTCCGATGGAGGCAGTTCTTCAATTCACGGTCCCTTTTTTAGGCATGTCAAGTTGACATGTAGTTGTACCAAAATAAGCCATCATAGACATTTTCAAGAATCAAATCTTATTCAATCAGTTTTTTTCATGTTATACTTCAAGATTTATTTAACCTACCCATTGCTACAGTTGGTGTTCAGACTGGATTTAATAGACATTAAGGAAACTACTTGTATTTTTATGTGATCTAAAACCTGCTTTGACATTTTTTTCAACAATATATTTCATATTTTAAAAAATATTAAGAGAGACAGTTAATTTGTCTAAATCATGATAGTACTTTTTTTTGCTTATTTCTAAAGATCAACAGTTGTGGTCATCTATACTTTTTAAATAATAAATCCTAATAATGTGTATATCTAGATCTATTGCACTATTTTTTTTCTATTTTGATGACTATTCTAAACAGCATAAAAATGAAATTAATTACTATCACCCCATATACTAAAATACAAACCATAAATTTCTTAAACAAAAGCTTAAACATGAAACAGACTTTAACTAAATCATGTTCAGGGTTTCATGGACCCCATAGGTAAAACCTTAGTGACCTTCCTCAGAGACAGTGAAGAAGTCATAAACCTTCTATCCTCTGTAGTAGAGTATACAGAGACATGATTGGGATAGCTGTGCTCGGTACTGATAATGTGGGAAGTTTATAGCATCTAAGGAGATAGACATTAGTTTAAAGTGTTATGTTATTTCATTCAATTGTCTAATTTCTCTCTGGGCTGTCTTACTTAAGCCACTAACCCAACCTTTTATGATACACTAAGAACTAGCATTTCTGATAGTTGTGGCTTCATATATATTAATGTTAAGTATGCTTTGCAAACCTCAAGTATAGCATAAACTCTAGGTAGTATGCAGAGGTCTTGGGATTATCAAATAATTTGTAATGAATTTGCAATTATTTTCTTTACAGTTTGGTAGCTGATGTTGTGGTATTCAATTCCAATTTTAACATGGAATCATTTCTTACTTCTATTGGAAAATTCCTGAAGCTGATTCCTGATCACAGGCCTAAGGATCTGGAAAGCATTATCAGACTCAAGTGTCAAGTTATTTATTTTCCCATCAGATTTCCTGATGTAAGCAGGTCAGTGTGCTTGACTGTGTTTTCCATATTTTATCATAAATCAAATGTGTTACTAGCTTTGACTTTTCAGTATAAGTATAATTAATTAGATAATTGAATTCTCTCCATAATGTGATTTATAAAAATTTTTGACCATCATGTATCCACTCTTATCAGTGAGTCATTACTCTAGATACTGAGGTATTTCTTTATTTACTCTTAGTTATCTACCAAAGTAGGGACCTTTAGATTGTCACACTTACTGTTTTATTTCTCTTTTGTTTCGTTGTTATATTGTGGAGGTAATGGTGAAGCATATTCCATAAGCTTTGCTTTCAGCATAGGCCCACTGCTTTTAATGCATAGTAGGAACTCCTTTAAGTAAATCGGTGTTAAATGTAATTTTTGATGGTTTTAGTTTCTCATTCTAGTTTCTTAGGCTTCTTCATTTTCACAGTCTGTGTTACTTTATTGATTACCTAAGCCTTCCCCATTGGGCTGCAGAAGCACTAACTGTTATTTACTTTCTGATACTGATACTTTTACAACATTTGTTATGAGACTCACCTGGTATTAGTGAATGATGTTGTACAAAGGGAACATTCTGGAATTCCTTTTCATTTTCAGTTGAACTTAGAAAAATATTTTCTACCACTGAGTATTTCTTCCTAGTGAACAGAAAGTTTCCTTTACTGAGACTTAAAATAGCTTAGAATTCTGCTCTTCTGTAATCGTGTTGTTAAAGGGCATTTAAGAATTTCTGAGTCTCTGTAAAGTTACTCGTTATGTATATTATCAGTGTTTCTCATTTAGTATTGGATAGCCACCTGGTGAAGACTATTCCACTGTCAGTGCTTGTTAGTCGCCTGGAGCTCTGTGTGTAGTGTTGAAGGTTCAAGCACCTTCTCCCACTCTGTTCGTAGTATCTGTTCTTATCCATGTGCAGCTCATATCTAGGCAGTATACATATATGCATGTGGTAGTAAGTCAGGAAAAAGAGGCCATGAATTTGAAAAAGATCCATAGTGGTATATGGGACAGTTTGCAGAAAGGAAAGAGAAGGCAGGAAAGATGTGACCACAGAATAGTCTCAGAAATAAAAGAAACATTTTAAAAGGAGAGGAAACCTTTACTGCTCTCTCTAAAATGACATAATATCCACAGTACATCTCTACACTCCTCACTTGACCCAGATTTTGCTGTAGGATAATATTCATTACCTAGTTTTAAAGTTTATTTTTAAAATGCTTTGTATACATTTCCCCTACTTTACTCAGATCCCTCCTGAACTTCATGTTCTCCCTTTCTCTGTCTTGCTTTCTCAATTAAAATAAGAACTAAAATCAAACAAAATCCAACAAGACTAAATAAATAAAACTCTAGACAGAACAAAAAGCTTGCAAGCATATGAGCCCATAGAGTATGATTGATGTATTCAATGCCACTGCATTGGAGAAGACTGATTTTCTCTTTCCCAGCAGGTTATCAGTTGGAAATAGCTTCTTGGTAAGGAGTAGGACTTTGTGTCCACTCTCATTTTCCATGCTAGGATCTTATTCTTGTTTGAACTTGTTTGCAGTCACAATCCCTGGAGCCTATGTGTATATCAACTGTGTTGTATCTGGAAGATGCTGTTCACTTGAAGTCATCCACCACCTCTGGTTCTTTCTCTCTTCTTCTTTATAGATTCTTGAGTCTTGAGTGGAAAGGCTTGATAAAGACATTCTATTTAGGGATGAGTACTTCAAAGCCTCTTATTCTCCGTGCATTGTTTAATTGCGGGTCTCTATTGGTTACCATGTACTGTAAGATGTAGAATCTGTGATGAGGGCTGATTGAGGATCAGTGGGTGTCATTTTATTACTGGGTTCCTTCTACAGAATAATGTGGTGGGTTTTACTCTAGGGCCCATGACCTTCCTAGTGTCAGATTCTTGACTCCTTAAATTCAATAAAAATGAGTTGATGACTGCTGTAACATTTGTGCCATATTGTACCAGTACTTTTTGTAGGCGGGTGGTAGCATAGGTTGCAGGGTTTATAGGTAGGTTATCTTGATGAGTCCGTTTTCCTTCTCCTATAGCATGCAAAGCACCTTTCAGCACCATGAATGATAGTTGGGATTAGTCTTCTAGATGGGCACCTGTTTGTTTTTTGTTTTTTCTTTTTAATGTTTTATGGTATAAGTAAACTGTGTTTTCAGCAATAGGATTTACCGTCAGGTTGTACGAAGTAACCAAAAGGCCTTCGTCTGTAGCCTGCAATGTTTGTTTGTTTGTTTGTTTGGCACCTGTGCATGCACATGGACATGGTGAGGTTGGTGGTGATGGGGTGAGTGGATGGTCTCCCCCTGTAGCCAATAACTCAACAAGGTATAATCCAATTCCACTACTGGGGATTTTGCTTGGTGGCATGGATGGAACATAAGTTGGGGGAATTGTCTTCCCATTTATATGGTGACTCCATTTAAATTCCTTTCATATCTGTATATTTTATTTAGGTAGTTTCTTTGGTGGTAGGTTTCTATAAGGCTTTTCAAGTAGCCTTAGGGTTAGTTGTCCCTTCTCATACTACCCCCTTTACCCTGTCCTCCCATCCCTAACCCCATTGAATCCTCCTATTCTGATTTCCCCTTTATCTCTTTATAGTACTATATTCTATTTTCCCTTTCCTCAGAAATCCTCTCATCTCCCCTGGATCCTCAATAGGTACCTAACTTCTTCTTATTCAGATTGTGGCACACATTACATCTAAATGTAAGGGAAAGCATACAATATTGTTCTCTTTCAGTCTGGTTTAGCTCACTCAAGATGTTTTTTTCTGGCTCCATCTATTTACTTTCAGATTTCATAATTTTGTTTTTCTTAATGTCTAAATAATACTTCATTGTAAATGCACCACATTTTCATTATTCGTTCGTCAGTTGGTGGATATTTCAGCTCTTCACAGTTTCTGGCTATTATGAACAGAATAAACATGGTTGAGGAAGTGTCCTTCAAGTAAGATGTGGAGTTCATTGAATATGTCCATAGTTGTACAGCTTTTTAAGTAACGTTCACACTTATTTCCATATTGGTTATACCAGTGTGTACTTCCACTAACAATGAATTAAGACTCCCTTCCCTGTCTCCTTGACAGCATATGTTGACATTTATATTATTGATCTTGGCCATTCTTGCTAAAGTAAAATGAAACCTAAAAGTACTTTGAATTTACATTTCCCTGAAAGTTAAGCGTGGGATTTTGAACTTTTTTTTTTCAATTTATGAAAGCTTTAATTTATTCCCTCACCAAAGACAATCAAAGGGGGTGAAAGGTCAAGATTTTACTGTCTTCATAACAAAATCGGCTTAGAACTGGATCACTTGGCCCTTTCTCTTCTTGTTGCCTCCCAGTTCAAAATGCTTGCGCCTCTTAGTAGCCAGCATCCTCTTAGATCTGCAGTTGGGCTCAACACACTCAAGTTGCAACCTGATCTTCTTTGTTGTTTTAGCCTTTTTGCGGAAAATAACCTTAGTCTGACCACCATAGCCACTGTTTCCTGTTATAACGCCTCTTTCCCTGGGCATACAAAGAATCCTTGCCCTTCTTGTACTGGGTCACCTTGTGGGGTTGGTGCTTCCCACATTTCTTGCAGAATGTCGGGCGGGTCTTAGGAAGGTTCACCATGTTGGCAGGAGCGCTATCAGCTCAGAAAGCGATTTTGAACATTAAAAGTGTTTCTCAACCATTTGTCTTTCATCTTTGAGAATTTTCTTGTTGGTTGTATACCCCAATCTAAAATTGAGGAATTTGTTTTCTTGATGTTCATTTTTATCAGTTCTTTGTATATTCTACTACTAACTCTCTGTCAGGTGTACAGTTGGTGAAGACTTTTATTTCACTCTATAGGGTGCCTCCTTGTTTGAATGATTATGTCCTTTGACTTACAAAAATGTAATTTCAGGAAGTTCCGTTTTTTAATTGATAGTCTTAATGTCTGTGCTGTTAGTGTCTTCTTCTGAAAGCTTTTTCATATGCCAATGAGTTTAGTCTGATTCCATGCTTTTTCTTCTCTTAAGTTCAGGTTTTCTGATCTTATACTGAGGTCCCTGATTCATTTAGAGTTCAGTTCCGTACGTGGTAATAGATAATGAACTATTTTTAGCCTTCTACAAGCACTACCTGGTTTGAACAGCACCATTTGTTAAAAATGCTGTCTTTTATCCTCTGTATTTTTTGCTTTTTGTCAAAAAGGCAGGCGTATGTAGGTATGTGAAATTATGTCTGAGTCTTCATTTCTATTCTATTGTGTATTTTTATACAAACACCATGCTGGTTTTTTGTTGTTTGTTTGTTTTAAATAAATATTTTTTAATACAACTTAAAATCTGGGTTGGTGATGCCTCTAGCAATTTGTTTATGTTAAGGATTGCTCTACTAATCCTGGGATTTTTTTCTGCATATGATGTTTAAGATGTTATTTCCAGTCAAAAATTTTATTATAAGTTTGATAGAGATTTCATTGTATCTGTATCTGTAGATTGCTTTTGGTAGAATAGCATTTGTTCCTACCTATACAACAACATAGCAGATCACATCTGAGGTGGAGTACATGCCTGGCAGTCCTCAAAACATCACAATATTAATTCGACCAAACTTGAGTATGGTAAATCTTTGTATTTTCTTTTTTAATTTTTGTACTTGTTTCTGATTAATTCATTTTACTCTTGAGTCTGATTATTCCTTCCTCTCTACTTTCATAAGGTATTATTATTATAGAGCTTTCTAGTGTAATATTTGACTATTAATATAGGATCTTGCCAGATATGTTGTGATTTCATTTTCACCCAGTTCTAAAAAAGTTTTAATTTTCTTCTTGATTTCTGTCATTCAATAGTGACTTGTTCATTTTCCATGGTTTTGCGTACTTTCATTTCTTTTATTGTTGATATCCATCATTACTGCATGATGGTCAAATAGGATGCAGTATGCTATTTCAGTTTTTCTTTATCTGTTGAGATTTGCCTTGTGTCCAAATTTAGTATTAGTCTTTTTAAATTTTTTATTATATTTAATTTTTTTCTTAATTACTTTAGATCCCACTCACTGTCCCCCTCCCAGTCACCTCTTCCCATTTCCTCTTCCCCATCTCCATGTCCCCCTTCCCCTTTTCCTCTGAGCAGGTGAGGACCCCCTGGGTGTCTCCTCACCCTGGCACATGAAGTTCCTGTGAGGCTAGACAAATCCTATCTCACTGAGGCCAGAAAAGCAACACAGCTTGAATAACATATCTCATGTATGGGCAAGAGCCTTTGGGATAGCATCTGCTCTAGTTGTTTGGAACCCCCATGAAGACCAAGCTGCACATCTGCTACATAAGTTGAGGGAGGCCTAGGTCCAACCCTTGCATGTTCTCTGGTTGGTAATTCAATATCTGAGAACCCCAAGGGTCCAGGTTGTTCTTCCGCTTAGAGTCCCTTTCTCCTTTGGGGTCTAAGATCCTTCCTCCTGTTCTTCCATAAGACTCTCCAAGTTCCATAACACCAGATGCCACTGTCTGAGTCAATTGATGAGTCGGGCCTCTCAGAGGACAGCCATGCTAGACTCCTGTCCGCAAGCATTACAGAGTATGATAAATAGTATCAGGGATTGGTGCTTGCCCATGGGATGGGTCTTAAGTTGGGCTGGTCATTGTTTGGCTGTTCCTACAGTCTTTGCTCTATCTCGATCCCACCATCTTGTAGATAGGATAAATTTTGGGTCAGAAGTTTTGAGGGTGGGTTGATATCCCTATCACTTCACAGGATTTCCTGCCTGGCTACACGGCGTAGCCTCTTCAGCTTCAATGTCCCCACTGCTGTGAGTTACAGCTAAGGTCACCCCTATTGATTCTTGTGCACCTACCTTATCCTAGGTCTCTGTCACCTCCTGGAGATGGCCTCCTGTTGTGGGTTAGCCTGATATTATTTGTATTCTGATGTTAATTCTATTTTTTAAAGGGGTTCTTCCAGATGAACAGTCTATATCACTCAGGTGATCTCAGGTGAAACTTCTCCCCATTTTAACTGGTCAATAAAGGCTAGAGCCTGTTATTGGGCAGTGGAGGGGAAAGGTGAGATTGGAGGTTCAAGAGTTGGGCCTGGCAGAGTGAATGAACAGGATGAAAGGGGAAAGAGAAAGGATGGAGGAAGAGGAAACCATGATGGACCAGAACCGCGTGGCCAGGAGAAACCACAAGTAACAACTGGTGTTAGCACTAGGGAAAAAGTTAGTATAGTGTTAGAGCTGCCTAATATAGACATATAGCATATAATTGTAATAACTGGATTGTGTGGTTTTTATATGGGCTTATTGTGGTTGGAAATTCCAACAACAAATTGGCGCCTAATATGGGGCTTAGAACCAAAGTAACCTGAGATTAAAGTCTGCCTCCCCTCCCACCTCCTCAATATAAAAAACTACAGCTGTTAAGAAGACATTGGATTGTGGAAAAAAAACTGCTGAACTAAACCAGCCTGCTTATTTTAAGGATGATCAAATGTAAGAATGGAAAACAGGAAATGTGTTACACTGAGGGAGAGGCTATGTCTATATTTCCATAGGAAAAGAAAAGTTGGTAAAAATCAGACGCGACAAAGGGAGACACCCTAAAGATTTTGGCTATGGATAATAAGAAATTTGACAAGATTAACAAGATAGATGATGTATATGCGGATTTCTGTACGCAGAGACAGCTCTGGGACTGGCTCAGAGTTAAGTGTCTATATACAGCCAATAAATCTTATTGGGTGCAAATTTCTCATGACTTATTATTACATACCATCCATTAAGATGGCATGAATAGGAATTTATATTTTAGTTTATGTGATCAAACTAACCTCTGAAGAAAGACAGTTGTCTTTTTTTCCCATTGATCATCCTTAATTGATCTGTACACCTTATATGTTCCATATAAATGTCTTTACAGTGATATCTGTTGCTTGTACGGTTTATATATTACAAAGTAGAAGATGAGAAAAACATCCCTGATAGTGTTCACACTCTTGGATGCTGACATTCTGGGACCTTCCATTCCAGCTCCCTGCTCTATGCTATTGCAACTACATCAAAGCTGTTTCCTCTAAAGGACATTTCTAGAACAGCTAGCTCACCCATGCAACCTTTCAGACTCTTACAGTCAGTACTTCAGCTAAGCCATGAACTTTCTCAGCACATAAAAACTGGACAACAAATGATGCCAACTAGCTTTCCTTTGACAAAACCATTTTTACTATTTCCTTTTGGGCCCCCAGAAGCAAATTCTTCCCCCCAATTCAGCAAGAAGCAAGCAAAAGATCATTATCCTGTAGCTTTAGGTTTGGGTGGATAGCTCAGGTTATTTTCTGAATTATAGATATGTTGTCATTTTAAGGGATAATTTACAAATGTTCTAACTTTGGATAGGGAGGAAATAGTTCTACCAGAAGATCCACCTATACCAATCCTTGTTATATATCTAAAGTATGTTCCACCACATCACAAGGATACATGTTCCACTATATTCACAGCAGCCTTACTTGTAATAGCTAGAACCTAGAAACAACCCAAATGTCCCTCAACCGAAGAATGAATACAAAAAATGTGGTTCATTTACACAGTGGAGTACTATTCAGCTATTAAGAATGATGATATCATGAGTTTTGCAGACAAATTGATGGAATTAGAACATATCATCCTGAGTAAAGTAACCGAGACCCAAATTGATATACATGGTATCACTGATAATTGGATACTAGCTGAAAAGTTCAGGATACCCATGATACAACTCACCCACCATATGAAGCTTAACGAGAGGAATCAAGAGTGGGAAACTTTGCTAAATATTAAGAAATATTATGATTAAGATAACATGTAAGCTTGTCTTAGTCCACAGTGTTATTGAACTTTTAAAAAGAGTAATTTGCTTTATATTTTTCAAACTTATATTGTATAAATTATTATTTGAATAAACAGTAATCATCTTAATGCCTGCAATTTTAAAAAGGTATTATTTTGTAAAGATGTTGAAAAATATTTAGCAGTTCCAATGGCAAAATACCTGACATTACTAAAAAGAACAGGTGCTGAAACCTTATATTCTTTTCCCAATACAGATGGTGTTTAGTGAATTTAAATAAAATTAAAACAGAAGATACAATTATATCATTAATACATATTAATGATAATTGATAATAATTTAACATACTATATAATATAATGTAGTACATATTAATCAGAGAAGAGGGAAAAGCATACCTCTTAACAAAATAAGTGATGGTTGAGTATAACATTGTTATTTGTTAAAACTCTAAACTTATCTATCAGGTGAGAGTTTAGCAATATTGGGCTGTTGACATTTGTTGCTGCTCTTTGCTCTTCTCAACCCTCTCATGGTCAATTCATATAAGCTAGACTGCTAAAGAGAAACGGTCTCCTAGAAAGTATTTCTATTTTCTAGAAAGTATAATAGGTAATAAACACTTGAGACTGGGGAAGCTATTAAATGTTTGGCCACATATACATGTATCTGATTCTTGACTCCCATATACTAGCCTAGGACTAGTGTCATTGGAATGACCATGATCCTAGGTTCTTTAGGAGTTATGATTACATTTACCTTGTCTCATAGGGGCAATATAGTGATTGACTGAAGGAATCTATGTATTCCAAGAGCGTAGGGGACTACCTAGAATATAACAGACCTATAAATTCATGATGATTTTATCATTAACTCTTTTACCATGTTAATTTACCACTGGCACGTCTACTTCCACCTGAATATAGAGACTTATCTACAGAACACTACCTTGCTACAGTCAACACATGGAAACATTAACAAGAGGTCAGTTTAATAAAAGTAAGGAGGAAAGTTTACTGATTTTCTTTGTTACTTCTGCTGAAACAATTCTTTGATTAGAATTTGCTGTCCATTGATTGAGCGAGCTTTTCACTTTTTTTCTGTCCAATTTTTTCGTTCTTTATCCAACTTAATGACAATATTCAATTATTATATTTGCTATTATCTTAGGTTTGATTATCATCAATTTGATACACTGTTAGTTGTCTAAAATGCTCGAATGAGGAATTGCCAAGATCAGATTGATTTGTGGAAGTATATTTGGACAATTTTGTTGATTGCTAATAATATAAGAGGACCCGGCCTATTGTGGGTAACATCATCTCTAGAAAGGTGGTCCTGAATAAAGATAGCTAAGCTTGAGCCTGTGAACAGTGCAGAGAAGGAGCCAGCGTTCCTCCTTGATGCATCTCTCCAGGTTTCTGACTTCAGCTCCTGCCCTGACTTTCCTAAGTGATAGACTATAACTTACAAGATGAAACATACCATTTCCTTCCTTAATTTGCTTTTTGTCAATGGTATTTGGCACAAAAATAGAGATGAAATCAGAACAGCTGTTTTAAACATGATATCAAATCTTGTAATTATTTGCTCAATGTTCTGTTGGCCAACCCTTCAGTCTGACTATATATATTTATTTTCTTTCTATCTATACTTAGCAGACAAAAAAAGGATTGCATATAAAGAATCCATCCGTTCTTTTTCAAATACTTTTAATCCATACTTCTAATCATACGAGATTTCCTTCACATAGAAAATACAACATGTTCTTCAAACTCTGTTTTGAATCCTCCAATAATAAATCTTCTGTTTTCATTCTTACCTGATGATTTAAACATACAAACAATCAGAGGGAAACTTTTATAGTTTTACACCACTGAGTCATTCAGTTATGTGCTTCTGGATGTACATTCTTTATCTCCACACCTGTTGCTATTAGGAATAAGTCAACTTTATTTTTGTATAAGGCTAGATCTTCACTTCTTTTCTAGAACCCTTCTGTCTCATACACTGAAGAACAATTCTGGCATTTGATTTGTTGTGCATTATTTTTTGTTTTCTTTTTTCTTTTTTCTTTTTGTTTAAAGAAGTGGTGAGTGGAAGTGTATCCTGGGGCCTCATGTAGCCCAGACTGACCTCAAACTTACTCTGTAGCTAAAGATGACCTTGAACTCCTGATCTTCCTTCTTCCTGCCTTAGTTTACAAGTTCTCGGACAGGTGTAAGTCACTATATTGGGCTTAGTTTTCCTCTTTGTGAATCATTCCTGTTTTCCTTTCTTACTTAAAAACAAGCAAACAAACAAACACCCTTCTCTTTTCTACTACTACCTTTTCTTTTTCTTAGTAACAAAACATCTCAAACAGTTGTTTATACTTTACACTTACACTTTGATTTCTAGTAGTCTATAAAAGGCTGTAGCATGGAAACATTTTGAGTCATGATCCTCAGTGAGATTCATTCTTTATATCATTGCTACAGTGATTCCTTAGTGCTCATTTTCCTTGATAGCAGTCCTTGATACATGATGACCCATTCTTTAGCTGCCTTCTAGGCTCAATCCTTCCCTTTTGCATACACTGCAATTTTTCAGAATCCATTTGTGGTCCATCCTTCTGACTGCTATTGATTGTCATATAAATAATAGTTAGGTGAATAAAGATTCAAGATTAAAATTAGAGTCAGGAGGGTAACAATGAGAAAAGTATTCCATGGAACAGTGATGAGCTTTAAGATAATCAGAAGTTAATTAAGTTGATAGAGTTTAAGTTGAAGATTAAAATGAGACTTGAGTTTAACAACTAAAGAATCTATGAATGCTTCCTTTGAAGACTGGCAGAAAAGTTCTGTACATGTTTTTTTGGTAGATAGTAATTTATGATTCAAGTTCGTTGACATACCTCTTTGTGTCTCAGTCTCCCTTCTATTTTTCCCTTACACACACACACACACACACTATATATATATACTACAAACTACATTAGTATTTGGATGAAGTCAGGTGTGTTCTGGCTATGACATGTCTAGATATAGTTAAAAAACTGGAATTCATATCTCAGAGTCTAGCCAGTACTCAGAACCAATTCCTAATTCAATTTCAGAGGCCTTGTTTATCCGATGTGTTAGCTGCCATCAGATTAGCAGTGCGAGTCAAGCAAGCTAACTGACAGCAGTAGAACATGACAACTGACTGACAGCTTGACAACGAGGGAGGAGGGAGTTCAGTGATTTTAAAAATATACGTAAACATATCTTCCATCCATCCATCCATCCATCCATCCATCCATCCATCCATCCATGAGAAGTGAAAAGCCATTCCAGCTCAGAGCCATTCTGTGTTACAAAAGGCAACTCCACATCAAACCACTCCTGCAGATGTCTCCGTGATGGCTAGTATGTACATGTAAAGAATGACCATAGTTTATTAAAAGAGACTAAATGGTAACCTGCAGTGTTCATGTTTCAAGAATGTGGGAAGATACATTGGGAGAGAAGTTGGAGGCAAATAATATGCCATTCTTATAAGATGGGCCTGAATTACTTTCACCTCAAGGAAGACAGTTGACATCTTAGTGCCTTTTTTGTGTAATTATAATTTCCTTTACCTTTAAGTGACCAAGGACATTTCAGTGAGGTGTCTTTGCAAGATTCTCCCTGATAAGACCCTTGTTATTGAACAGGTTTCCATTTTCTGTTGGGTTACATTACTTGGCTCCTTGATATTGGATGGCTTCCAAGACTGTCAGGTGATTAGTGAGTGCTCAATTAACATATTTTTAAAACATCAATACCAGAAAACAAATATCTTCTTAGATTCAATAAGATGAAATTTACAGCTAGAATATGTTACAAAAGAAGGTAATTTTGTTTTAAAGGATATGAGATCACTAGTTTCAACAGTTTTTCTCTGCATTTCCAGATTGCAAATTTCACATGAATATCATTGATGCTGGTTGGTATGCAGTGTAGCAATAAAAGGAAGGAATTCCATAGCACCAGTGTAATAGAGAGTCAGTATTCTTAATTTAAATAAATAACTAATCCAAGAAAATCCCAGAAGAAGGGGAATAATTTAAATGCCCTACCATTGTACAATTTTTTATCTTACCAAATCCGAACATATGAGAAATCTGTAGGTTAGTTGTCTTGAGAAAGAATATTAGCATATCATTTTTGTTGACCTGGAACTCACTATGTAGCCCAGGCTGGCTTTGAATATATCCCAACTCCTGCTCTGTACCGTAGCAATTAGAATGAACCATTAGAGGACAGTTGATGGCCCACAACAGTCATAGGAGTGGAGTAGGCAGCATCTGTGTTAGCATATCTCTGCATACTCACTCCTGAGGGAGTACTTACGATTGTCATATAACCAGCTTAATATTGCTGTTAACAAATTGCATCAAACAAGAATATATAACTGATTACAAAATGTCAGTCTAAGTCCTTGGATCAGTCTCTTCCAACAAATTGCACCAAGGAGGTATGTGGAGAATGTGTCAAAATGTCTGTCATTTTCTTCAGATAATATTCAGTTGGATTAAGTTAGAAAGAGACAAGCTTGGGTGGCCATGGCTAGCATTCATATATCCTTTTACAGGTTGCTTACCATCTCAGGCCCATCATACTGTGAATAAAATGGCTGTGTATAGTTACTATAAAAGAATAAGGTGTATATGTTTCCTATTCCTCAGATCATTCACATATTTGTTTTAATTGGAAAGTTGAATGGAAGCTTAGAGGTTTAAGTTTCCCCTTTGAGCAAACTGAAGTAAGTATACTTTAGATTCATTAATATATTCATGTGTAGGTTTTATGTTCTCTACTTGTTATTTTCTGTCCACTGGGGAGAATAAATTTCATTTATTTCTCTGATTACACTGATTCACATATTTTCTACCTTACTGGACTGTCAATGTTGCCATGGAATGAACATGTTACCTGCAAGATCTCACCTCATATTAAGATTTGGAATGAGGATGATATAAAGATCATTTCCTTTTACCTACTTGATTTTTTTTTATTTTTTTTATTTTTTACAAAGAAGAGCGGAAAAATATGTTGGTCACTTGGATTAATCTCATTTATTGAAGTCTTAGGAATTTCTTTACATGTTTCTCTCTTTGCCATTTCCCTCTGACTAAAACAGTGAAGCCAAACAGAGATCATGGTCTTTTTCTAACTAATTTATAAACAAAGATAGTTTTTAAAACAGTATGGAAAACTTTAAATGAGAACTCTGAGACTACTAACAACAGAGAGGAGTGAAGGGCTTTCTGAAGGATTTTTACTAAAGAAACAGTTTTACAGTACATAGCAGATGTATGGGAATACAGAAGCAAATCTTTAATTTGATAATTTGTGGATGGATTGAAAATCTGCCTCAAGCCTCCTATGGAAAGCATTTTTATCTTCAAGAGCTCTGATTTTAAGAAAGCGCCTTAGTCTTCTTCCCGCATGTGATCACATTCTTTGAATAAAGCTTAGTGTTGGATATGTTAGTAATACTGCTGCATATGGTATATCATAATGACATGGTTTTTACTCAAGGCTCAAGTAGAAAAGTTTCGTTTTTATGAATTTAGATGTCTATATTTGTCATTATTTTTGCCTCTCCTAAATGAATTTAAAATTGTATATCATTTGAGGATTTTTATAGTATAAAAATATAGAAAAAATCCCATTGGTAAATATTTCCAATATATAACCCTTTCAAAATGCCCTGTTTGACATGAGATGAGAAGGGTGTATTGGGGGCAGGAGGAATTGCAGAGAGCAGTTGGAGTAAAGCAGTGAAAGTGCATTAGAGTCATCAATTAGAAGGCTCAGTGAGTTAGCAAGGCATTTCCTTCTTCTCCATGTAACTCTTGTGTATCACATGAGGTTCAAACCATCTTCCTTCCTCTTACTGTCCTTGTTCAAATATCTAAATGCCGGAGACCAAACGCCAATTTGCTTAAGTTGCATGTATTTATAAAATCATCACCCATACAATGCCTAATTGCAGTAGTTTTTCAACTTAGACATAACCTCATGTTCCCCCAAAATTGTTCTGAATTCAACAGCAACAAAAACTGATTTCCATTATGCAATGATTAACCCCATCTACCTTTACCATTCCTCTTCTCTTTCTTAAGAATTTGATGCTCAGTTTCTTCCTAGTTCTTTGTGATGTTCTGCTAAGAAGCCTGGACGGAAACACACAGACCCACAAGTAATCCAGAATATGCCAAACAATGCTGGGTGCATTGTCCCCAAGTGAGTGAAAGAGTAAGGTTACAAACTAATGATGATCATTTTACAAGTTCCCATGTCCTTTGATGGACATTGAGAAAACATGTATTTCAGCCCTTTCTCCTTCATTCTGGTCAGAGGGCATTGCTTATCTTCTCATAGCACAATAGCTTATTAACTCAAGACTATCAAGGCAAGATCAAATTATATGTCATTTTACAGGAGTGCTATGTACAATATAGAAAGGTTTAAAGTATATTTTCATGTTTGAAGAATTGTTTATTTTGTAAACAGTTCATTATTCCAGTGCTTCTGTATTTGCTAGTGCTGAGCAAAACGTGAGTCAGCAACATGGTGTGTAGGGATGACCCTTTGGCATGCCAGTTATTACCATTCCCTCCTCCAACAAATCACTTGTAAGCTGAGGGAATTTAGGATGGAATTAGTATAGCAATCACCTCTTAGGCTTACTACTAGGATCAAGATATTTCTTATGGAATTTGATGGCTGATCACAGTGCCAATAACCCAAAAGGGTTTTTTGGTAATTTGATAAATACAAGACCATCTTGATAATTTATTAATTCCCCTTTGTGTCAAGTTTACCCTTTTAGTGTGACTCTAACATTAAAAGTAAGGGAAAACAACATTCTGAAACTTCCAGTAAGTCTAAAGAATAGCTGAAGTCTTAACACTGTCTGGTAGTTTAAAGGATAGAAGTAGGAACATAAATTCTATCAAATCTATATGACAGCAATCAAGTAGTTATCATTTAGTAGTATTGGCTCCATATTAGATGACAGAGGAAGCCACGCACACGCCATTTGCCTGTAATAGTAAATGCTGATGTCTGATGATGATGGTCTGATCATCATCGTCATCATTTACAGATAATTTTAGTTGGTTTTAGCTGTTTAGTCTTCTCCTTAAGAATTGGGAGGGTTATGAGGGATGGAGGGGTCAATTGTGTGAGGGGGGGACCCAGAGTGTAGGGCAGCAATCTGGATGTAAAATGAATAAATAAATTAATTAATGAAAAAATTAACCGGATCTTCCCATCTCCTCATCAAACAAGGAAAAAAACAAACAAGGAAAAAAACTTCTAGGAAACCTTTCATAAAAAATTAACCTGAAAGGTACCACTGAATAGTAAGCCACTTTAATAATCTCTTCCAAGTGACTCATCCCGCAAAATAATTCTACACAAAAGTTTTTGTCATACACGGGGTCCAGTTTTGTATGGAGTCTAGTAGTCTTAATTCAGTTTTTGGTACTTGTGCTACAAACATTTTCTCACCAAGTAAAGTTCTCACTATCAAATTTTGTTTTTAATGAATAAATGCTATTATAGAACTAGTTCTCTATTTTATAATTGCCACTTTAGTTTTGGAAGATTAGAATTTTTGCATCAGTATTAAGTATGATCCTTAAAAATTAATCATGATCACAGTGAGAACTTAATATGGGAACATAATTTAGTTGCACAAGGAATTCTTTCAATAAGTCCACATTTTCTTGCCTATTTTTCTAAACAGTAATTGTCCTATTTCTTTAGGAGCTATGAAACGAGAAGTTTCACTACTGCTTACCTCTGGGCTGCTTACTAAAACCTCATATGATAAATGGATTTCAAAACAAGAAATAACATTTCTGCAACTCCTTTTTAAAAAATTCCTCTTTTTTCTTTACTTTCTTTCTTTCTCTCTCTCTCTTTTTTTTTAACTACTATATATCTGTATTTCCAGCATTTTGGAGGCTGAAGCAGGAAAGTACAAGTTTTAGGCCGAAATACACTATATAGGTAGATCCTGTGTCACTAAGAAAACAAGTTCATAGGTATCATTTATCATAATTTCTAATGATCCAGAAGTAGCCATTATTTGCCATTATTTGCATGTTTGTCAGCAAAATTGAAAGATCAACATCATTTACCTTTCTGTATTTTTTTTAAGTTCTTATAATAAGGTAGACAGAGTACATAGAAGTAAAAGGCCTGTAGATGAAATGTTAATTGCTCCATCAGGACAACCCATGCAAAACAGTGGTCAAAGAAACTTAGAAAACAACACAAGTGGCTGTCCACTGCCATTCTGAAAACCTTTCTTTAACATCACTTCCTCTTACCATTCTTCTTCCCTTCCTAGCTACACAACTAATCTTCCAGTTTATCTTGTTATTTTAGATAAAGAAATACCAAGCATTTAACCCAGTAGGACTCAGCCAAGTCATCTTGGCCTCCACCTCTTGGTTTGGTTAACATGACCTTCAATGAATCTTTCTTTTTTATTGGAAATTTTATTTACATTTCAGATGTTATCCCCTTACCCCATTGCTCCCTCCCAGGAACCCCCTATCCCATCGCCCCTCCTCCTGCTTCATGAGGATGTGCCTCCACCCACCCCCACCTCCCCATCCTCGAATTCCCCCACATACTGCATCCAGCCTTCATGGGACCAAGGATCTCATCTTCCACCTATGCCCAGCAGGACTCTCCACTCTTACATATACAGCTGGAGCCATGGGTCCCTCCCTATGTGCTCCCAGGGTGGTGGTTTAGACTCTGGGAGCTCTGGTTGGTTGGTATTGTTGCTCTCCTCATGGGGCCACAAACCCTTTCAGCTCCTTCAGTCTTCTCTCTAACTCCTCCATTGTGAACCCCTTGATCAGTTCAGTGGTTAGCTGTGAGCATCCCCCTCTGAATATGTCAGTCTCTTGCAGACCTATAAGGAGACAGCTATATCAGGCTCCTGCCAGAATGTACTTCCTGAGAGCCACATCAGCGTCTACCTTTAGTGGCTGCACATGGGATGGATACCCAGGTAGAATGGTCTCCAGACGGCCCCTCCTTCAGTTTTCCACGCTTTGTCTCCGTATTTGCTCCCTTGAGTATTTTGTTACTCCTTCTAAGAAGGACCGAAGCACCCACACTTGGACTTCCTTATTCATGAGCTTCATGTGGTCTATGATTTGAATCTTGGATATTTCAAGCTTCTGGGCTAATATCCAATTATGAGTGAGTAAATACCATGTGTGTTCTTTTGTGATTGAGTTACCTCACTCAGGATGGTATTTTCTAGTTCCATCCATTTACCTAAGAATTCATTGTTTTTAATAGCTGAGTGATACTCCATTGTGTAAATGTACCACATTTTTTGTATCCATTCCAATGTTGAAGGACATCTGGGTTCTTTCCAGCTTCTGGCTATTATAAATAAGGCTGCTATGAACATAGTGGAACATATGTCCTTGTTATATGTTAAAAAATTCCTCTTGAGTATATTTTTTATTTTTATTTAAATAAAAATAAAAGTATTTATTTTATTTTTTTTTGAGATGAGTATATAATTATCTCATTTTCCTCCTTTGCTTTCTTCTCCAAATCCTCATCTCTGTCCTAGTACCTTTTCAAACTCATGGCTTCTTTTTTCCATAATTTTTGTTTCATCCTTCAGCAGTTGATAGAAACCCAGAAGTATAACCTTCAAAGCCTGTATAATGGTGTGTGTGTGTGCGTGTGTGTGTGTGTGTATTTAGGGCTGACTATTTGTTATTGAGTAACCAATTGGTATATTCTTCCTTGAGAAGAATCTGTTTCCATTCTCACATTCCTTAGTTGCTGGCAGTTCTTTATATAGGGTTAGACTAACCTGTGAGTCTAACAAGCTCAACTTTTTCAGCTCACGTTTGGGCAGTCATGTTGGTGAGGTTTTATGGATGTGGCTTCTCACATTACTAGGAGACACAGTCTCACAGCAAACTCCCTGATCCTTACAACCTTCCTGCTTTTTCTTCAGTACTGATCTCTAAGAGGTACAGGAATTGTATTATAGCTGTATCTGTTGAGACAAAGCCCCTCAATTCTGCATTTCGTGGTTTTCTATAATGGTCTCCATCTGCTGCCAAGAGAAATTTCCTCAATACAGGGCAACTCATTTTTCTTGTACAATATTCGTGCACATACCTTCCTCATGAGGAATTTAGTTCCACACCCAATGCCTCCTGTTGTATTATGTACTTCAGAGTTCTTAAATGTGACCTGCAAGTCTAAATTCATGCGCATGTAAAAAGCCAGTGCATCTTCCTTAGGTAATCACATCTAAATATGGTCTGAGCATACCTAACTCCTAGGGAGAGAACAGGTCTAGTCTAAACCACCATATCCAGATTTATGTTGCCAAACTTGTGTCCCACACTAAATCCTTAAGTGCATCTTACAGTTTTCTCCAACTAATTGACGAGGGAGCCTCTGTCTCAGACCGTGAGGATGAGGTTGAAATGGCATAAACAAGAGTCAGAAAGGGGAAGCGAAATGGGTGAACGTGCATAAAGCATAGCATGTAACTTATCAATAATCGCCATATTACTGAGATAGCAAAATTATAGAAAATATCACACATATCTCCATTATAGGCAAATCATTTTGTTTACATATTGAGCGCATGATATATTTCTCTTATGAAAGAATAAATCATAATTTCTAATATCCAGCAATCTGAGATGAAACTCAAAAATATTCTAGTCCAATTTCTTCATTATATAGCTTGGGAAACTGAAGTAAAAATGTTTTTACCTAGGTCCATTGTGTACAAAATTAATAGATTCAGAATTTAGAAACTAGTTTTAAAAAATTATATAGAGAAGTAAAAATCTGGAACCAAGTTTGTAGATTCTATTAGTAGTTAGTAATTAAAATTAATCGATGATGATTGGTAGTGTAGCAATGTATTAGAACAATAGGTAGTGCCAAAAGTTTATTAGCAGTCTCTTACTCAGTTGCCTCACATTTCTTGCTCTTTTACTGGAAATATCTCATTTTCTTAACTATAAGTACTTCATCTAAAGGGGTAAATAGAGATGACTCAGCCAGCCTACATACTTGTATTTGTTACCAGTAAATACTGGGCTACTCTTTAAAATTCATTCTTTGAATAGCAGTACCAGCATTTGAAACTCAAAACCTATCATTTTTCATGTCCCTTTTCTAGGACTAGATGTCAGAATTCCCCACCCTAACCCCTGAGATACACAGCCTTACTATGTAAGCCTAGGCAAGTTGAAATTTATCCCATGCTGGCCTCAATTTCATGGGTGGTCCTTCTGGATTGTTATATGCTGAGATTATAAGGTTGTGCTATGCCACCTGAATCAATCAGACTTTCTTGCTTCTTAGAAAATTTCGTCTATTTATCCTTGTTTCAAGTTCTGCTTTAGAAGTTGGCTGACGTCACTAGTGGTGAATTAAATTCTGGTTAGGCTCAAGCATATAGTTCTAAATACAAGCAAGAGTGTGAATGAGAGTGAGCACGAGTGAGGGGGAAGGTTTATGTATTATAAGAGGCAGAGTCACACAGACTTGGTGTATACTAGAGTTTTTTTTAAAGATGCAAGATTTGTCCTGGTAATATTTTGTTTTGTCCCTTTGCTACTCAAACATTTAACGAGAGTGATAAGAACTATGAGAAAAGAACATAACGTGTTTGATGCAGTACATAGCCTTTACATGTGCCCTGCCTTCCCCTGTATGAGATTGTATCTACTATTTTAACCTTAATTCCCACTCACAAGCACCTAAATTAACCTCTTGATTTGCCACCTTAACTTTGGAGGCATTGTGTATTATTAAAAACATAACTGAGTTTGTTTCTCCATATCTTACTGTAATAATTAACTTTTTCATTTATTCTCTTGTTCTAAGATTATTCACTTCAATAGCTTTTTGTAATACAGGTTCTTAGTTATCCCTTTTAAAAATCTTTGGATATACAACATTCTTCCTTCCTCTCATGGTTATTTCATCCTTTCTCTGTTTTTTTCTCCTTTGTATTATGATTTACAGCTATTTTCCAGTGTTGGCACTAGTAATGCACAGCTGTTACTATCAGTGAAAGTCACTCAGACTTGCTCCTCTTTAGACTGTTAGCTCTTCCTGCCATTCTGCAGACTCTTGTAGTAGTTGCTCTGTTGGACTCCAGCTTGTGCTTCTCCTTGCAAGTGTTCGTTACACATGTCCTGAGTGTGCAGGCTAGTTGATGGCACAGTACTTCTCCCTGTAGGTAGGGATGAGTAAGCCTTGATGTAGTTAGTAATGGATAATTCTTTATTTTCTGAATACCAGAGCATATCAGATGTATGTGTTTGGAAAAAAAAACTCATGTAAGTTTTTGTGGTTTATTGTGGCCAAAGTGCAGCACAGAAAATATTCCTAGAGTTAAAATTATATTCAAGAATATTTAGTTTTGATTTCTGATTCAGAAGACCATCTTATTACTACGGGGCAAAATGTGTAAGGAATTTAGGCTGGTAGAAGTATAGTCTTTATGTAGCCTTCATGGTTGATAAAAGTTGTTTCATGAAACGTATCTTTGAGTTCTAATTATGTAGGATTAATAAAGGATGCTGAATCACATCCCATCAAATTAATATGATGGCTTTTTTTTTTAAGTAAAGGGCAGTTTAAAAAAAAAATAAGACCAGTCACATCACAGTAATAACTAAGTTAAAAAGTGTGATCTAGGAATGTTTTTTATAAAAACAAGCAACAGAGTTGGAGAGCTGTTCATTGGATAGAGTGCCTGCTGGTACACATGAAGACATGCATTTGAGTCCCTAGTCCTCAGTGGGATATGGGGCTGCGGGGCTGTAACCCAAGCACTAGGGGTAGGGTGAAGAACAGCTCCTTATAGATCCCTGTACCTTGACTTTAGTCAGTCAGTGAGCTTCAAGCCCAGTGACAGGTCCTGTCTCAAAAAAATCAGATATAAAACAATACAGGAAGATGTCCAACAGCATCTCCCTACTTTTAAGCATATATATGCACAAACATACTTACATTATATGCACAACAGAAAAACAAACAAACAAACAAACAAAAATAAGTATGTCCATAGAAAGTAAATCTGAATCTCTGATAATTAGAACCATTTTCTTTATTTTGCAGTGCTGGAGATTGAATCCAAACTTTGTATGTGCTAGGCTAGTGCTATTTCTCTGAGTTACATACCCAGTTTCCCCTGCCCACTTTTCCTGTTCTCACCATATTCTGCTATGAAATCAGGGAGAATGATAGAGTGGATGTATCCCTGCCAAATAATCTACAAGAAGGTTTGCATACATACAGTAGCCTCCCCTGGTCTTGCCATGATATCTTTCTTAGCATTGCCAGAATTATGTTATCTACAAGTATCCTCGGGCATTCTATGGTATACTTGCATGACTGTGTCTTGATGTACATATGTAGTTCTCTATCCCAGTGAAAATAAGAAAAAGTTAAAAATTTTTTTCCCTGATTTCTTTCTCTGTAAATGTTGGCATTCCTCCATTTCCCATTGACTTAATGTTCAAGTTTTTCTCTTCACTGTTTTTCTTGGGTGACACTGGAAATTTTTACCATCTGATGAAGACAGATGTATTTTCAAATAAAAATGTCTGAAGCATTTGTTCTTCCTACTATTCCTTTCTTTGGCAGAATATTCATATAGTTGATAAATAGTTTGGTTTCTTTAAATACCTTTTCATATAATCTCATAGCATGTTTCATGGGTATTTTAACCTAGTTTTATGGTCTTTCACAAAATAAGGTATTTTCTAAATATGTTGAACTGAATTTAACTGAACTAAACAGTTGTCCTATGTGCCTTTAAATTATGATGATTTCTTGTATTTTTCGGGTAACAGTTTTATCCTAAAAGATTCCAAAGCATACACAGCGAATGGTTCTAAATTATACGGTGAAGCAGTCACCATTATGGAGTGAAGCATGGCAGCTGTTTAACAGCTCATCTGACACTACACAGCAGGTTAGAAAAGGAAGTGAAAAATAATACTGGATTCACTTGAAAAAGTTGCTAGGGGAGGTGAAGTAAGCAGAATGTAATTACCTAAGTTGGAATTTATCCAGTACATAAGGCTAACACCTTCAGTCTCAGAAGAGAGCACTCTGGTTCTTTAATAACCGTGTACTTGTCTATGCAACTGAATTGTGAAGGAGTGTCTGTCTTCTTCAAGCCATCAGCCTACACCGTTAGCCACTTTCTGATTGAGATGGAAGAAGGAAAGAGTCCTTTTCTTTTTTGTGTTTAAGAGTGTGTGTCTGTGAGTATTGGGTGTGTGGAGCCTTTGATGCTGTTGTTCATAAGCTCTTCATCATTTTTTTAATCCATTGTCTGTGTCTTTCTGTCCATCTGTCTTTCTAGACAGTGGGTAGGAACACTTGCTGGTCTTGCAGAGGACCAGGGTTCAGTTTTCTGTACCCTTGATGGGTTCATAACAGCCTGAAACTCCAGTTTTAGGAGATCCACTGTCCTTTTCTGTCATAGGAAGACATCAGTCATGGTACAAAAGGGCACTCACATATACACATAAAATAAATCTTTTAACAAAATGGTGATACAATGTGTCAAACTTAGACCTGTCTGACTTCTTAGCTTTTGTTCTTAGTTACTACATGCCACAAAATCAAATGACAATGAAGCCTACTTGTGTTATTTATTTTTATCACTTGCTTCAATAAGGCTCAGTAACTATTAGCAAACATTCAGATGAAATATAGAATAATATGAAAAATAAAGTTGTAAATTTATAGGTCATATTTGTCTATATTATTGAATCTAAACTCTTAGGCCCAATGACTACTTTAAATTTTTAGGGATTTTCTAGGAAATGTGTTATTAACCAAAAATATTGGTTAATAAACTTAATAAACAGACTTAATCTATGCAATCTTTCAAAGAAAATATCTTCCCATTTTATGAAAAACCATCTACAAGAAACAAACTTTGCTTAAATACCCATATTTATAGAATAGTAGCCAAAACACAGTTTTCTATGTCTGATTTTGTTAGTCAATTTTATGTCAGAAGCAATAAATGTTCATGTGATAAAATTTTTAGTAATGCCGGATAATAGAAGAGCCAATAGATCACAAGTCAGTGTAATATTATATCATTATTAAAGATTGGGTCAGACCAGGCATGTTAGGTCAGTAGTTACCTACCATGCACAAGGCCCAGAGTTTAGTCAGTCCTGGAACAAATAATGTTAATAACAGAATACCCACAATACAAAACAAATAATATGCAAGATGTTGTCTATTACTGTCCCTGTATGATAGAAAATTAATATCCTATTATTCTTAGAACAGTTTTGATACTATTACTGAGAAGTATGTGGAGGACGTTGGTAACACCTGGATACTGTTGTCAAGAAAACATCTTTTTCTATGATTTGGTATTACGACCTGATAGCAGTGGCTTAGAATTTATTTATATGGTTTTAACATCTTTATAACATTTTATTTTTTGCTTTTTAAACAAGAACAATTGTAATAAATTGTTACAAATTGTTTTTTAATTTTTATTGTTTTTTTGTGAGAATTTCACATCATGCATCCCAATCTCACTTCTCTCTCCAACCTTTTGTATCTCCCCCACCCCACCCCTGAAACCTCCCCACTCAAAATAAAATAAAATAGAAAAAAACGAAACCCATGTTTTATGGAAGTGGTAGTGTGCCACAGTGTGTCCTACACTGACTGATCTGGTTTTTTGGTGTGTTTTTGGTACACACATCTTTACTTGCAAATGTTTGTTATAATGAGTCATTGCTGTTTTGTGGCCTCTGGCTTCTGCTACACTATCTGTACTAGATCCTCAAAAGGACTCCTCTCAGATATCCCATTGTTGCCCCACGTCATGGAGATCCTGCAACTTTGGATCTGTAGGACTGGCCCTTTCAAGAGCTTCAACAGATCATATAGATGAGCTAACTCAAAGCCCTAGATCTGAGCCTGAGTGATAGCTGAAGTTCGTCAGCTCACCAGCTCTCCCACACCCACATATCAGGGTGAGCTCTTCACTGCCCTAGCTAGCTCATCCAATGCTATAGCCAGCAAGGGGTAGGGTCAGCCTCCCTTTCCCCCACCCCCACTCGACTAATTGACACCTTTCCCACTAGAGTCCACATTACTGTGCTGCCCTCACACAGTGCCTCAGGTAGCAGTCCAGACCAGGGACATCTACATGGCCTTCTGTGGTAACATGAGCTTGGACATCACTAGAGACCTTGGCTGCTATAGGACCACTGAACCAGACATGTTCATCTGTGGTGTCTTGTGCCCCGAACTCTCCAGCAGCATGGACTTAGATATCCCCATGGCCTTATGTGGCAGTGCAGGACACTCAGATCAGCATATTTCCCCCTTGGCAGCATGGCCCTCAAACATCCACATGGTCGCTCTGGTGGCAGCCCAGACCACAGACATGCATTTGGGCTTTCATGGTAACTCAGGCCACAGACATGGATGCAGACCCTAGCTATAGCAGGACCACAGACCCAAACATGGCCCCTTGTGGCAGTCTGGAACAGGACCTCACCGTGGTTTTCTCATATCCACTTGTTCCCCACCACCACCATTGAGTCTCCAGTTCCACCTTTCTCCATAGTATAGGAAACCCTCAACTTTGCTTTCTCTTGTATCTCTTCACCATGTACTCCATCTTTTCCATCTCTACATCACACATTCACCCAGAATAATGGTACCCATGGCAGGTGCTTGGGTGTCTTTCTTCTTTCCAGCCTTCCTGGGCCAGTGGGACCAAGGTGAGTGTGTGAATAATTTTCTTCAGGCTGTCCCAAACTGGTGTGACTGGGGTGGACGCTTAAGTGTCTTTCTTTGGCCTGCCCCAGCCCCTTTATGACATTTTATTTGAAGATTTATAAAAAGTAATAGAAAAATAACCTAACAGTACAATGAGATATAAATAATTTATTATGCAGGCCATACTTGTCTTTGTTTCTGAGAATATGAACAATAAAATAAATGTATTGTGTGTATATGATTATGAATAAATTGTAGTGTTTCTCTTGCTTTATTATACTGACAGTTTATCCAGGAATGAATATTTGGATCTTGTTAAAAATTCTTTTCATAAGGAAGCATTCAAGGCCAAATAAATATGAATTTGAGTATAACCTAGGTCTAGTTTAAGTCATGTATTGAAATACACGACTACCTGGTAATATATTTCCCGCTTGAACACATATAAGATAAAGCAGAGAAAAGATGAAGGAAAGTTTTCATTCGTGTTATGCACATGAGAGTTTTTAAAGCAAGATGGTAAGATGGTTACTATAATGAGATGACCAGATAGATTATAACATTAAATAATTTCTAGGCTGAAATGAAATCATATTTGCTATTGGTTTTGTTAGAAATGTCTTTAAGTGGAATAATTAGAGAAAGATATAAAATAACTACATTTTACCTGGCCACTTGAGGTTTGTTTTCTTTGATCCTAGCTGCTAGCCAACTATGGGCTGAGTCTTTGTGATTAATAGCTCTTATAATTTTTTTTGGTGGCCTACAATACCTTCAGTTGCAACAGTTTTTCTTCTAATGTTCTACCCTTATAAAATAGCACTAAACTATTTTTCTCTGTAAACTCTCATGACACATGGTCCCACAGATTAGTTATAATTGCATAGAAGAGCTTCGTTTTGTAGGTTTGAAATGTATAGCTTTATTTTCTCTTTCTCCTTCTCTTTCCAAACTAAATGGAATAAGGAGCTTAACGAAACTGTTTTACATGGGGTCTCTTCCTGGTATCTTATTTTAAACAGTGGTACCATTAATTTTTATCTTTGATTCTAGTTCTTCTATTATTTTCATTATTATAATTTAAAAAGAATCATCTCTATTCTTATAAATCCCTTCATTTCACAATATTGTTTAAGCATCATTTTAGCTAATAATTTTATTCAAATACTAAATATCATTTTTATCTAATGTGCTCTTTTCACAATTAAAGGAAGATTGCCAAATAACTTTTAATTGTATTCATTATCATTATCATCTTTTTGTTTTAGTGGGATGAGGAAGGGGAAATGGTATCAATGACTTAGAGACAGATGGTAATACTTACTGAGCCACTTCACCACCAGTTTGTACACAGCCAAAGAAGAAGGAAAGAGTAACTTTAGAACCTGCAACATTTATCACTGAAACTATGATGCTGGGACAACTTTCAGATATTTCCTTACAGGTATTTATGGACAATTCACAATAACTGTCTTTTGTTAAAGTGAAGCTGGGTCCTATAAAGCAAAATCTGTATTCTAGGAGGAATTTTGTGCAATTCTGTCCTTGTTTCCTTATAGAAAATTTTACTTCATGATTTTTGTTGCAGTTACATCAGTGGTATCTTTGTAGCTTGTGCTACAGACTGCAATCCTGAGCCTTTGCTTTTCCCTCTGTATTATTAAGTGTGAAGCTGGTCAGGGTCTGTATGGCTTCACAGAATTTTATTTAAGTATAGGAACTCTCATTGCAATGATGCTAACTCAGTTACAGTAGAAAAACAGAAATTGAATTGGTACATATCGCAAATATTTTTATTCTAATCCTAGTAAAACAGTACAGTAACTTATAAAAACAGAACTAATTGCATTTTTTTAGTGGTTCAGATTGCTCTCAAAATAGCATGATATAAAAATACATGAAATTCCAACCTCTTCTCTAATCACCTTGCATGCTTTCTGGAATTCTGTCACCAGCTGGGGCAGTGGTTCTCAGTCTTCCTATGCTGTGACCCTTTAATACAATTCTTCGTGTTATAGTGATGCCTAACTATAAAATTATTTTTGTTGCTACATCATAACTGCAGTTTTGCTTCTGTTATGAATCACAATGGTAATAGCTTATATATAGACCCCACCCACAAAGGGGTGGCGACCCACAGGTTGAGAACCACTGAGTTAAGGGGACATTTCTTACTGGAACACTTCGTTGGAGTTGTAAAACTCTTCAAATGGGACATTAAAATGTGAGAATGTGCACTCTTGCATGTTTTTTGCAAAGATCTACAGTTCACATTAGAGTTTTATATATTCATAAAATTTCTACTAAAAATCAGATGTCTATTATATACTTTTTTCTTTATAATTTATGATACTTTTATCTACACGATATTCTTCTGGATATGTTACTGAAATATGTTCATGGATTTTATTTTTAAGGAAGGGTAGATAGTAGTGGTTTCTTAGGTAATCCAATTGGTATTATGGATGACAGATTAACTTCTAAATCTAAAATTAAAATTTTGTTTTAATATGCTTTCGCAGGCATCTAGAAGGTAAAGAGTTGGGTTGACAAGTAGTGAAAATATTGGGGTTGTTGACTTGAGTGAGGAACTTCAGACTGTAGTTGCCATCTGGAAGATAGTATATTGTCACAAAACAGAAGGCTCAGAATGCAGGATATCCCAGATAACCATAACAGGAACATTGAAAGGTAACAAAACCGAGCCTTTCATGAGCCACACTTCACTCATTTTGGTTGAGGAAGTTCAGTTGTATTACTAACCAGTCTTTATATTATAACAGAATTCTTCAGGTTTGTTTTATTTTTACATTCTTTTACAAATATTCTTCATATTGTGATTCCTTCCTACCCTGATGATACATGATACTTAGTATTCTAATAACCTGTAGTAACTGTCACATTACATTAATGTATCATTCATAACTATTTAATGCCACTTGAAATTCTGAAATACCCCTGAAACTTTTATTTGGATTTGCTTCTGTGTCCTAGTCTCAGATAAATTCTGGCAGTCCAGAGTTGTTCCGTCCTTGCCACTCTAGGCGTCTTTATGAAATGTGGTTTATAGTTTATGCAAACCCAACATTAAGCATCATTTTGCCAAACTTGGAAAGGAGATATTTACATTTCTATGAAAATTTGGATGTGGCCAGAACTATATAAGGTATACTCTATTTCACTGAAATATTTATGGTTCTTTTTATTTTTATTAATTTTTGAGAATTTCATATTTTGTGTTTTTAATCATATTTATCTCCTGCTGCACCTCCTCTCAGATCTATTCCCCCATTCGAATCCAGTGCATTCTGCTCATGTATGTTTGGGTATGTGATCATTCACTGGAGCATGCTGCAGATACTCAAGGCCACACCATTAAAGGAAACTAGCTCTTCTTTTCTGATAGCTACCCGGTACTAATTGTTCTTCAGGCAGGCATGGGACTGGGTGACTAGCTCCTCTTCCATGCTTGGATTTTGTCTGACTTGAACTTGCACAGGTCTAATCCGTGATGTCACAAACTCTGTGAGTTTTTTATGGGCAGAGCTCGGTTGTCCCTAGAAAATACTCTTTCCTGTGGTCATTCATTGCCTATAGCCGTCTTTCTGACTGCTCGTCTACAATGATCCAGAGCCATGGAAGGAGGAGATGTGATATATTTCTGGTTCTTTATCTTGGTAATATTCAGAATAGTCATCTGATAACTTGCATATAGCAAGTTTATAGTTGAGTTTTCAAATAGGATTCATTGGAAACCTCATTGTTTTCAGATGTGTGGCAGTTTTGCAGCATGCTGCAAAGCTGAAGACGGATGATAAAACTAATAGTTGAAACGACTTGCAGATGGACTTGTATGATGGAGAATGGTAACATCCTTCAAGTCATGTACACATCTGATTGTTAAGACTGTAATGCTGTTTTTCAAATGCCTGTGCTACTGAAGGTCTTACATTAAACCTTACCATTTTAACAGACTTCATTACATCTACACATACATGTGATGTCTATATGCCAAAACTTAAATGTTGAAACTCACTAACTTTTTACATTAAAAAAACAACAACAATAAAAACAAACAAACAAAAACGCTCCTTTATCAGTTTGCCAAATAGAATTTAACCTCACTTTGGGCAAGTAAATATTCAAGTCAGTTAATCATCACTTAGGAACTATGATACTAATAAATTAGAATTGTATCTTTTAATTCAGATTGTAGGGTTTTTACTCTTTAGTAGTTTATAATTATTTCATTATTTGTAGAAGTATCATATTTTTAAAGTTTATTTACTAGCTGTGGTTGGTGGTACATGCCTTTACTCCCCAGCACTCAGGAGGCAGAGGCTGCTGGATTTTTGTGAATTCAAGACCAGTCTGCTCTACAGAGGGAATTCTAGGCTAGCTTGGCCTACCTAACAAGTTTCAGGCTAGGCAGAGCCACATTGCAAGACTCTTTCTCAAAGAAAACAAGTTTATTTACTGATACATCAAAATTAAGTGTTCGTATGTTTAAACTTTATTCTAAAGAATGCATAATAAGTATGAAGAGTTGCCTGGCAGTGGTGTTGCATGCTGTTAATTGCAGCACTTGAGAGACAAAGGCAGGTGGATCAGGAGGGAAAGGGTCAGCCTACCAAAATCAGTCTACAGACTTAATGCTATTCCCATCGAAATTCCAACAAACATTTTCATAGATACTTAAACAACAACAAAAAAAACTTTGAGAGACTTGAAGCCCCAGGGAGTGTGGAGGCCTGGAAGAGGGGATTGGGGAGGGGGAAATATGACATCTTGAAGACAGTGGAGAGGAGGAATGGGATGAGAAACTATGGGAGAGAGAACCAGGCAATGACTGGACTGTTAAAAAGAAATAAAAGCAATAAAAATAGATAGATAAACAAACAAACAAACAAACAGAAGAAACACAACCCAGGATAGCTAAAACAATCCTGAATAATAAAACACATGCTAGAGATATCAACCATCTGAGATTTCTAGTTGTATTGCAAAGCTATAGCAGTACAAACAAAATGGTGTTGGCATGAAAGCAGACGTGTTGATCATTGGCATAGGATTTAACTCCATACACTCACGGATACCTGATTTTTGACAAAGAACAATGAACTAGAGGAAAGAAAGCATCTTCAACAGGAGATGCTGGCCAAATTGTCTAACTATTTGTAGAAGAGTGGGAAAAGGTTCATATCTATCATCCTACATAAAACTCAGCCCCAGATAGATCAGTAGCCTCAACATTGGATCAGATACCCTGAATCTGGTAGAAGAGAAAATAGGGCTTAGTCTTGAATTCATTGGCATAGGAAAACACTTTCTGAACATGATACCAATAGTAAAGTCACAATTAATAAATGTGACCTTGAGAAGCTGAAAGTTTCTATATGGAAAAAGATACCTACATTCATGCAAACCAGAAGCCTACGGAGGGGAAATACCTTTTTATTTATTCATCTGATAGAGGGTCATTATCTAGAATAAGTTCAGAACTAAAACAAACAAACAAACAAACAGACAGACAAACAAAACCCTGAGCATTAAGAAAAGAAATAACCCCTGTCTCGAAAAACCAAAATAGAAAAAAAAAATGAAAGAAAGATACTTAAAAAAAGGAAAGAAATAACCAACTTGAAAAATGGGTTTATTTGAGCTTCTTTTTTTTTCAAGTGAAGAACTCTCAAAAGATGAAACACAGAGAGCTTGAGAAACATGTAAGAAATGTCCCACATTCTTAGACATCAGGGAAATGCAAATTAAAATTGCATTGAGACTTTCACCAGCTAGAACAGCCAAGATCAAGAAAACAAATGACAGTACATTTATAGGGAAGAGAACACTTATTTACTGCTAGTAGAAGTGTAAACTGGAACAGCCACTGTAAACCAATGTGGAGGATTCTGAGTAAACTGAGAATGTCACTACTTCAGGATACAGCTAAACTACTCTTGGGCATGTACCCAGTGACTCTGCTTCTCACTACAGAGACACTTGCTCATCATGTTCATTGCTGCCTTATGCATAAAAGTTCAATATTGTGATGAGAAATCGTGTTAGCTTGATTGGATTGCAGAGGAGACTTATAAAGTTCTCCTCTGAATGTGTGTATTAGATTTTTCAGATGGAAAACGGAAGGAGGGAGAACTCTGAATATGGTTAGCAGTAAGCCAGGACTAGGGGCAGTGGTTATGACATTAAAGCACTAGATAAATAAAAGGAAAAGGAAGAATGGAGCCACACCGGCATATTTGAGATTGAGATCTCATTTCTCTCACCCCCCCCCATCACCCTACTGCAAAATATATGACTTTTTCTGCTTCACCTTTCCTTCCTCTGATACACTGAGAACATCTGAAACCAGGAGCAAAATAAAGTAAGTTGTTTATGTCCTAATAGCTAATGTCTTGTATTTTTTCACAACAATGGAAAGTCTAACATAATTCTTTTAGGATATCCTATTTATTCCTTTTCACAAGCACAGATGTTTCATTCTTTCTAATTTTTCCAAATCAGTGTGTAGAAAATATAACCCTTCTTTAGTTGGAAAATTAATGCACAGAAATCAGTTCATGAATATTGGGAAGCTTTATTCTGGAGCTTTAATTAGACTTAAATAAGCATTAACAGAATTTTTGGACAGTAACTAAAATGCATAATGTATGCCTTAGAGAATAAATGTTAGTTCTTGTAGAAAAAGAAGAACACTTTGTTATAAAACTAAAGAAGTTAAGAGACAAGTGTTAGATTAATCTAGAGAAAGGTAATTTTGTGGCCAGGCAAAAAAATAGCTTTGCTTGTATTATAAAAATCATTAAAATTAAAAAGCACTATGTGTAGGTATGGGAATATTTGCATGTTGTGTTTAGCTGATGATATCTAAATATATCAGTACATGGGAAATTACCTTTCTAATAATAAATGCATTCTCCAGTGAGGTAACTGTATGTGTACCTGTGTGTGTGTGTGTGTGTGTGTGTGTGTGTGTGTGTACTTTGTTTTGAACAAATCTTACTGATAACTCATGTCCGTTCTTGTGCAGACGTGACTAAAGTGCCAGAGCACTGATGGAATGTAGAAATAGTTTCATATTCATCTGACTTGACAGCTTTTTTTGTCAAACCTTGAAAAATAGTCTTGAATTCCATATTTTACAAATGTTATTTAATAAAAAAGTCAAAAATGAAAGATAATTGAACTCTCAGTAGGTAAAATACATAGCCAAATGTTTTTAAGGGATTCCTGAGTGGATGGGATGCTAGGTGAAGGTAATTTCTATGTTCATGTCTACTTATGACTGTACGTGAGTAACTCAGTGAAGATAACATGCAGACAGAAATAATGAAGATTTAACACTGGAACATTCCCTGAAGGTGATGTTTAAACTATTCTAGAAATATAGGATTGTGCCATATCTTTATAATAGGCACTTCAGGAGAGATGGTTTTAGGAACATTCTGAGTAGAGAATAAAAATAAGGTTCTACCAGTTACTGTAGTTCCAGTTCACTTCAATTTGATTCATTAAATAAAACGCAAGGCAGTTTTGTGGTATATTTGAGATGTAGGAAGCAAGTACAGATACTTTTTCTGTCTATGTTTCAATGATATTTAGAAACTTAATATTAGCATGGAATTATTTACTTTAATTGAGTGGTATATGCAAGGAAACAGTGAGGTGTTTTAGTCCTTTCAGCTACTATAGGTTGACTCTTTTTGAAATAGTGGAAAGCTTCAATGCTTAGAAAGGCTAGTATTCTGAGGAGGAGCATGGAGCATTTAGAATTACTGAGAGCAGGATTTGGGCCAATAGTAGTAGCTGTGTTTTATAGGGCTTAATACACTCCCATTTCAAGGTGATTGCCAGTTATTATGTGATCATGAAAAGATAGACTTTAATTTCTATGAGCATTAGCGCCATCAGCAACAATAATTTTTTTGCATGTGGTGTGCCAGGTGTTGCATAAAATTTGTTAAGCCAGCATTCCTCGTGCTGTCTATACTTAGATTGTTAAGAGTGACACTGCTTGTTTTACATGTAAACATGTTTGAAAGGCATTGGTTAGTGACAGCAGCTACAGTCTTATTTATGTACCTCACTCAAATTAAAAGAAAGCTTCCAAGAGGTCAGATCCTGTGAGACAGAAGTGTTTCTGTTAGTTTCATCAAGCAGAATTGAAGTCTATATTTTTATTGAAAAATCGTAAGATACGCCTCGAAACATTTGGTCATAGCAAAGTACCCTGACCAAAGAACATTTTGCTTGGATTTGATGAGGAAAGGCATGGGGAAGGTCATGGTACAAGATAAAGGGAAAATTTAATGAAGCATGTAATGTGGAAAGGAAAAGAGACATCCACTTAAGTCCTAAAATGGAGACTGCCAAGTTTATTCAGGACTTTAGTGCATTATCAACAGGAAGGGTGAGCTAGCATTTCCCTGCCAAATACATGCCTTTCCCCATAAACTAACTCCAAGCCAGTATATGATATGTTCTATATTGGTGATAACTTTTGCCTTTATTGTATCTATTAAATACTAACTTTGTGAGGATCACAATCATTTTTTTTCTTATTACCATCATTGCATCATTACAAAGAAATGCCTAGGATTACTCTTCCTCAGAATAACACCATTCGCCTTAGACAACTAGGTCGTTTATTTCATAGAGTACTTTGTGATGAGATACGGCCATTAGTTTATCCCATGCCTCTATTGACTACTTCTATCACTGACCCAGAAAGAGATTTATTAAAGGAACTTTAAGTTAAGCTATAAATGTCTAGACATATACCTTGTACATACACATCCATTGTCAATTGATTCTAAGTTAAACATGAAGTCTGTCTTTAATTCTCTGAATTGTTTGTAACATGAGCACATTTCTTCTTAATAAACACTAATAATTAGTAAGTATTGTTGGGAGTATTGGAAAAGGAAATTTGTATGGAGCTGGTCACCATGGCTAAGTGTGGTTTAGCACTCAGCCGTTCTCCCCATGTCCAGCCATTTAAAGCTTGTGTACACTCTCCTCTTTTTAACTCAAGTGTATTTACCTTCTGGAAAAGAAGTTGGGATGATTAGAAAGTCAGGATTGCATTTTGACTACTTAATCTACAGGAGCATTTTCCAATATTTGTAAAGGATGTGTGGACCTGTGATTGAAAGTGGACATCATAATTGTCTGCCTATTTACTGTATTCTTATGTAGATAAATAAGACTTATCACTGAAAGTTGACATGGAAATATTAAGTATAGATTATAATAATTACCATGGAGCCTATCGAAAACCAAGCTTATATGTTATCTGAAAATCTGGATGTTTTCATTGTGAGCCTGCCAAGTAAGACAGCTCAGAACCTTTGGTCAGTATAGATGCTAATTGTCGGCTCAGTGTGCAGAGGCAACACCTCTGCAGCCAGGTCTGCCATGTGCTCATCCTCCTAGTCCCTCACCTTCTGGCGTGCCCCCGCCTTTTTTGAGGGAGGATGAAGGAAACTGAAGTACTGACAGAGCAAGCCTTCAAGCAGCATGGAGAACTTAGAGTTGCCTGAGAGAAAACTAGATGAGTCTTGAAATATGAGCTTCATTGTAAACATCCCAAAAGACCCAGCATTTGAAATTGAAGGAAAAGATGAGTCTTGGAAGAGGGAGACAGACAAATTTGAAACAGTGTTTCTGAGACTGGAGGGCAAGCATGGAGTGGCTTAAAGCATTTCTAAAAGCCAGTTCTGTCAGAATCAGAGTTTTCTTAACAGAGGATTTAAGTGGAAGGTAGGGCATTTATAAAGGCAGTCACTGGAAACAGAAGGAAGTGGCACTCATCACCATATTGAGAGTATTCAGCAGCCAGGTTATTGAGATGGTTTTACATGGGTCTGACTCCAGGATGATGCTCTGCCTTTCATATTCCCTCCCCTTAAAAACATAAATGAAGGAATTTTGAACAGAGTTTGTGAAAACATAAAAGTTGGAGCATCAAACGAAGCAGGCACACAAGGTATATGAAACCAGTCAGTTGAGCAGAGTTGGTGATGAAGTGAAAACCCTCTCATGTGGGTGGGCAGTGCAGTAGCTGAACCTGTCGTCTCAGAGGGAGCAGGAGTCAAGTGCTTCTATGGTTGAAGAAGATCAGAGGTCAAGTGAAGAGGATCTGTAGAAAGACAAGGGCTGAGTGGTGAGGATAAATATTTTTGAAATGTCTTCAGTAGCAAGTAATTGAGTAGCGGAATTCAAAGTAAATATATTAGGAGACAAAACCTAGTACATGGATTAGAAAGGGGCATGTCTTTGTGTGTGGATGTAGAAACAGGTGCTTCAGAAGTCTGAAATGCAATCTTAATTTTATTTGCATTTCAGCCAATAGAAGAACATGAGATGCCCTTATCAATTCAGACTTCAAATTATACAAGTATGTGCTCCTAGGCAAAGGATAATATAATACAAGCTTGATGTTTTCATTTAGAAAATGAAAATTAGAAAATTAGAAAGATATATGAAGGCACACATTTGTATGAACAGATCAAATTTTAAAGTTTTTTTTCTTTAAGAAATTTATTGTTCTTTCCACATTGCTTCATTTTGGCCAGCAATAAGTCCAACTCAGCATGCTGCCATGGAATGTTTTAAACTGCAGTGAGCACCAGAGTCTGTTTGTTTGCAGCAGATGATTTGACTGAGCTTTGATGCGCCGTCACTCTGCCTTTTGTGTACTTCAGCAGTGAGCAATGTAAACTCATTTTCTGAACACTTTGATTACTTGAACATCCCAGTGCCCGTGGCATGTGACAAAGAAGAGCACTCTCCACTAATCAGATAGATATGCTTCAAGCGTATTTACACAAAATAATGAAAACAGCTGTTAGATACCTTTAAACTTGAGTGTGTTTTGTTATTAATCTACTAGCCTGTACACATGACACTGTAATTCTTCACTCACTCAAGTTGCCTTTAATGACACAGTAATAAAACTGAGCGGGATGAAAGTAATGGAATTGTAGAATGTAATGCCTCAATTGTTCTACAGTGTCTTCCTTTTTTGCCAAAATAAACCACAATTAAGTCCATATGGTGTTTTGAAGTTTTCCAGCAATGACCCTAATAAAAAGTAATGAATTTGTGACAGAAGAAAGCATGGCTGTCTTTTAAGCAGATATCTTCATTATTGATCTAGATATGATTATGGACTGGCATGCTGATAGAAGAAAGACCCAATGTACTTGGCACAAGCAGTTTATTTGTAGCTTATTTTAATCTTAGAAATTTCGAGTTTTAAAGCAGAAATACCATAGACCATTAGTAAAAACTCCCCTATGTTAAGGTCTATTATGTAGATCAAATAATAGCTGTTCTTCAATAATGGAATATTTTAGACATCACTGCTAAAATTTGTTTTAGGGAAGTGAGCTGGCTTAGCCAGAAAAGACACTTTCTGGCAGGCCTGATGGAACCTGAGGTCAAATCTCTGGGACCCATGGTGGAAGAGGAGACCTCACTGCTACAAGTTGTCTTCTGCTTTCCAAACACTAGTGCCATGACGCATCCCCCAATTAAACAAATGAAAATTTCAGACAATATATTGATTTAGATTCTGTTCTTAGAGTTTAACTGGCCTTTGTGTTTCTGGTTTTACTGTATAAAGTTTTTTCTGTATTTTAAATGGCACAAAGGAAGAGTTCTGTTTTATCCCATGAACACCTACCTCACCTGCAAGCAATATAACTGCAAAACTTTTAAGACAATTTTTAAAACTTGTATAAGAGTAGGCAGCAACTTTAAAATCACTTTGAAAATAAAGCATTTTAGGAATCTCTGCATCTTAAGTCTAGATTAAACAAATTATTAATTTAACTGGAAAGTAAGTTAGAAAGCCACAACACCAAGTACGTGAGTTTTGTTGTAATTCCCTATTTGTAGCTGTAGTGGATAAGTGTTTTGATACTACAAACTAGCATAGAATATTTAAAATGAGAATCTTAGGACTCATGAGTGTAAAATATTTCAATTTAGTTCTCTACAGAAAAAATATGCTGAGTTATGACTCCAGCCTCTTTATACCTTAGAGCAGAACTTCAAAGTGAGTATCATAATAGGTATTAAATACTGATAGGTGCCAACATTAACCAGGAGATTATTAAACAATGGGAGTTGCTGATGGGAGTTCTAGGGACTGACTACATAGGACGCTCTTGGAATTGAACCTTAGAATCTCCTTTTAAAAGAGATTCCAAGTGAAATTATAATTTGTTTTACTACTGTTAGTTTACTACTGAAGACAACTAATATAAAATCACTATTTGTAAATCATTCATCTCACATAAACCTTTTTCTTCTAGAAAATAGGTTACCAAGAGGAGAATTTTTACTTTTTCTGTTTCATGCTTTAACTTTGAAGCAATGTGTTTTGCTATCATTTGGTAGTAGCTATTCAGTTGGGAGACAAATTAAATGTTGATGGACTAATAAAAAGATGAACTCTGGAGGTCTATTTATACATTTTGGCCAGATGACCTAGGTGGGTGGGAAGGACCGACTATATTTAGATAGTCATGACTACTATTAGGGAATTGTAAACAAACTTTTGCTGTGGTATTGGGGCTCAAGTCTAGGGCCTTGTGCATTTTAGGACAGAACTCTACTACTGAGCTATATTCCCAGTATTCATGTTTTGTTTTGTTGCAGAATCTCCCTTTATGATTTAAGCTGGCCTCAAACTTACTGTAAACCTTCTGGGACCCCAACTCACGATCCTCCTGCCTCCATGTTCCAGTTGCGGGAATAATAGCATTTTTGATAAGATAACAAGCTCCCCCATTCTTTTTAACCTTGCAATGTCTTACTTGCAGTAGAGAAAAATGATTTTATAATATAGAACTCTTTCTCTCCATAATGTAAAATGACCATAAGTACTTAAAATGTGGAGTAAAGGACCATACATTTACTCAAAAGTAGTGGTTATAGTTATATGTAAAATTCAAAAGTAGTTTTGTGCATTGGAAGAGTGTAAAAGCCTGTATCTTATATCTTGAGTCTCACTTGTCCTGTGAGGTACAAAACAAGCTGCCTAAAGCAGGTTCCTTGAGTGGACCATGTTCATTAGTGGTGGGGCAGGTGCTGGAGCTTGTGGCTTTTGATGTCTCTAGGGGACATGCATAGTACTCTCAGTATTTTAAAGAGCATTCATGGCTGTCCTTGTGATTATATATTGGCAGCTCTACTTTAGATTTCACTCAGATAATACATAATTAATTTCATTTAATACTTATATCAGCTCCCCCACCCCCAACTTTTTTTTTTCATTTTTACAATTGGCAAAATTGAGGCTCTGGTAAAACATTACTGCGTAGCAAACAATCCATAAACTATTCCGCATGGTAGTCCATGAGTCAAGAGTTGAAGAGGATTGTCTTTGTGCCTCTTTTCTCTATGGAATTAATTCAGAGGTCCTCTCCTGGTGAACCGTTAAGTCCATAGAATTCAGTAGGCTCTTCTTAAGTTTACTCTCACAGCAGGAATGGAAGAAGTCTGGACTCAGCTGAGATTGTTGTTTAGGATGCATCTCTTGCATTATTTTTCTAAAATAGGTTTCCTTACGTTTTTAAGATTTTTTTGAAACATGTATGGATGTTTTGTTTCATGTATGTCTGTTTATCACATGCAAACAGTACCTGTGGATGTCAAAAGAAGGCATCAGGTCCTCTGGAGCTGGTGTTACAGACATTTGTTAAAAGTAATTTGAGAACTGGGATTTGAACCCAGGTCCTCTTCAAGAACAACAAGTACTCTTAACAGCTGAGCCATCTCTCCAGCTCCTAAAATAGGTTTCTTTCATTGCAGTAAAAAGCATCAGAGAAAATATTGCAGGAGAAGCATTTCTGTGTTGCCATTACTAATGAAGTCAACAGGCAGTTGGATCAGAGTCCCTTTCTAGATTGTATATTTAGTGGGTCTGTGGTAGGTGTATGCACTGCCATGGTCAGCTGTATCTGTGGGTGTTTGCATCCCCATTCTTGACATTTGGTCAGGATGATAGTGTTCTCTTTGTAGATCCAAGACTAAGGCCATACTCCATATTTCTTTCTCCCCTGTGTCTACTGTATATGATAACTACAGGCCTCATTAGAGAAGGTGTGTAAGGATGTGTATCCTCTGTGCTGATACATACTTAAAACACCACAGACACAAAGGCTGGCATTACTATCTGTAGTTTAAGGAATATAGCCTCTGTGTGCATTCCTGTTCTAGATTGATAACCTTTCAGAGGTAAGGAATGTCACAGATTTAGATGTTTTGTAGCTAAGAGCTGTTATATAAGTGTATAACTAATAACTGAGAGCCATAACTCGTGAACTCATCTGCCCCTCCTTTTTTGTGGTATCATGACAAAGTAATTTCAAGTGTATCTAAATCTCTTCATCTTTAGTTAAAATGTCTGGTAAAATACCTTCTAAGGACTAGTGCAATTGCCTGTAATTGCTGTATTTTCTGTTTTTTGTTTGTTTGTTTTGTTTCTGTTTGCTTGAAACAGGGTCTTGCTCCTGGTCTTGCCCCCTACCTGGCCATCCTTATACATGCGTTGGAGTCCAACCTGGCTTCAAGCTCACTGGCTTTCCTCCTGCCTCCAAATACTAATTAGATTACAGGTGTATTCCATCATGCCTTGCTCTTATTTTTTGACTTAATGAATTCATTTAGACTTTTCTACCACACCATAGCCATGAAAACAACAGAAGCAAGGGAAGGATTGTAGCCATAGTCAGGAATTTCCCTATCTTCACTGAACAAAAGAGAGTTCATAACCGTGTGTATTGTGCAGTAGTTCTTGAGTGTAGTAGTTCCTTGCTTTGCTCAGTGATAGTCCTAGTGTCCCAGATTAATTACCACCTTTGAGTAGCATTGGACTATTGATCAGCAGTTACTCTGCTGGATCAAATTGCTTTAATATTGGCATTGATTTAAAATTCTTAAAATATATCTACAACACCAAGTTCCCTTACGTGTTTGTTTACCAGCATACATACATTTTGGTAATATATTTTTAAAAGTATCTGGTAACAGCAGTTCTAATTCAGAATTCCATCCTTTAATAGCTAGAACGTGTTTTAACAATATATACCCATACATGATGATGATAGACTTTCTTTCTCTGTACCCCTGGATTTCCAGTCAGGGAGAGTATTTCTACAATGTTGGACTTTCAGGCTGTTTGGAGAGGGCATGGGTATTTGTGGTAGATTCCCAAAACTATCTTTCCTTTCTTTGGCCTTGCTGTCCTCCCTGTCTGTCTACTCCTCGTTACAGTCTCCACTTCCCCACTCCCTGCTGCTCCCATACTTCCTCCTGGATTGTTATTTGGGAAAGGTGTAGTACTGAAGCCCCCTTTTTACAGCTGGAACCCTAGGAACTGTTAGGTCTCCCTTTTCTAGTGTTATAACAGCCACTGTAGTTGGAGTTTCCTGGACTGTTGTCTTTTCCAGAATATCTCCAAATCTTTTAGATAACCCTACAAATCACAGATCTTCTTATACTCACATCCAAAGTTAGACAAATGCCACTGTACACGTTTTTATTTGTTTAGTTATATGTCCAGTTTTTGTTCTTTAATGACCAAATATTAAAGATAAAAAGAAAAGAGAACTTAATGGATCAAAGTCAGTGACTGTCAATCTATGAGTTGTGACCCCCACAAGACCACCAGAAAACACAGATGTATGCATTATGATTCCTAACAATAACAAAATTATACTTACAAAATACAACAAACATAATTCTATAGTTGGGGTCACCACTACATGAAGACCTATATTAAAGGGTCACAGAATTCACAAGATTAAATGAGCTAAGTGGGGGGGGGGGGGTGTTTTTAGCAAAAGTAACTGAGTTCAGATCCCTAGTACCTGCAGAGAAGCTGAGCATAACCATTTGCAACTATAGTCTCACTATTGAAGGTTGAATGCAGGAATGCTAGGAGCTCTGTGGCCAGCCAGTCGAACCAAAACAGTAAACTTAAGTTCAGTAGGAGTATGTCTTAGAAACAAATTTGAGTGTAGTAGAAAAGGACACATAATAGCCTCACCTGGCCTCTGTATACATACATACATACATACATACATACATACATACATACATACATACATAGAGAGACAGAGACAGAGACAGAGACAGAGAGACAGACAGAGACAGAGAGACAGACAGAGAGAGAGACACAGAGACACAGACAGACAGACAAAGACAGAGAGACAGACAGAACTGTTAAAAAGAAACACTGCAGGATTTCATTTCTTTGGTTTTCTGTTTCCTAACCTTTATCCTCTAGGCACTTGCTAGACTAGAAAGCCCCAACCCAACCCCCTCTTTTTTTTTCTAATTTAGCTTGAGAAAAGGAAAAAAAGGACTGATACCCACAAATATCCTCCTCTCCAAATTTTACAAAGCTTGAGTTAGATGAGACAAAGGTTAAGCGTATCCTAAACTTAAATGAGAGCACTAGGTTTATAAAGGGAATTTATATTTCAGTAATGAATGCAAAATTTATTAATAATAGACATTTCTCTGATCAATATGAAGATGTATAATTAGAAGACTATTTTCAATAGTTACAGAAAATTATTTTTGAAAAGGAGGTGATGTTATACAGTGTTTAATACCACATGTTTCCATTACAATTCCCTTGGAAGTTTCAGTGTCAGAATTGCTTTCTCTAAGAATCACAGAGTCACTTTACTCCGATTAAGGAGTAATGCTATGTAAAGGAAAAGGGTTTTCAATCTGTCTACAGGGTGAAAATCTGAAATAAATGCATACTTTTTCAATTCTATCAAAGTTGGTCTTTAATTCACTGAGGTAGATTTCCTGCTTAGAAACACTGATGGCTGTACTTTGAAGCCTGGCAGTGCTGGTAGATTACACTTGTTACAGTTAACATGTTGCTTTCAGATGGTTACAAAGCTCCAGTTAGGAAACATCTATAGGGTCTTGCTATTCTGAGGCATTTCTTGGTAAGTTCTCAGAATTATGCTTTCGAAAGCCTACCTTAAATTTTACTCATGGAGACATCCCCTTTTTTAAATATTAAGAAATTTTAAAACATTTCTTGCTAGAAATGATTATTGAATACACTCTCAAAGCGTGAAGTCATGTTGTTTTCATTTGATCACTCAAGGGGATAGTTTTATAATTAGAGATTGTTGTTGTTAAACAGGCAAATTATTTTGAATATATACCTTTATTGAGAGGAAACCTGGGAATATAAGCTAGACAGTGAGGTTATTTCCAAAATTGTGTGTTCTTAGTAAGCAGCCATTTAGTAAATTGGTGTATAAAGCAGCATCTGTTGCAGGAATGGAAGAATGACATCATAAAGAATGTATGGACATTTTTAATTGAAAAAGAATGATGCACAATTTTAACATGACTTTCAGTCTAAATTGATTTTACCAATAGAGTAGAAGTAGGATTCTTTAAAGACATTCCAATAATGTAAAGTATTTAAAATGTAATGTCCTGTTAATGTACCTAAAAATTAAACTTTAGGTCATCCAGCAAGAGTACTGCTTACAGTAATGCAGCCTATGTAATATGCAATTATCTTGACAATAGTTTTATTTTTCAACAATTTTGCCATAAAACAGCAGTGAGATACAATGAATTTGATTCATTTTTTGTGTGTGAATCATTTAATAGGCCATTACATCCACTATATTAGACTCCATTCTCCTTTCAGAGCTTTTCATTATAAGGCTGTCTTTAATGGAAAGAAGTTTAACCTTCCCTCCCAGATAGATTGAACCCCATAACAGTGTAAACATTCTCATTATAAAATAAAATCCCCTTCCCCAAGGGCAGTACTATAATTATGTTGTGGAGGATTGTAGGGATGTTTCTACCTAGAAATGCTGTCTCATCCTTGCTTTCAAGTTTTTATCATTTTCAGGCAATCAATAACATTTTAAATTATAGTTTAAGAAAATGCATATGATCTGGTTTAAAAATTTTTTGAACTTATTTTAATCAACTTCAAGAAGAAGCCCTTAGTAAAATTACTGTTGATTTATAAATAGGATAATTAGAGGCTTCCCTCCTAAGTACTGTTCACTGGCATTGTGGCTGTTTTTATTGCCTAGTCAAACCTCTTCATTCAATTTTAAAATTGCCTTTTGAATGAACTCCACTATGAGGTTGCCAAATAGTGTCACTGTTAATACTTTACCTCCTCTATTTCATTGTCCAGTCTGCAAATGCACAATAAATTGTTTGATAAGGGGGTCAATGAGGTTGCACTAGTTTTTAAGAGAATTATAACCAACCATTCAGATTATGTCACACGCTTAGTGTAATGGTAGAGCTGTGTTTAAAGGGTAGCAGTGTTATGCTTGGTTCATTTTGTACCATTTTGTTTAAGAATGTATCCTATACCAATCAGCATGTCATGGTTGTTCAACAAATTGCCAATCTTTATATCAAGAGTAGAAAATAAAATGCCACTTTAAAATGTATGAAGTTCACCCCTTGCAAATGATTTATTCAAGGCAACAAACATAACAGGTTCCTGGTAAGGGAAAGAGACAGCTGGCTCTCTACAGGGATGTTAAATTAAAAAAGAAAAATCAGGTGATTATTTCAAGATAATAAGAATATAAAGATACTAAAGGTGGTATTCATTGAAAAACCTAAGGAGCATATATTTTTAATATGGAAATTTTTAGTTAGACAATGTCATCTACTCCATAGATATCAGTTATATTTCCTTGGTTATGTGAGCTCAATAGACAGAGTTTGTGTTTTGTAAGAGGCAGCTTTTCTTTCCTCTGACTTGCAGAGAAGTAATCAGAGGCTCTTTGCAGGGCTGCTCTTATGAGAAGGAATTAGTGTTGCTGAAATGCATGTTTTCTCTGCATGTGTAGAACTGGTGAGTGTATTCTGAGAAATATATAAAGCAAAAGTAGGAAACTGTGCTTGCCGCATCTAAAGAAGCAAGTCTGTTTGTGTGTCTATCCTTTTGTAACAGAAGGAATGTTTCTTATGTTTCTGTCTTCAGACAGTTGGCACACATTTCATCTCAGCAGCTGCTTTCTCTTAAAGTGCAGTAGAGTGTAGGACTGCAGTGACACCAGCATTAATACTTCACATTCTGCTATCATATGCTGTCACAGGGAAATATGGATCTAGGTTACATGTGTTTGCAGACTTTGTGCTGTTGAATTATGAAAGCTGACTTGTGCTGGATTGTGTTGTGTTCAGAGACTGTGAACTGAGCAGTCAATGAGTACACTCATCTGCTCAGAGTGCAGCACTCTCCTTCCAGGCTGGAGTAAGCCAGAGCTTTCAAATTGACAAGGGCCAAATTCTAGAATGTTCTGTATAATAAATACTGAAATTATCTTGTCAGTGACATTTTAACACATTATCTTTGACTTTTACATTTTCTAGAGTCTCGTTTTTACCATTGTTGCATTTTGACAGTTTCAATACATTACCCAATAAAGTATATTGCAAAGGATGAAAGGAAATTTTGTCCATCCAGAATAAAAATTTACAAAGAAAAGTATAAAAATTTTTCCTGTAGTTGTAAAAGAGTAATGTAGTTTTTTTAATCTTTAAAAAAGACTTAAAATATAAGTCAACACTATCAACTGTTAGGATAGTAATGATCTTTTTTCTTTGTATCTTAACTATATCAATATAGACAAATATGTGTTTGTATATATGTCTGCATATACATATGGATTAATTCAGGCTTTTAATAAAATTCACCAAAAGAAATGCTGTGATTTAGAACTCAGTAGGAATATTAGTAGACTAATAGAACGCAGATGAGCAAATATGAGTAATACTGTTCATGGCTCTCCACTGAGAAGTAAATACCAAAACCTGTGAGTGCCGAGGTGATGCCCACGGGTTAGAGTGCAGGATGGAAGACAAGGAATTACTAGCCAGGGACTACATTTGTGTATCTTATTTGTGACTTTATTTGGTGTCTGTTTAACTCTCGGAATTGACATTTTACTGTGAGTGTGGCTTTATTATGAGTAGGATATATACTGGTACAATTTTAAGCTCACTATTTCAAGTGAACAATACCTAGAGAGTCATATTGTATCATATGAACTGCCTGTCTTTTCATCTTGCATTACATGGTACCAGTTCTAATTAGCATGAATTTTAATTAGTTAACATAAATGTCCCAAGGTGTGAAAACTTTATAAAATTCAGCAGTCTGTGCATCCATTGTGTACATTCTGTAATTTTGCTCCTTGGGGGATGAACTTTGTATCTTGACAGTGCAGAGTAAAGCAACGGTTGTAACAGTTATTCACTTATAACATTGAAGAACTATAATTTGCTTTTAATTTTATAAATCCTTTTTTTCTCTTAACATCTTCTAAGAATATGTGGTAAAAGATAATTATACTCATTCTGCAAATACTTGAAAAGCTTGCATTCCTCTTTACTGTCCTGCTGATTAAATGGGCAAACTGGCTGTCTTTAAATAGAGTTTCTAAACATCCTCAAAACTGCAGGATGTATGTTTGTAGCCAGTACTGGTAATTTTCTACCTGCCCTGTGTCATCTGTTTATGACTACTGCTTATATAGTTAGTATAATCAAGACTATGGTGATTATTTTCTCTTTTCCTTGTAGAAGTTGATTTTTAAGTGGGCCATTTTAGTTCTGCCTTCAGAACTGTGATCTCAAATAAGCAGCACTTGCCCTCTTGTCAATGATAGGAAAATTGTTGAAACCATTTCCCACGATTTTGTCCAGGATGTGTCATGCAGTAGAGCTAGGCTACCACAGCTATCCATCAGTGCTTCATGCTGGACTTTTCTCCCATTGAGGCTGCAAGTTTAGCTCTTCATCTGTAAAGAAGAGGTCTTGCTGAAACAGTATTGTCTGGGAGTGGAATCTAAATGCCACGGTTGGTGGGATGCAAAAAACCATGAAACACGTCAACAGTTGTGGCAGTAGAATTAGATGTGTGACTGAATTGAGTGAGAGGTGAAAACAGCACTGAGTTACCAGTCTGTATAATGTAGAGAAACTAATACAGTTTACAGTCCTGTCACTACGATTTGTGAGTACTGTGGTGACCTCATGTTTCCTTTGTGACTCTCTCTTTATAACAGCCATCTTTTTGAAAATGAATCATTAAAGAAAACATGTGAAAATGCCTCCCAAGATCAAAATATATGGAAAGATCTGACATTTGAGAACTTCAGAAGAATTTACATACTTTTTTTTATATCTATGCTTGATGACGTTGGAGTGGTGTAGGGATAGACCGATGGCTTTCAGTATTATCAGTCAAGACAATGACACTTTTAATTGTGCAAAGACACATTAGGTTTTAGTTAGGTAAAGAGTCTCTTCAGTAATCCCCACTGCTCCCTCTTCTTCATAGCTCCCAAAGCATGCACAGATTCAGACTACATTCAGCATCGTAGCTTATGACTTAGCTTCCTGAAAATTCTATTCGTTTTCAAAGTTTCAGGTAGAACTTTCTGCTCCAATGACTAAGAAAGGATGATGAAAATCCATGTGAAAGCTGTAGCCAATAATTATCAATCATAATCAGTTGTAAGCTGGCTGTTTTAGAAAGTACATATCTCTCAAAGTTAATGGAACTTTTCCGCCACCAAAGATGACCAAGTATGATGGGTTTTTTTTTATTCTTTGCAACATATATGTAAAAATATCTGTTCATGAAGGAGGAAACTTAGGCAGAAATGATTGTAGAATTTGGCTGTGTGAGACTTAAAATGTCTTCCACTTCATTGGGGTCATGGTCCTCATTCCTAACAGCTGGCTTTGTGCCATTCTATAGCCTCAGAAATGTTTTTGGATATTACTTATTCATGGATAATGCTTTAAAGGCTGAAGTAATAGCACTGCTACTAACTAGCTGTGTGTGGTCAGGCTGGTCACTTAACCTCTCAGACCTCAGTGTCTGAACCTGCAAAGGGAAATTACCACACTGAACTCTTTAAGTCCTTCTGCGTTTCAAAATTATATGATTTTATATTTCTAATTAGAAGCCTGGTGAAATTCCAGTTGTATAAAAGTTGAAAGTATATGCATTCCCAAAATAAGTTTATCTTGAATTGTCTTTATGCTGAGAAGTAAAGCTAAAACATTCTCAGTTAAGTGATGTTGGCAAGTTCCCTGTGTTCTTCAGTTTGCATAACTAGAATGGAAAGCAGTTGTACTGAGGATATAACAAAACCAGTCACACATTAATAGGACATTTAGCTTTTGTCTTTTTGGTAACCTTCAAATAGATGACATATTTCAGTATATATGACATAATGCTAATTATTTAATTCAATATTTACATTGTCTCTGTGTAAGATTAAAAGTAGAGGACTACTAATCTCAGCACTTTTCCTAAACTCTTGCAAGCATGTAGCAGTATTTTAACCCATTCCATTTTTGTAAGGTTTGTATTCACATGTATATTCGTATGTTTGGGTCATAGTTCCTTCATGATTATGTGGTTATCCAACCAGTTAAGCACAGGCATATCTCCTTTATTGTCACAGTGCAATCAAAACAGAGCTTTAAACTAGATGGATAGGAACAGATTGTAAGCCTCAGCCCTGCTAGTTATCACTAACCATGTGACTATGCAAAGTAGGGCCTACCATCTACAGATTCCATACATTGAATAAATGCATGATTAACTGCAGAACTGGGACATGGGGTTTTTTGTACTAAATTCTACTAATCTCCATTAGTTTCTGCAGTAGTATATATATCATCAGGGTTTTAGGAGATATGCTTTAAGGAAAATTAATATTTAGCAATTTTATGTGTGTTAGCTTTGATTTCTCTTGGCTGAGGTTGGTAAGCTAGGAGTCTTTATTTATAAAAACATTGTTTCATGCTTATTGTTACTCAGGAAGAGCCTTGCCCCTGGGATTCTCCTGCCTACTACTACCCTTCAGTCCTTTCTATGAACCCAAGAAACTTCTCTGGCTCTTAGGCCGTTTCTAAAACCTGTTGTCCATTTATTGTGCTAAACTGTTCAAGGGGACATAACAAACATTATGAGTTTCATAAAAATGATTCAGAGTTCATATCATCATACGTCTTGGTCTGGAATAAGTTCCCTTACAGTCATGGGAAAATTTTTTAAATGTATTGTTGTCCCAATACATTAGTTGTAACTTCCCTGGAAGTTCAGTTTATAAAAGTAATCATTTATTCATTCCTAAAACCCATAGTTCACAATTATAGTATGTTCCAGATACATTGGGTTACTGTACCTAAATGTCCATTTGGATTGTTAATAAGTTGCAACTTCCAATTAACTTAAAGAGATAAGATTGTTTTATGGCTCTCTTCTGCGTGGACAAATGTCACAGAGTAAGCATGTAGTACCATAAAAGTTGGTGTGTCTGCTTCTAGATAATCCAGTTCATTTTAACACCGTCATAGTCAGTGTAGGCCTAATGAAGGAGCCTGTCTTCACTAATCTTAAGGATTTAGTCTTTATATGTTCCAAGCACTAATGAAAGTTTATCCTACCTGAAAAGCTGTCTTCATGCTGGCTATGTGTATGCTAAAGACTGCAAAAAATCAAAGAACCATCTTCAGACTTTCGGCCACTCTTTCCTTCATGTCTCATTTCAGGTTGTGGATTACTGATAAGAGTTGAAGGACATATTTTCTTTCTGGGGAATAGAACAATTCCAGATTAGCTTCTGAACAGTCTTGCTGCTGCCCTACCTGGTTTAGAACTAATTGAATGACCCTGGAAAAGTCAAGTCACTTCAACTCTCTTCAGTCTCAGTAAATGACACATAAGTAATTACATAGACTTCAGGTTTATCTGAGTAGCTGAAAATATGTAGACTCTTTTAGTTATGCTGATAAGAAAATAAGATTGTTGTTTTACACAGAGACACTACTTTATTTTCAGATATACTACAGTGAAACCAAAAGCTTAACACAACAGGTTCCAAGGAAAAAATCAATTATAACTGTAAAGAAGATGTCTTCTTTTAGACTGTTTGCTCTTTGACCCAGAGGTTGGTTTGGATGCGTGGCATTTCATGTGAGCAACGAAATAAACACACCAGTTGTAGTAATTGTAGATTCTGTAGAGTCACTGGGATGACTTACTGTAGGGTTGGGTCTTGAATGACAAACAGATGCAAAGACTTTTTCTGGCATCTCTTTCCTGAGCTGGCTGTATACCATTGACTGCAAGATGGCTAGATACTCCCAGTTTCTCACTCTCTCTCCTTTCTTGTGAACCTCTGGGATTTAAGAGTAATATAGCTCCAAAAATATTTGTTTGATTAAAAGAAACCACGCCCTGAGGATAATGCCATATTAAATCTATGTGATTGGCTCATTTTAATTTTCTACCACCCAAGGCACAGTGACAGCAAGGACTGATTCTGGCACAGGCAACGTTCAACCTCCTGGAAATCTGGAGAAAATGTGAGGCCATTCAGTCCCCCTAGGTGGCCATTAGGATGAAGGCTTTTCTGGGAGGAGGTCCAACATCATCTCAGATGTGTAGGCTTTGGTGATTATTCAAAAGGGCTGTTCTCAGGAATGTGAGACATTCCCAAGGTCAAATCAGTTTATTTAGGCACGATTATCAGTAAACTACATGAAAAGGAAAGCAAGAATCCATTTCTGTAAACTTTACCCTTTTTTGAAGCCATCTGTCCAGCCTGAAAGAGGATTGTGGTTAGGAAATGTAAACTCCATGTGCTAAACACAACTGGAATTATTTGTAAGTAATTAACCATATCAAATATACAATAATAAAAACAATATTTTTTCAAAATTAGCACTTTAGTATGATTATCAACAAACCGACACTGTTCTCATCCTAACATTTATCCTCACTAAAGAGATAAAAGGTTTCTGGAAATTTTTGTATTGTCTAAAGGTGAAAAGAAAGTAGTGTCAATATATTTAATAAACTTCTATAAATGCAACAAGTTTAGGTTCTTTTTACTGTGTTCTTTGTTTTATTAAAAATACTTAAGATTTTTCTTCTGTGCCTACTATTAGATTATACTGTATGATGTAAAACTAAGGACTTTCTCAAAATCCTGCAACAACAATCCTCTTTTTCTTACATAAAGCCAGCAGGATATCCCACCATGACAGCCTCTTAATTAGATGATATTTTGATCTGTGTTTCTATTCATTATTGCTTTGTTTTCCAGTGTCACGTCAGGATTCTGTTTACCAGTTAATACAATTTTGTGACATATTCCTAGGAGAACTGGACCAGAAGAGTTGTCTCCTTGGCTCAGAGTTTTCAGTATAGTGTTTAACATAATTTCCAGATTATAATACAGATGACATTTTGTAGCACTGAAAAAAGTTGCATTTTAGAAAATAATCTTTATAAAACACATGTATAAGATATAATTTTAAAAAAGACTGACTTCAGTTCATTGGTTATATAACTTTCAAGCTACTTTTGTTGCTCTTAATGAGAGGGTCCATTGTCTTAGCACAGCTCTCTATGCTGCTGCTTCTGCAGTTTTGTGCTTACTATATTTTTCTAATATTTAATGCAGTGCATTTTATGTTTCTTTTATTTCACTTTATGTTGCATTGTGTTATGTATTTCACTGTTGGATCTAAATTGGGGAAGGGAGTCCTGCTTTGTCCTTGTCCTATAATGAAGATAGACTTTGTTAATATAAATGGAAACTGCTGTCTTAGGTGCATCATCATGTGAAGACTGTTTCATAATTGAATATGTTGGTACTAGATACATTTAGAAAATTACAGTCCCTAAACACCTACTCAGAGAGGGAGATGAACTTAATGGTTTGTTGTATAGAGTTTCATTTAAAAATATCTTAAGAGAATGACTTATTTGTAAGACTATATACAATGCAAAATAATTACAGTAACAGTGGACCAGTTAAAGGAAAAATAGATGCAGCAATTACAGTCGGCACTTTCACATTCAAACAATATGATCCGTCTATTGTTCTTAATGTTTTCTAGCATGAATTAGTTGTATGATAGTTTATTAGCATCTTTATCCTTGGAAAGTTTAGGTATTTTTTTGAAGATTTTTAAACAGAAATTGTTAAAATATATTAGATTGAGAGGGGAAAACGTTTCTAGAAGCATGTTAAGGATATATTGCCTAATTTAGTAAAGATAACTCTAAAGTATATTGCTTTTTATTAAATTAGCTTCCTTTATAAAATGACAGTGTTTTTAAATTTAGAGTGTCAAAATAATGGGATGACTGCAACTTCACATCCATTGTTTCTAAATGAAATGGGGGCTACCCATGACTACATCCTCAATTACAAGTAGAAAGAATTATTTTAAATAATACAACTGCAAAAAGAAAATATGTTCTCTGAGAAGTGTGTGCAAATGCTGATGCTTGATGCTGCACTGGCAAAATTGTCCATCAGTATCTGAACACCTAATGCTGAAACAATATTTAGAAGTTTGACATTAGTAGCCAAAGGTACTAAAGGAGACTAAAATTATCTTTAAAATCTTATATGTGGTTCTGTATTTTTTCAAAATTCAAAATAATCACTTTCACACTCAAACAATATGATCCGTCTATTATTGTTAATTTTTTTCTAGCATGAATTAGTTGTATGATAGTAAGTATTTGATTAGGAGTGAAACTTTGAGACTTGTCCTTCCCCACACTTCCTCTCTTTGCCCTCCCTTTTTCCTTCTCTAGGGATTGAACGTAGGACTCTAATGTGTGCTAAATGCGCTCTCTGCCACTGAGCTCCACTACAGAGCTGAAGATTATTGTTTCTTTTTCAGAAAATAAATCCGTGTCGTCAACTTTGTGACATACATATTTCAAAACAGATTATTTGAGAATTGGTAAAATACTGTTTGGATGAAAATTTTGAATGAAAACTGTTTCTTAATACTTACCATACATTTAAGAAATCCTTTCAAAATTTACACGTGTGCCCTTTCTAACAGTGCTCTGGGAGCCAGTTCCTCAGAAAATTGTCATCAGTTGCTAGGCTGTAAGGGGAGAACAAGCAGAGAATTGATGCTGAGTATGTGCATTTCTGCAAGCTATGATGGTCACTTGGATTTGAGATGTACTCTCTGTATTTAAAACCTGTGAGAAACAGGGGTTTAAAAGGCTGAATATCTTTGTACCTTAATGAGAGAATGATTGCTGTAATAGTATCAAAGATAAACCAGTATATTAGAAACAGTAAATGATAAAGGGCGATAATATGCCATTCTTGAGACTTCTTGGCTCTTACCTAACACATCAGAAAGTGATTGTTGAATTTTAAATAGCCATACAAATGGATGACATAGAAATTTAACTTTGCTTTGACCTTATTCTAATTCACAAGATGACTGCAAAATGACTTTGTTGCATCTGAATGTATGCTGGATGCTAAATCACTCCAGAGTATAAAATCTTTGTTTTGGCATAATGTTGATGCATAAACATTTGTACCCCATACTAACCCTATAAACATCACAATCCATCAGTACAATTACAAAAAAGATTGTTTGTTTTCACACTTAAAGCAGACATGAAATAGAGTGTCCTTAACTTAATCACCACCTTGATTTACCACATTTGCATATATTTGCATATTAATTGGACTACAGATTAAAATTGGTTTTGTAATTTTAATTAAGTGTCCACAAAGGTAAATGATTAGAACTGTTTAAAATACATTCTGACATAAATAGCAGTAAAAGCTTTTGTGATGATGTTTTTGTGGAATTACATTCAGAAAGTGGCCTTTTATGATAGTAATTTTAATCTTAAATAGAATTATACAGTCAAACAGAACTGTGGATTCATAATCATTTTTTTCAAGATCCATTTAATATTTTGCTGATTTGCAGCACTTGGTGAAAACGTTCTGTAGGTTTAGCTGATTGCAAAATGAGGCCTCTGGAGCTGATCAACTGAGAGTTTAAACCCACAATCTTTAGATCCCACATATGCTTGAAGTATATATCTCACTGTCTGTGCGTCTGTGTGAGTGTATGTGCTCTGGCATGCCTGTGTGTATCAATGGAATTAACTCATATGGCCCTTTTAAAGATATGCCCTTTAAAAACAGAATCACCTTAAGGGACCATGATATTCCCAGTTTAAATTAGGGAACATATAAAATGTTTAAGAGTCTCTTCAGCATATTATTTTGTTGCTGAGAAGTATCATCCTTGACATAGGCCTAAGTGTGCTGACTTAATAGCAGGTTGTCCTCACTGGTGCCTTCCCTCTTTGGGGGTGACACTCAGCAGAATGAATATGATAATTGTTGGGAAAATGTACTTTATTGCTTCAAAACCTGAGATACTTAACATGTGGCGTGTGTTTTCTGTTATACCAGACAGAAAATTGGTCTTACCAGAAGGTTACTGGATGCCTAGCACCCTCTTTCTTCCAGCTGGCATTTTCCTGTTTGGATCCTCTTAAATGTTGGATGCTGAAACCCACCCCACTCCCAGCTGCCACCTTCTTCCCTGGCGGTACCCTAGATTTAGCTCCCTAATGCTTCCTTGCACCCAGCTGCTTCTCTGTCTGGCTCCTGGCTATGTAGAATGGAATGGGATAAATAATTTTTTTCCTACAAGTCACCACCCAACAACTCTTTAATTGGATTTCTTTTCAAAGCTGCGACATGGCTAAATTTGCCATGAATGACATAGCTATCATGTTGTTTTGTTTTGTATTTTGCGTTTTGAATACATGTGCATGAACCTTCTTGTAAAAGTTTATGAAGAGCCAATCAACTAAACCTTTTGATTGTCCTAAATTACAAGAAAGGAAATAATTTCTTAAAAGCAGAAAGAACATCATAAATCACATTGTAAAAGTCAGTTTTTAAGCCTGATTTTACCAAAAAAAAAAAAAATTGTATAGATGTTTTCTCCTCCTGTGTCTGCACCACATGCCTCCCTGATGCCCTCTTTACAGGAGTAAGATTCTCTGGAAATGAAGTCACAAATGGTTGTAAGCTGCCATCTGTGTGTATGAGATGCCATTTGAGTGCTGAGAATTGAACCTGGGTCCTCTGGAAAAGCTGACAGTGCTCTTAAGCCCTGAGCTATCTCTACGGCCCCTTTAAACCTAATTTTATTTTTATCCTAGAATATAAAAAAGAACAAAAACTTAAGAAATTTTAAAGGCAGGTTTCAAATCTTAGTTTTGTTTCCTATGTGTGACATTTTGTAAGCTAGTTTATCTTACCGAAGCCTCATTTTTCTCAGCAGTTAAATGGATAAAAAACAATTATTGTGATTTTTTTAAAAAATAAAATAATAGCTATAAGACCATCTAGACCGACTGGTAGCCATAGTGTTGGTAGATCAACATATTGATCTACTCAACATATGGCCAACTCAACATATTTTTAAAGTACAACAGACAAAATTTGCTGAAGAATTGGTTGTAGAATACAAAAGGAAACGAAACTATCAAAGATGAAAACTTATTTTTATCAGGATAACTTGAAAGACAAGGACAACTATGACATGTTCTATTCAGTGACTAGGGCGCAGCTCAGCATGTGTTAGTTCAGTATGAGACTAGCATGCAAACTGTAAGTGTATTCACCAGCTCTACCAAAGAGGCTGGGGAAAGAGTGAGGAAACTAGGTTGCATTTGAGATATATTTCATATAGAGAAAGACATTTTGTTGGGGCTAAAACTATTATGTGTAGTCATATCTTAACAAATGGGCTACAGAGGAGGTGGCTCCATGCTTCTGAGAACCTTGATTACCATGAAGACCTGAAGTCAGATCCCACTAGTCATTTAACAAGCCAAGAGTGCTCTCACTCGCCTGTAAACAGGGACTTGCTGACTGCCAGCCTCCTGGTTCGTGAAGATAACATAAACTCTATATTCAGGAAGAGACCGTGCTTCAAGGGAATAAAGTGACGAGTGATAGAACATACACAAAGGTACGTGCACCTGCAGACACAGTCACAACACTAGTCACATGTGGACACATACATATATGCAGCATAGTGTCCCAAACACATGTACACACATTGTAATTTTTTTAAAGATGGTTTCTTAACAAATAATCTTTGCAGATAGGATTGTATGCAATTTTCTTCATGAATTTTCCAAATTATACTTTCAGAACAAGCTAAATTGACTCAGGAGTTCCCAAATACATATGTAGACTACGGGACACTATTTCAAATTGCTAAAAATCATCGAAATTTAAAATGTTGCTGCTGACATTACTTTACAGATTTGTAGGGAGTCATTGGGTGTATTATATTATTCTCCATTTTTCTAGTTCTGTTCCCACATTTATCTCACTAGCTGAAGCAAAGTTTTTAAGTGAACATTTTATTGGACAATATAATATCTAATATATAGTACAGGAATTACAGTAAAAAAGCAGAAAGGAGATACCACACGCTTCCCTTAGCTTTGATAGTTTAAAGTTGCTGAATGAGAGACAGATAGTCAGAAAAATTGAGATTTTAGAGAAAAAGAAAAAGCAGTTCAGAAGACATCACAGATCCTGCCCCACGCACCAGATGCTGCTCGACCTTTAAAATTAGCACCCAGTGCACTTGCAAGACTTGACCACCCTTTAAGCTTCAGAAAATGTATACTGTGAGTCTACTTCTCCTTCTTTTTTTTTCCTTACTGCTATCTTTGAGACTGTAATTTTCTGATACCTGGGACTACATCTTAATTAATTTACCTATGTTTTTCTGCAGTCTTTTGTAATATGTGTGGCATTATATTACATTCTACTTTTGAATATTTAAAACTCCTCATTTCATAATCTTATAAGTCTTACCACAGAAGGAACTTTTTTGATACTTTTAGACAGTATATCAGATACAGGCTTCATGCCAGACATGTCATCCTCAGAATTGCAACTTGAGGAGCCCTAAGGAACCTCAAGAGAATTTTCAACCATTCTTGGGGGTGAAAAGATTGCACTAGTGTCTTGCAACTTGACAGAGAAGGTGCAAGAGAATTAACACTAGGGACTCTCCTTCCATTGTTTCCTCCTTGCAGAAACCAAGTGAAACTAGCGGGTAAAGGAGATTAATTACAGCCCGTTTGAGCCATCTTGATAGGGCACAGCCAGGCCAAAAGAGGTGCAGAGTGAATGTGGAGGACTGGCCACAAAAATACAGCTCACCTCCTGCTACACAGATGTTCATACTAGTAAAAGGTACTCTTGTTCTTGTTTGTATTTGTTTTGTTTTATATTGATTTGACTCACTATCTCCAGGGATTAGTGTTCTGCTAGCATTTACAGTTTTGACTTAAGTTTTGACTAAAAATCCCAGACCACTGAAACGATAGCAGTTTCTTACCTAAATGTTTTTGCTTTGTCAGATATTAAACTTTGGCTTGTGTAAACTAGTATGGTAGCCCTGCCTGGAATTCCAGTACTTAGAAGGCCAAAGCAGCAGGTTGCAGTTTGAGGACTCTCTGCACTACATAGGAAATTTGAAGCAATCATGGTCGATATAGTAAGATCCTGTTTCAAAAAGAATTCTGAAGAACCCAACTGTCCCTGTGTAGAACTTCCTGGCCAACTTTGGCTTCTTTAAGATTTTTCTAATACCTTTTTGTTAAGTTAGCACATAGAAGTGGTCTTGGACCCAAACAGATGTACTTGTGGGTCATTGTCCTTTTAATGGAGCTCTTTCTCAGACAGTTTGCCTCTCCTAGGCTCTATTTCAAACTGCTTTTTCTTTAGAGGTTGTTTGTTGTACAAATGATTGTTGGAAGCATAGCATGTCATTTCCCTCAGGTGACATTGGAATACTGATAGAAAGGCTATACAGATTTGTCACAGCCCCACTCCTCTAGTGTTAATTGGTAAGAATTTAGTTTTTGTCTCTCAAAGTACATATATAAAATGCTACATGTAAAGCCTGTGTTAAACATTTCTAGTTGGCAGTTTCTACTTGTATGCTCCTAGATGGAGAGAACACTCCTTGAGTTCTCCTCAAATTTAAGTTCCCATGGACAGCTAGCTAGTCAGAAGAGAAAGAACATACTGGGCTCACAGGTGAGATCCACCATAGGGACTTCTGTGGGGACTGTGTTATATCAGAACATACAGATGGCCTCCAAGAGTAATGTTCCAAATATGGTAAAGACATCATAAAAATTTAAAATAATTGTTATTTCTATTCAGATAAAATGTAATCAGTCTGCTTTTCAACATGTCAGCCTCATCTGCTGGGCCATTCAGAGTATGGGTCTTATAGAAGAAATGCTATCCAGTGATTGACCACATCTTGTCTCCCCTCTCTCCTCCCCTCTCCTCTGTACTCCTCTCCTTTCTTTCCTTTTCTTTTCTTTCTCACCAGAAGTAACTGTATGTCTTCATATGTGAAAGGTGTTTGTTTTCCCTGTCCACTGTGGCTTTGGCCCAGAAGTCTTCCTTATCAGTGGTGTCTGTGTCACTTCTTGTCCAGTAATGAAGAATCAGGTGCTGATTTTGTCTTCATTATTTATGCTTGATGACTGAAAAGGGGACTCTTTTACTGAATTAGTAATGAAAAATTACTTTTAAAATAAGGTCAACAAAGCATTATAACTAGAGGCCATTGGCCAGGACTCAGAAGCTTTTTGATTATAGTATATTTCTTACAACAATAATGACATTTGCCCTGTGTTAAATTTCCTATTAGCTTCTCTGCCTGGTTTTCATTAGGCACACCCTGAATTCAGAGTTTAGATGGTAATTTCCATGGCACTTGAATGTGTTATTCAGATTAATAAGGCACACTGATTCCCTTCCCTGAAGAAGTTTTATTGTTAGGGAATTGTAAATTCTACAATAGAAGTTTTCAAAAGTATAGACATAGTTTAAACTTTCCCTGACCAGTCAAAATATTTATTTTGTGGCTTAGCCTTTATGACATTAGTTAGTAATCAGAGTTTCTTAAAATTTCAGAAAAGTGTACAGCAAAGGCGGGCTATGCTTATCGGTTATGTTGCACAAACAGCTTTAAAACACAACGGATGCCAGCCTGCTTCTGCTGCATCACTACTCCTGTTGGCCGCTGTGGCTCTCGGGGAACATCTCGCTAGGGGATCCTCCAGTCACATGTGTCTGTGGTTTAATGAATGATTTTGCTAACTGCAAGTTCATCTGTATTTCTGGTTGTCTAGCTAATGAAGTAATCTGTAGAAAATGGGTGAAGAGATGAAAGAAATGAACAGAAGCTTTGCCCAGGAAAGAATCCTAATGAATGTGACCCTTCTGTTCCCATTGGATAAAAATCTAGCCATCTTGATTTTCAAATTATAAAAGAGAAAATAAAGTGCCCAGGTAAAATAGATATTTTGTGTTCCCAATCTCACAGCTTTAAAAATAAAATTATATGAGTTTAAATTATTTGAGACTTATTTTTCCAGATTATGCCAATAATTAAAATTACTGTATTCATAATTAATGAGAACACCATCTAAAATGTAATAACTTCAAGGTTATGATAGTAAAATAATATTATTTTTAATGGCTCAATACAATTATTTTTCAATAATAATTTACCAAAAAGTTTCTTAATTGTTATTAAAATGAAAAGTCTTGATGTTTTTATTTTTGGAAAGAAATAAGCTTATGTTTATAAACATTTTGAAAGTTGTGAAATGATAATTGTTAATTTCCTTCTGTTTATGTGCTTGGACATTAATAGTATTTCTAGAGTCAAGCCTACAGTATTTTTGAGAGCTTAATTTTCAGTAATCTTTTCTTAAAGACAAGTCATACAATTTAGGCATGAAGAGATATTTGTTTGCAAGTGGTGTAAAAACTATAGGGTAAGCAAAATAGATCCTGCCTACCAGAGGATATTACAAATTGTGGTTGTGGAGAAAAGTATGAACCTTAGACTGTGTGGATCTGACTAATAGTGGTTTCAGTCTTGTTTGATTGAGAAGCATAAAATAGAGTATACTTTAGCTATATCAGCTAAGTACCTATGATACCTATCACTTGACTCAGGTATTTTTGAGTTTTGTTTTGTTTTCTTCAAAGAAAAATCCTCTGGATCAAAAAGTTAGATGGCATTATTTAAGTATTTTTTGGGAACTGGTAATAAAGTGTAGAAAATAATACGGTACAAAATGGTGAATAAAAGTTGTATTCTGGTGATAGAAACTTAAAATGAATTAAAATGATTTCAGATGCTCTAAAAAGCAATAAAACAAAGAAATAGGGTAAAGGGAAATCAATAGTACAAAGTACATCTTCTATGAGATACTGTTTAGCTGATAATAAATGACAAGAAAAAGCAAATAATAGAGAGAAGAGTATTCCTGGCAGAAACTATAACGAACGATCCATTTCTAAGAATGGAAATAAGCCAGGTAAGAACAGGAGAGGCCAGCTGGTGAGTTGAACATATCTTGTTATGGTGGTGAGTCTGGATTCATTCCACCTTTACTGGAAGCACACTGAAGGTTGAAGAGAGTGAGAAAATGAGTTGATTAACTGATAGATTAATAATGGAAGACTTTGGCAACGGAAAGGAATTAAATCCAACTTTTATACCAGCCCCAAACTACCATTTTTTCTTCTAAAATCCCATAATTCATTCTTCCTTTCACAAATATTCATGAGGCTAACACAGGATGCCAGATGGCATACTAAATATTCTGATACAAAGATGAATGATGTTATCTGTTCCTTATCCTAATGAATTAGTCTGTGTTTCTTTTATGCAGTTGAATCAAAAGGGGCTCCTAAGTTTTCTAGAAGATGAGGATTGTTGGAACTGAGACTCAGAGATGGATGTGAGTAGACTGTGTAGACAAAGGGACTAGTGCCAAGTTATTCTGGGCGTAGGAGGCCAAAGTACAACAATAAGCACATGAGATAGTGGCTTTTCATATTAGAGGAGGCTACTGTGCAGCTTCCCTTGGTTGTTCAGAACCAGAATTCACCCAACACCAGCTGCTTCACCCTGTCACTCAAGTTAAACCACAACAAGATCAAAGTCATGTACTTGGGTGCACTGAAAGTGCAATCCCCTCCATAGCCACCTTGGCCCCAAAGATGAGTCCTTGGGTCTGTCTGCTAAAACACTTGGTGAAAACATCACCCAAGGCAACCAGTGACTAGAGAGGTCTGAAGATGATAGTATAGCTGACCACTTGGGACAGACAGGCCCAGATAAGGTGGTACCCTCTGCCTCTACCCTGAACATTGAACCTTCAGGGAGTCACAATGAAACAGAAAGACAAAACACAATACAAATATCACTTCTGATGAGATTAATAGTTAAATACTGATTGCCTAGACTGTAACGGAAAAAGGGCCAAGGACAGTGGACATTGTCACTAGAAATAGGATGGATGACTAGAATAGAGGGAAGGAAGATGGAAGATGAGGTGAACGATTGTCTTTGTAAGGTACAAAAGGGAGACGTGAACACATTGTATAGAACTGTTAAAAGCTCAGAAGTTTACACAGAGAAATTATAGTGCTTCTAGGTAGATCCAATTGGAAATTTATTGAGACTCTAGAACTATGCAATGCTGTAACTAAAGAAAAGGATTTTATGTTTGTCAACATAAGCTAAGCTGGTGGTATAGATCTTTAATCCCAGATTCTTGAGAGGCTGAGTCAGAAAGATGACAAGTTGACATTTGGGCTGATTGATTGACTTATAATTTTATAGTTTTTCTCTATAGACTGCATTATAGCTTTTACATTGACAAGAGACTTTATTAAACATTAGGTGATCGTACGTAACACCATTGTCTTTTTCGGTGTCAGAATTTCTTCTCAGTATATCATTTGAAATTTGTGGGTTTTTAAGAGTAATGAATCTTGAAGAAGATAAAAATATATATAGTCAAGGACCAAGTATGATATTTCTACTGCATATAATAAAAGAATTGAAATCTCAACACAAGAAGGTATCACTGGCTAGAAAGTATCTACCAGTCAAATTTGAATAAGAGCAGAAAACAGGCTCATGGCTAAAGATTAAGTGCACATTTCTGGGGAATGGAGTCAGGATACAAGGAAAATAGAATAAAACATAAAACTTTCCTTCCTTTTTTAACTCTTAAAAAAAGAATCATCAATTTTAGAAGATAAAACTCTGTGTGTTTACGTGTGTGTGTGTGTGTGTGTGTGTGTGTGTGTGTATTTGGTCTCAGAGAGATAAATGTTTGTCAATACTTAAGTGACAATGTGTTTTACTTCAGTGGCCACAGACATGCATTCTTACCTATGTGCTAACAGTGCTAGAATTTAGCAAGAATTACTATGTAGAAGTGTAAGAACCTTCCTTTATATTTGTAGGCTGATTGGAAGGTTTTTGGCATCTATTCTAACATACCACCATTTATTTCATTCTTCCTCAGTTTTAAAAGTTGTTTGTCAGATAGAGACCCTCAAACATAATTTGGGTATAGTTTTAAGCTTTTAGGGGCCAATTTTGGATTTTGAAATACCTTATTAAACCTCATGAACAGATCTGTGTACTAAACCATGTCTTTAAAATGAACACAGTTTTCAAGTATGTCTAGTTAGTGAGTACTACATTTGCCAGCATTAGAATCAGTGGAAGAGCTTGCCTTAAAAGGAAGCCCAGCAGAGAAAGGGAAAGATAATGACATCTTCCTATTGGAGTAGAACCTGGTGTCCTTAAAGGTATGATACCTCAAAGGCTTTGGGAACTCGGGTCCTAGGTTTATTGTTCAGAGGTGAGACTACAGGTCTCAGTCAGGGCTAGCAATGATTGATAGCCCAGGTCAGAGCAGACCTCCCATGTCTATCAACCTTCAAGTAACAAAGTAAAACTCTCCTGGCCGTTCCTCTTTGACCCTGAATCTACACCGTTTTAACATTTCATGAATAAACATTGACACAATATTTCTAAGGACATGCATGTTGGCTAACTCTTGTCCTTTTGGGCACACTTCTTATTGTTTATGTGCTTTTGGCACATAACCTCTTAACCTCTCTGAGCTCCTTATATCTTTTGTAATTGTGAGGCCACACTTAGGGACTAAGGAGTTCTCATGGCACCTGCCAGGAGACTGCCAGAATCTATAGGAAAGTGGAATTCCCTTTACGATTTTTTCTTCACAGACACGTATGTTGGAGAAGCAAAAAGCCTTTTCTATGCAACTCTGGATTCTGGCTTCTCTGAATTCTTGCCATGTCTTCCAAGGACCTGAACCATGGCCCTGGCCTAGGAGTTTGTCCTTTGGGTTTGCTGAGTGGCTGCAATACAGACCTTATTGAAATGGTGTGTTACTCCTATTGGTTCTCATACATTCTAAAAGGCAGAAAGTCTTTGGAACTGCAACTGGCCCTAAATGAAGCAGAAGTGACAGGTGCTCTGATTTGTCAGTGGGTGCTGGAAAGGAGGCTGCAGCTGGCAGTAGACATCCTGGGTCAGGTCCTGGCTCTGCATTGAGAATAGAAACAACACCAGGGGCAAGGATGTGTGTGTGTGGGGGGGGGGGGGAATACCTCGTTGATCCTTTAGTTAGGCAGACACTGTTGCCTCTGGCAGCTAAAGAGAAGGTTGAATTCTTAATTGTGAGAGTTGTGTTTAGATGTGTGCATTCATAAAGCCTGAGAGTCTTGTGATCTTATATTCTTGTCTTCTGCCCCTTCTCAGACTTCGGATTAAATCCAGGTCCTTCAAAAGATTGACAGTAAATAGCCTGACACAGCTACCTAACCTCTAACAAGAAATACATTCCTCACAGTGTTCCAGTGCAGGTGGGTGTAGCTTTCAGGAAACAGTGCTTTGAGTGAGTCCCTTCAATGTTTTCTTTTCTTCTTTATGTTGACTGTTACATTTCTTTTTAAAATGCTGATCATGACTCACTAAATTGATTTCATGATCCATTAATTGGTCATGAAAACACTGACCTAGCACATACTTGATCAATTTATTTTTCCTTGGGAATACCAGGGTTTGACATGAATATGCATGTGCAGTATTTCTATGTGACCATGCTTACTCCCTCCCCTAACATAGTCCAAGTTTCTTTCTTCAACATGAGACAAATCTCATTGTTTTTCCTGACATAAAAGCAGAAATGATATCTGCTGGAGCACTTACTAGCTGTGTTACTATGAATGAATTACTTAACCCTTCTGTGTCCTAATTCTCTGATGTTAAAAACTTGGGTAATAGGAGTATTTGTCTCCGGCTGTTAAGAAATGGCTGATCAGCATGCAAATGAAGGAAACATACAGCCCAACTTACTCACACTGCCAAGTCTTTTTGCCCTTGAGTAGATATTGTCTGTCTATCGTCAGGCTTGTTTTTTTTTTAATTGGATGTTTTATTTACATTTCATATGTTGTCCCCTTACCCCATCCCCTACCCACCCAGGAACCCCCTACCCCCTCACCCCTCCTCCTTCTTGTCTGTGGATGTAACCCCTACCTACCCCCCCACTCCCACCTCCCCACCCTCAAATTCCCTCCCACTGGGGCGTCCAGCCTTCATGAGGTCAAGGATCTCTTCTTCCACCTATGCCCAGCAGGGCCCTCCACTCTTACTTATTCAGCTGAAGCCCTGGATCCCTCCCTAAGTGCTCCCAGGCTGGTGGTTTAGACCCTGGGAGCTGTGGTTGGTTGGTATTGTTGCTCTCCTCATGGGGCCACAAACCCTTTCAGCTCCAATGGCCTTCACTCTAACTCCTCCATTGGGAACCCCATTATCAGTTCAATGGCTAGTTGTGAGCATCTGCCTCTGAATATGTCAGACTCTTGAAGACCTCTGAGGAGACATCCATATCAGGCTCTTATCAGCATGCACTTCCTGACTTCCACATCAGCATCTACCTTTGGTGACTGCACATGGGATGGATACTCAGGTAGAATGGTCTTCAGACGGCCCCTCCTTCAGTTTCTGTCCCTCACTTTGTCTCCATATTTGCTCCCTTGAGTATTTTGTTTTTCCTTCTAAGAAGGACCAAATCACCCCCACGGTCTTCCTTCTTCATGAGCTTCATGTGGCCTGTGAGTTGCATCTTGGGCATTCCAAGGTTCTGGTCTAATATCCAATAATCAGTGAGTGAATACCATGTGTGTTCTTTTGTGATTGGCTTACTTCACTCAGGATGATAATTTCTAGTTCCATCCATTTACCTAGGAAACTCTCGAATTCATTGTTTTTAATAGCTGAGTAATACTCCATTGTGTAAATATACCACATTTTTTGAATCCATTCCTCAGTTGAAGGACATCTGGGTTCTTTCCAGCTCCTGGCTATTATAAATAAGGCTGCTATGAACATAGTTGAGCATATGTCCTTGTTATATGTTCGAGCATCTTCTGGGTATATGCCTAGGAGTGGTATAGCTGGATCCTCGGGAAATGCTATGTCCAATTTTCTGAGGAACCACCAGACTGATTTCCAAAGTGGTTGCACCATCTTGCAGTCCCACCAACAATGGAGGAGTATTCCTCTTTCTCCACACCCTCGACAGCATCTACTATCACCTGAGTTTTTAATCTTAGCCATTCTGACTGGTGTGAGATGGAATCTCAGGGTTGTTTTGATTTGCATTTCCCTGACGACTAAGGATACTGAACATTTCTTTAGGTGCTTCTCGGGCATTCGAGTTTCCTCCGTTGAAAATTCTTTGTTAAGCTCTATACCCCATTTTTAATAGGGTTATTTGGTTGTTTGGAGTCTAATTTCTTGTTTCTTTGACTCCATAATTCTGCAGAGATTTTTCTGGATGACTCTATTTGTTTCCCACAACTAAGCTGAATTAAATGCCATAAAAACCATGATACTTCATCCTTCTTGTCCTCAGTTTATCTACTTTCCTGTCAAACTCAGATTAATGTTTCTCACTCCTCAAAGTAACCTGAGCATACGAGCATTTTTTCAGCATCCTCACAGAGGGCCTCTTGTTCGGTTCAGTTCTAGATACTCAGCAGTAACAGTGACCATCATTTGCCCCTGCTGGAGGAGTGAGGAGACATGGAATAAGCACCTATATAATATATAATGGCAACTGTAACTTGGAGATAGTTATAATGCTGGCAAGAAAAAATACAACAGTATAACAATAAAATGTTTGAACCTACCAGGGCTGGTGGTGCATGTCTTTAATTCCAGCACATAGGAGGCAGATCAAGTCTGAAGCCACCCAGGGCTATACAGTGAGACCTTGGGGACAGTGGAAGAAGTTGGAACCTACATAATCTTCTATTGTGAGTCATATGACAGCATCAACACCTTCTGTACCATGCCCCACAGGTCCTGTTTATCCCCCAGGTTGAAGGCCTTCCTGCTCTCCAGAGTCTGCATTCCAGCCTACAGTCACCTCTGCCTTTTCATGTGCTGTTGTGCTGTTTCCTTTTCAGCTACTGTGCCTTCTGCTTTGTGTTATCATGTGTATTTGTTTTCTCTTAACAGCTAGACTATGAGGAGAAATAGTAGTACGCAACATAACATGCTCTTTGTAATGTACACAAACCTTGCATTTACCTTGTACACAATAGCCACTACATACAGTAGCCTTCATGAAAATTCAGCTTCATATACATATATATGTATATATATACATACCTATTCATATTCATATACTACAAACTACATATTATAATATACATATATTCATTCATATATACGTATATATAAATTTGACTATTAGATTCTAAATTACCAAGAGTTATAATTTATATGCCCATAATGGCATAAATAAGTGAATATTTTCATACCTATCTGACAGGATTACTAACATAGTTATTACACAATTGGAGAATTGATATCAAACTTTGTAATGTGTAATACATATAACTTGATAATAATACTTATAGTTATGTTCTCTAAAGAAATATTAATGTAACTGTCAGGAAATATATAATGTATTTTTGAGGCATAAGTTTACAAACATACATTAATTATAGATTTTTATAAATTCAGGGAAATACTATGTAGCTGTTAAAAAGAAATGAAAGTAAATCCATATTTGGTGATTAAAGATATCCATTATAAGTTGTGAGTAGAAATTAAAAGTGAGGCTGAAAATAATGTGCATATATTACAACGGTGAAATCAGACTATGTGTATGTGTGTATGGGACTGCATACCATTCTGCATTGTTCTGTTCCTGCTTTGTAACAATCAAGAAATGAAAAATCACCCCATTTGGATATGTATGGGTGTATATGTATCTGTGTATACACCTGCATGCCCTTACTAAAAAAGAAATGAACTAATTTAGCAACCCAACAAATTACTGACAATTTAAATCTATTTTTGGAAAAATAGGTTTCTTTAAAGTTAGATAGAAAGCTATAAAGCCTTTGATACTGTCATTTAAAACAAGAATGTAGAAAGAAGAAGCTTAAAAATCAGTTTTCCTTTTTGTCTTAGATTCTAGATTATTATCTGCTTTGTGAGCCTGTCCCTATGCTGTCGTCATTGCTGCTCACAGTAGAACCCCTTTCAGCTGTTCAGTACTCTGTACCAGCTCTACCTAGTGAGTGTCAGCCAATGCTTGCTTCTTCTGGGAGGAGGGAACTGATTACCTAGTCAGGCAGCTGTTCTGTTTTCATAGCTCTGATGATTAGAATTCATTCTCCCCTGGAGCCGGAATCTCTGTTCCTGTAACTTCCTTCTCTCTTCTTGCCCTTGGGAGACAGCTTAGTGTACTTCTTCCACCATTCCATCCAAACCCTGAGGAAGTGCTCCCACTCTCACTTCCTTCCACTCCTTTGATTGGTAGGCAAGAAGAGCTGTCTTCCCTTTCAGAATAGAAATATAAGTAGGCCATTGCAGGAAACAGCTATTAGAATCAATCAGTGATCATGCTGAGGAATATTTTATTTCAAATCTTGATTATGATTTTGTGATTTGATACAGGGATCTGTGCCCTATGTAAGTGTTCTAGATTTTGGTTTTCAAACTAAAGCTTTGTATTTTCTAAGTCTTTATTTATTTTCTCCTACATTACCAAAGACAAATACACTCTTTAATGGTTATGGCTTTATTAAATAAATTGCCTATTTAATTATATCCACCTGTAGATATAGGAAGCCTCTCTTGATACCCTTGGTACAGTATTGACTCTGATATGCTACTGTGAAATAGGAGCAGCTACTGTAACTTTTAAGTCCACTAATACAATTTTTTAAACAAATAAATATTGTTAGATAGGTTTATGCAGATAAAGCTGAAACTCAAGATAGTTCCATTAAATATGTACACTTGTTACTAACATCTTGACAAGTTTGTATGTAGCTTAATGAAGCCAACTTTGTATTCTAAATAATGCTGCTCTATTTACTCGTGTATGTGTTTTTACCAGTTGTGCACATGTAATTTTTAGTCATTCAGTTTTATTAATAATAATGAGAATTAAAGTAAACACTGGCTTAGGTAGTAAGTCTTCCAAGTTTTGTACCAGTAACTTTGAACTTTTATTTTATTTTTAAGTTGCTTACTACAATATTGACAAGATCTGATTATGTGGCTTGGTTCTAATTACAGATACAGGCTACTTTCACACAGAGCTAGATCTTTCTAAGAGACTAAACAATGCATGTAGTGCTGCAAACAAGAAATGCAGCAATGTGTTTAACTGAAAATCAACCATTGTCAGAAGCTGGTTATCAGCGACATTGACACCATGACACTGCCCTGGGCCTCATTGTTCTATTTCTCTTTATATCCCATGATAATGATTTTGGGGAGTGAAGCCCAACAACTGTCAATTTAATCATTATATTCAGCCTACATTACCAAGCAAAACATATTTACAGCAAGATCTACACTGTTTTTACAACTTTATTAAAAACATGTGTTGCCCAGTGCCAGAAATAACTACAGCAAATGCTAACACCAGAGGCAAACTGTCTCCACTTTCTTCTGAGATTTTAACTACCCCATCCCTTTCTGAGCTACAAAGTAGAAGGTTCCATTAGAAAACATGTATCACAGAAAAGCATGTGCCTGTGGGTTATGAAAGGATGGAAAAGAAGAAATGGGAGTGGGAGGGGTCAGTAAGGTAGACTGGAGCTGCAGGTCCTTTATACCAAGTTCTGAGTTCTCAGCCAATAGCTGATAAAATACTGTTAAGTCATGGTGACTTGTGACCATTTTGTTTAGTTCATAGGACAATGGTATTACATATGACATAATTTAAAGGTGTATTTTTCTCTATGGAAATGTAATGCTTTTGTAGCATTGCAATCAACATTTTCATTTAGTCGTTGGTTTAATGTCCATGGATATAGCTCTACTACCTTCAGGTATCATGTATACACAATAGGGATAATCACTACCTTCTCGACCATTGTTCCCAACATGTACTTAGAAAAAGTATTTGGTCAGGAAGTGAATATTTGGAAGAAAAAGACAGAGGAAAGCTGTTTTCCGCATTTGACAAGTAGTTGACATGAGTAATCCCCTCCTGCATTGACTTGATCCTATGTTATTCTTTTCTTTCTACTAGTCAGTGAATTCTTCACTTGGCTGTATGATATGCTACTACTCCCTAGTTGTCTGAGGTATGCACATGTACTTAGTTGGCTCTCCAGGGCCGTATTGTTTCGTATTATATTCATCCTTTCTCCCTCCATTCTTCCCTCCCTTCTTCCATGCATCTGTCCATCCATTAATCCACCCACCTACCCACTCACCTTTCAGCACCAATACTAGTGCAGCAAGCATTGGGCATTTAAGACATATTCTGTATCTTCACTTGTTAAATAGATTCTAACTTTGTGAGAAGCAGCAGCAAGTATCTGATCAGAAGCACCAGCTCAGATCTGAGCTGTTTAAAATCTGTTTAAAATCTCATTGAACTCCCAGGGATAATTAGTGGCAAAGAATGACAGTCCCCTCAATTGTTTTATATAATGACTTTATACAGGTTACAGTTGCTTTACATTGTTGAATAATTAATAATGGTTTCTTTTTTTCAACTCTTGATAGTTTGTCAGGTTGGCTACTACAGTGAGAAGTATGTTTTCAAAATAAAAAGCAAATGTCAGCTTCCTATATAGTTATTAATTTCTAACATCAAAGATAATAATAATGATATAATAGTAAATTTGGAAAAGGTTTAGCAATATAAAAATGGTTTTTGAGGGGTTGGATGGTTGGTTGGTTGGTTGGTTGGTTGATTTTTTTTTTTTTTTTTTTTTGGAGCCATGGACTGACTAATTGTAGCACTGGCTGGTCTGGAACTTACTATTTATACCAGGCTGGCCTCAAACTCACAGAGATCAGACTGCCTCTGCATCCCCAGTGCTTGGATTAAAGGCATGCACTACTAGGCCCAGACATAATAAAGTGCTTTTAAATAAGCAGTAATCATCATTCATATATATGTGGTTCTCCCAGTTAATTTAGATTCTCTTTAAACTGTTCTTAATGCCCTTAATAGGTACTTAGGTGGATGGGTATGTGGATGGATTAATGGATGAACAGATGCATGGAAGAAGGAAGGGAGGGACAGAGGGAAGGAGGGAAGAAGGGAAGATGAGAGGGAGGAAGGAAAGCAAGGAAGGAAGGAAGGAAGGAAGGAAGGAAGGAAGGAAGGAAGGATAAATATGCAGGCATATTCCAAATCAGGTATGAAACACCTCTTGACTAAAATCCTTTAAATTATTCAGGAACTGCTATTTTCAGTTAACTATTTTTTGTTTGCTTTTTAAAGATGAAATACTCGCCATTTTTCTGCTCATTTGGAACAAGTGGGTAAACAGCTTCACAAATAGAAAACAAATTTTGATCTTAGCATGTGGAATGACAGAAAGCAGTTAGCTAAGGTCACATACAGAATCAAAATCATTTCAGATGATCTAGTATTCCAGAGGTCTGAACAAATGAATCTTTCTTTGTACTTAACTGTAGTGTGCATAATTTTAAAATATATGATTGAATCCAGTCAAACCTAAAATGTATATGAGGTCATATATTATTATAATGGTATCCATTGTCAAAAATTACCCTGTTCTTCTGAAAAGATGACTTGGCAAGTATGAGCAATTGCTGCTTTTCTAGATGGCCCAAGTTCATTTCTGGGCACCCAGATTGGTGGGCTCCAACTGCCATTCACAACAGCTCACTCGAGCTTCAGGGTGTCCTACCTCATCTGGCCTGTGAAACCATCTGTATATATGTGCCATACACACTCACAGAGACACACACATACCCAAACATAAAAATAACCTTACAAAAAGAAAAATACTTTATTGAACATATGCTAAAACCCAACTGACAGAATTTGTCACACAAATGCTTTACCACATCAGGAAATTCTATGAGGTTCCTGAAGTCTTACATTTGCTGAATTGCTGAAAGGTGACCTCAACATTGATACAGGTGGTTTAGTTAGAAATAAATGTTTTGTGTAAAATATACTATTTAGCATTAAAAATAGATACTTTTTCTACAAACTGCATGAGGGCCACCTCTGTCTCTACTGAAGTACATGCACTTTCCTGACTGCATTCAGGGAGGCTTTCAGAAGGTAGCTATCTCAGGTCACTCTGCAGTCCTGTTTTTGATTGTTGTGTTGTGTTTTCTTATTTTATTTGTTTTCTTATTTTATTTATGTGTATCTTATTTTATGCCTGCTGAAGCCTACCAGAGTCAGAAGAGACATCAGTTCCCCTATGAGGGGAACTGTAGATGGTTGTGAGCTATCATGTGAGTGCTGTGAACCTATCCTAGGTCCTCTGGAAGAGAAGTAACTGTTCTTAATCTCTCAGTCATATCTCTATACACACACACACACACACACACACACACAGTACTGATTTTTTTAATAGGCTGTTTGACAAGTGACTCAGACATGGAATTTATAATTCTTAGAGATGGGTATCTGTTTGATTAGACTAGGCCAGAGAGACACAGGCATACTATATAGCTCATAGTATATGCATTCGAAAATGTTCTCAAAAGAGGTACTAGATTCCTCTAGGGGGTGGAGGCAGGCATGGGTATATAAGAATATTCTGTCCCTCCCTCACTTTCTCTCTTTTTCTCCTACACCTTTTCATTGCTGTAATTATAGTAGTGGATTCTTAGTGCTGACTTCTTTATCATAATGCTTTATGTATATTACTGAGCAGCCCTCTTAGAAAAAAATCTTTCTTTTGCTTTTGCTGCTTTTTTTCCCCTTTGTTATATAATCTTGTCAGGTTTTAATGAGACTAAGCTCATGTATCTCCAAGAGTCACTGAAATTCTTTGTAGAAATTTCTCTTAAAATTATGCTGTAATATATTATATAGAGAATAAGAAAAATATTTTTAGGACTATTCAGCTTGATATTGCTGCAGAAGTGAGAACAGATTTTTGATAAAACAGCAGGTCTTATCTACCCTTCAATTAAAAACCACCATAAAAATTCTTACTTTATTGATCTTTGCCATTTTTTTAGCTTACATTTTATCCTTAAATATTCAACTGCCATATATCATTAAAATTAGCATAGCTTTTGACTTGTTAATGGCAGCACCAATCCATATTATCCAATATCAAACCTATTGATACTTTAAATGTCATGATTTGGTGTTATAGCCTCCTGTTATGAGTAGTAGGAACCTTGAGTATATGGTCTTAACCACTGGGCAATCTCTCCATCTCCTGAAAATCTTAAGAGATTGATGTTTTTTCCTTGCTTTGTGGGCTTGTCAACCATGTATTTTTTTCTATTTTTCCTGTCAGTGTACTATGGTTTTTCTGTGTATCCAAGTGTGAGCTTTTGTAGTTAGCTATGGTATAGCCTGTCTGCCATCAAGCCTCTTCAAACTCTTGCATTATCCTTATTTCTTACCAGTTAATATCTTTAGTCTCTGACTGGGCGTTACCTGGTCTTTCATGTCTTTTCTGTTTCTACAAAGTTAGCTTATGCATCCTGAAGTGAAGTGTTTGTGACACTTAAAAATTTCCTTAACTTTGCCCTAGTGGCACAGGCATGTAATCCAGCACTCTGGAAGTGAGGCAGAAAGATCGCCAATGCAAGGCCTACCTAAGCAACACAGTGGCTTCAAAGCCAACCTAAAGTCTTAGCAAGATTCCTTGAGAGACATAACACTCACCTGGCCTGCTTGGGGTCCTGCAATCAGTCCTCAGTATAGGACAAGGCAGGGAACAACAGCTGAAAGTGATTCCCTTTGGTAACTCATGTACTGATTTCAGTGAGCATGGCATTTCACCTTCCGACATACTTTAGAAACCACCAAGAAAGTCAGCTGTCCTTTATTATTTTATTTTTATTTTTCACTCATGTATTACATCCTGAACACAATTACTTCTTCTTTACACCCCCGCCCCCAACTCAGAAAAAAGCAGGCCTCTGGGGACATTAATCAAACACTGCATATCAAGTTAGAGCAGGTGCATACCTTCATATCAAGGCTGAATGAAGCAATCCAATAGGAGGAAAAGGGTCCCACAAGCAGGCAATAGAGTCAGGGACAGGCCCCTCCCCTCCCCTCTCCATGCTCCCACTGTTTGTATTCCCCCAAGAACACCAAGCTACTCAGTCATGACATCTATGCAGAGGACATAGGTCAGATCCCTACAGATTCCCAGATCTCTGCAAGCCCCCATGAGTCCAAATCAGTTGATTTTTGTGGGCCATCTCTGGTGTCCGTCTGATCTCCTGGGGTCCCTGACTAGTTCTTCCCCCCTCCTAAACAGGACTCCCTTAGCTCTGCCCAATGTTTGGCAGTGGGACTCTGTGTCTGCTCCCATCAGTTGCTGGATGAAGTCTTTCTAGTCTGTTTGATGATCGTTCTATTAGATTTCAGCATTCTCTGCAGACAGAACAAACTGTAGGTCAAAGGATTTGTGGCTGGATTGTTGTCCTAATTCCTCCAATTAAGGTCTTGCCTGGTTCCAGAAGTTGGGCTGTTCAGGCTCCCTGTCTTCTATTACTAGGAATCTTGTCTTCTATTACTAGGAGTCTTTGTTAGGGTTTCTCCCTTAGATTCCATGGAATTTCCATTGCAGTAGGTTTCCACCTCACCCCTGAAGTGCTCCCAAACTTCCAGTCATTTCTCCTAGTATTTCCTCCCTCGGCACCTGATCTCTCTTGTTCCCAACCTCACCTGCCCCACTCTGCCCTTGCAATACAGTCTGCCCTTCTGAGGTATAGCTTTGTGTCTCCTCTTTAGCCCTCCTTGTTACTTAGCCTCCCTGGATCTTTGTATTGTAGCATGACAATCTTACTTTACTGCTAATATCCACTTACAAGTGAATACACACCATGGTTGTCTTTCTGGTTCTCAGTTACCTCACTCAGTATGATTTTTTTTTCTAGTTCCATCCAAGTGCCTGCAAATTTCATGTCATTTTCTTAACAGCTTAGTAATACTCCATTGTATAAACATACCACATTTTCTTTATCCATTCTTCATTTGAGGGAGATCTAGGTTGTTTCCAGTTTCTGGCTATTGGGAATAAAGCTGCTATGAACATAGTAGATCACATATCCTTGTGGTTTACTGAAGCTTCTTTTGGGTATATGCCCACAGGATCTTGAAGTAGATTCTCAACTTTCAAAGAAACTGCCATATTGATTTCCAAAGTGTCTGTACAAGTTTCCACTCCCACTAGCAATGGAGGAGTGTTCACCTTGCTCCACGACCTCACAAGCTCAAGCTGTCATTTGTGTTTTGATCTTAGCCATTCTGCTAGGTATAATATGGATTTTCAAAGTTGTTTTAATCTGCATTTTCATGATGGCAAAGAATGTTGAACATTTCTTTAAATGTATCTCAAGCCATTTGAGATTCCTCTGTTGAGAATTCTGTGTGTAGATCTGTACCCATTTTTAATTGGATTCTTTGGCCTGTTGGTATCTAGTTTCTTGAGTTGTTCATATATTTTAGATATTAGCCTTCTGTCACATATGAAATTGGTGACCTTTTCCCATTCAGTAGACAGCTCTTTGCTTTAGAGAAGCTGTTTAGTTGCATTTGGTCCTATTTAGTAATTTTTGATCTTAGGGCCTGAGCTATTGGTGTTCTATTCAGGAAGATATATCCTGTGCCAATGTATCCAAGACTATTCCTCACTTGCTCTTCTATCAGATTCACTGTATCTGGTTTTATATTGACATTTTTGATCTACTTGGACTAGTTTTATGTAAGGTGATAACTATGGTTCTATAAGGATTCTTCTACATGCAAAGATACAGCAGCATTTGTTGAAGATGCTTTCTTGTTCCTATTGTACATTTCTTCTTTATTAAAAATCAGGTGGCTAAAGGTATGGGGATTTACATCAGGATCTTTGATTTAATTCCGTTGATCAACATGTCTGTTTTTATACCAATACCATGTAGTTTTTATTACTACAGTTCTGTAATACAGCTTGAGATCAGGGAAGGTGAGACTTATTATATTTCTCAGCCTATTTATATAATTTCTCAGCCTATTTATATATAGAAAAGCTATTGGGGTTTTTTTTGTTTGTTTTTTTTTGTTTTTGTTTTTTTAGTTAATCTTCTCTCCAGCCAGTTTGCTGAAGGTGGTCATCAGTTCCCTGGTAGAATTTTTGGAGTTTTTTATGTGAACTATAATATAATCTGCAAATATTGGTACCGTGACTTCTTCCTTTCCAATTTGTACCCCTCTTGTCCCTTTTAGTTGTCTTACTGCTCTAACTAAAACTTCAAGTAATGAATAGATAAGGGGATTGAATAGATAATGGAGAGAGTAGACAGCCTGTCTTGTTCCTGATTTTAGTAGAATTGGTTTGAGAATCTTTCCATTTAATTTGATGTTGACTATAGGCTTGCTGTAAATTGCCTGTATTATATTTAGGTATGTCTCTTGTATCCCTGATTACTCCAAGAGTTTTATCATGAAGGAGAGTTAGCTTTTGTCAAAGGCTTGTTCAACACTTGATGAGATGATCATGTGCTGTTTTTTTTCCTTCTCGGTTTGCTATATTGACTGATTTTCATACGTTGACCATCCCTGCATCTTTGTGATGAAGCCTACTTGACCATGTTGGATGATATTTTTGAGTATTTTAGTGTTCTTGGGTTCAGTTTTCAAGTACTTTATTGAGTAGGTTTGCATCAATGTTCATGAAGAAAGTTGGTCTGTAATTCTCTTTTTTGTTGAATGTTTGTGTGGTTTGAGTATCAGGGTAACTATGGTCTCATAAAATGAATTTGGCAATGTCCCTTCTTTTTCTATTTTGTGCAATAATTTGAGGAGTGTTGGTATTAGCCATTGTTTGAAAGTCTGGTAGAATTTTATGCTAAAACTCTAGCTCTGGATTGGGAGGGCAGTTGGAAGACTTTTAATGACTGCTACTATTTCCTTAGGTGTTACAGATCTACTTAAATAGTTTATCTGATCTGGATTTAGCTTTGGTAAGTATTATCTCTAGAAAAAAAATGTCCATTTCTTTTAGGCTTTCCAGTTTTATGGAGTATAGATTGTATGACCTAATGATTCTTTGGATTTCCTCAGTGTCTGTTAGTGTGTCCCCCTTTTCACTTCTGATTTTTACTTGGATATTCTTTCTCTGTCTTTGTGTTAGTTTGAATAAGGGTATCTTGTGTAACTTCCTGATTTTTTTCAAAAAGAACACTATGTTTCATTGATTATTTGTATTTTTCATCTGTTTTGTTTCTGTTGTATTGATTTCAGCCCTGGGTTTGAGTATTTCCTGCTGTCTACTTCTCTTGGTTTGTTTGCTTCCTTTTGTTCTAGACCTTGCAGATGTCCTGTTAAGTTGCTCGCATGAGATCTCTTCACTTTCTTTATGAAGGCACTCAGTGCTGGGAACTTTCCTCCTAGCACCACATTGATTGTGTCCTGTAAGTTTTGGTCTGTTGTGCATTGATGTTCATTGAATCCTAAGAAGTCTTTAATTTTTCTCTTATTTCTGTCTTGACCTTATAGTTGTTCAGTATGATGTCTTTCAGTTTCCATGAGTTTGTAGGCTTTCTGTTCTTATTTAAGTCCAGCTTTAATCCGAGAAGACTTAGGGAATAACAGGAAGTTATTTCAATTTCCTTCTCTCTCTTGAGACTTGCTTTGTGACTGGCTATGTGGCCAATTTTTCAAAATGTTCTGTGAAGTGCTAAGAGGAAGGTATATTCTTTTGTGTCTGAGTGAAGTCTTCTGTAGATATCTGTTAGGTCTATTTGATTAATAATTATTTCTCTGTTTAGTTTTCATCTGGATGACCAGTTCATTGGTAAGAGTTGGGTGTTGACGTTTCTCATTATTAATGAGTGAGGCTCAATGTTTGATTTGAGCTTTAGTAATATTTCTTTTACAAATTGGTTGCCCAAAAGCTCAGAATACCCAAGATACAATTCACAGACCATATGAAGATCAAGAAGAAGGAAGAACAAAGTGTGGATGCTTCAGTGCTTCTTAGAAGGGGGAACAAAATACAGGAGGAAATACGAGACAAAGTGTGGAACAGAGGCTGAAGGAAAGGCCATCCAAGACTGCCCCACCTGGGGATCCATCCCATATACAATCACCAAACCGGGACACTATTGCGGATGCCAAGAAGTGCTTGCTGACAGGAGCCTGATATAGCTGTCTCCTGAGAGGCTCTGCCAAAGCCTGACAAATACAGAGGTGGATGCTTGCAGCCAACCATTAGACTGAGCATGGGGGCTCCCAATGGAGGAGTTGGAGAAGGGACTGAAGGAGCTGAGGAGGTTTTCAGCCCCGTGGGGGGAGCAACAGTGTCAACTGACCAGACTCCCAGAGCTCCCAGGGAGTGGACCTCCAACCAAAGAGTACACATGGAGGGACCCATGGCTCCAGCCGTATATGTGGCAGAGCATGGCCTTGTTGAACGTTAGTGGGAAGAGTGGCCCTTGGACCTGAGGGGGTTCAATGCCACAGTGTAGGAGAATGCCAGGGCAGGAAGGCGGGAGTGGGTGGGTGGGTGAGGGAGCACCCTCATAGAGGCAGGGGTAGTGGGGATGGGATAGGGAGTTTCTGGAGGGGAGACCTGGAAACAGGATAATATTTGAAATGTAAATAAAGAAAATATCCAATTTTTTAAAAATGTGGGTGCCCTTGCATTTGGCGTATAGATGTTAAGAATTGAAACATCATCTTAGTGATTTTTCCTTTGATGAATATGAAATGTCCCTCCACATATCTTTTCATTAGTTTTGGTTTGAACTCTATTTTGTTAGATATTAGAGTAGCTCTCCAGCTTACTTCTTAGGTCTTTGCTTGGAAAATTATTTTTCAACCCATTATTCTGAGGTAATGGTCTAGCTTTGATGTTCCCATTTTTGTATCCATTCTGTTAGCCTGTGTCCTTTTATTGGGGGATAGAGTCCATTGATATTGAGAAATATTAATTGCCAGTGCTTGTTAATTCCCAATGCTGCTTTGTTTTTGGTAGTAGTGGTGGTAGTGGTGTGTGTGCGTGCGTGTACGTGTTCATGTGTGTTTCCCTTGTTTGGGTTTTGCTGATGTGAGATTATTTATTGCCTATGTTTTTGTGAGTATAGGAACCTTCTCTGGTTGGAGTTTTCCTTCTAGTCTTTTCTGTAGGGCTGTATGTGTGGATAATATTGTTTAATTTGGTTTTGTCGCAGTATATCTTTTTTTCTGCATCTATGGTGATTGAAAGATTTGCCTGCTATAGTAGTCTTGGCTGGGATCTGGTCTCTTACAGTCTATAGCACTTTTGGCCCTGCTGGCTTTTAGAGTCTTTGTTGAGAAGTCCAGTCTAATTCTAATAGATCTGCCTGTACATGTTACTTAGCCTTTTTCCCCTTGCAGTGTTTTATATCCTTTCTTTGTTTTGTATATATAGTGTTTTGATTATTATGTGCTGAGGGGACTTTGTCTTCTGGTCCAATCTATTTGGTGTTCTGTAAACTTTTTGTATCTTTATAAGCATGTCCTTCTTTAGGCTTGAAAATGTTTCTTCCATGATTTGTTAAGTATATTTTCTGGGTTCTTGAGCTAGGATTCTTCTCCTTCTAGCCCTATTATTCTTAAATTTGGTGTCTCAGTTTCCCTGTATGTTTTGTGTTAGGAAATTTTTAGATATAACATTTTCTTTCACTGATGAATCTATTTCTTCTATAATATCTTCAACATCTGAGATTCTGTCTTCCGTATCTTGTATTTCTTGTATTCTGTTAGTGATGCTTGTGTCTATAGTTCCTGTTCGCTTACCTAGATTTTTCATTTCCAGAATTCCCTCAGTTTCTATTTTCTTAATTCTTTCTATTTCCATTTTCATGGCTTGAACAGTTTCCTTTACCTGTTTGCTTTTTCATGATTTTCTTGGTATTGTTTAAGGGATTGATTTATTTACTGCAATATATTGTTTGCCTTTTCCTGTATTTCTTTAGGGGATTTTTGTTTCATTTTGTCTTTCATCTCCATAAAGTTGGTTTTTAGGTCATTTTCTTGGGTTTCAGCTGTGATGGAATATTCAGCTGCTGCAGTTATAGGCTAGGTGGGCTCCCTGGTCCTGCCATATTGCCCTGGATGTTACTGGTTGTTTTCTTACAGTGGCATTCAGGTCACTGGGTTTGGGATGATTATAGGTCTAAGTGCTGATTTCTGAGTTCGCCTTTGCCAGTAGGGAGACTCCAGCTCCAAGCCAGCTGACAGAAGTCCAGGTTGAGGGGTGAACTTCTGGCAGCTAGTTTGGCCCCTGGGTGAGCATGTGGTCTTCTGACTGGTGTGGCCAGCATCTGAGGAGGTGAAGTCTTCTGGAGTTGGAGACAGATGCTCCACAGTGGGGTGGACAGTAAAGTGGAGGGGGAGCAGCAGAATGGGTCTATGGGAACTGAATCAAGAGAGTAAGCAGTTCACCTGGCACGCAGGTCACTTACTATTCTTCTGTCTGATGTGGCCTTCAACTGTCCTTCTTACTGTGACTGAACATGTTCTTACTCAGCTTGATCAGAGCAGTGTATTGCTTATGAAAAGAAATGCCTCATTCTCCAAATTTAAAATATGTGAAGAGAAAGTGATGAAATTGTCAAGGACAATGATATTGTTTAATATTGTTTAGTATTTAGTATAGTAAACCTTTCTTAAAGACAAAAGTGATAAGTGAATGAATAAATGAATGAAATGTGTCACAGACTAAAATATGAAAGTATATAAAAGCGTTTTCAATAATAATAAAATTGAAATACATTTTGGAAGGGATAGCTTACTGCTGTATATTATGCAAGCAAAATGCAAACTGATGATGGTAGGTCCTTCTCCCTGCTTAAGGATCATGGCCTGCATTCCCTGTGTAAAGAGCTCTGAGTCTCCTGACAGGTGAGAGCTCCTAACAGCTGATAGCTGATTTCTCTCTTTGAAGTCTCCCTCTTTAGCCACCCTGCCCCCCACCACCCCTTTTGGGCTCCCAGACGTTCACCTATTTAAGCTTCTTTCCTCATAAACTCCTATGCTTCATCCTGTCTGTCTCTTTTATTCCAGTTATTGGATTTCCTGACACCTTACTGCAGGATCCTCTTATCATTATGGCCATGGGCTTTTAGGGTCTTAGTGACATAGAATTCACTGACATGCATTCCTTTGATGTAGGTAGTAGACAGAGAAGAATGCCCTTCACTAACAAACAAGTGTCCTGGACCTCCAAGCAGGGGGAAAAGGAAAACCATTTGTAGTCTTTCTGTTGTTGTTGCTGTTGTTTTAGAAGACAGCATAGATCAGGTGAAATAGAGTAAGAGTTTTTTGCACAGGTCATCACATGCAGAAGCAAATAAACAGTCTGGAGGGTACAGTTTCTTTAAAGCACAGTTGAGAGGATTAGTTTTATTGCTGCAGGTAGTATTGCTCAGTGTTGTACTGTTTTGCACAGGCAAGCACATGAAAATTAAATCTGGACATTTCTGTTCTGAATTTTATAAAGCAAATTTTTAAATACAAAAAACAACTTTGGCTGTCTTCTTTTGGGGAGTATATTTAAATTAAAACTAATGTGCTTTGGAGCAAAGGTAACTTACTGCTTAGATTACCTGTTGCTGTTAGAAATGTAGAGTACATACTTTTTGATTTTATTACTCTAACTGGCATCACATGTTTCTTAAAGTAGAATAGGCTCTTCGAAGGTCAGCCATATCTCTTTGGAAATATATAAGTAGCTCTAGTGACATTTTATCAAGTGGTTTTCAGTATGCACATTTGAAAACTTTTAGCCCCCTGGGTCCCTTTTTCGAAGACTGTAAATTACAAGAAATTTAAGAAAGCCAGTACTGTCAGCGTGCTGGAGATAGCTGGTAGTGCTCTCTTTCTGTTCTTTCATAGCCTCTGGTAAATCCTTACTTAAATAATTAGAATTGAAGAAGTAACTTAAACAGACAAGAACCTGATTGTCAAAGGCATGAAATAACTAAAGCAGAGACAATTAGGAATCAGGATATTACACAGAAAGTACACAGTTCCCAAGGTAACCAGCTGAGAGGGAGAAATGGAAAACTGTGGACCAGTTTTAGAGGTTTCAGCCTGTGGGAGGCTGACCAGTGGCTAGGCAAATCATCATGCTTGACTTTTGTGGAAGAGAGCTTTCCTCCTCATAGGGCTTAGGATACAAAAAAGAGGAGGGCAGGTCTGTGGTCCTAGTTGTCCCTTTAAGGCCACCTAACCACTAGGCTCAACCTCTGGCAGGTTCCACCACTTTCCAGCAGTATCATAGGCTTGCCCTCAAGAGTTTGGTTTGGGAACACAGAAGACGTAACAATGCAATGAAATATTGTCACAAAATAGTAAAATAATCTAATTTGTTTCCAACTGAACTTTTTTTTTTTTAGAAAGAAATATGTGGTGGCTGAAGAGATGACTCATTGCTTAAGAGCTTTCCAGAAGGTCCTGAGTTCAATTCCCAGCACCCACATGGCAGCTCACAACTAACTATCTAATGCTGCCTACTAGTATGCAGATGTACCTGCAAAAAACATACATCACATACATAAGTAAATAAATCTTTTTTAAAAAATATGTGAAAAAAAGATACATGTGCTTCTCTGTGTTATATTTACTAACACAAGATTTCTGTCCATTTTGTGCACCTTTTTATAAAATGGTTTGAAAGCCACATGCTGTCTTTTAGTTCTAATCTAAAATTGAATGTTTCTTTTTATTCAAAAATTAAACTTAATTTCTAGTGGTAGAATTAGCATTAGTTTTAAACTGTTTATGTAGCAAACAGAAATGTTTCCATACTTTATGATTTTTATTGCTACCACTTCCAACTCATATTTTTAAGTTTTTTAGAGATCATTCTTCTTATTGTCTTTAAATATTTATTTGCCAATAATATTAGCTATATTATAATTGCTTGTCATTTTTGCAATGATACCTAGTAATGGATAGATTTAATGTTTATGTGTAAACATTATTTCAATTCTCTGAGTACTTCGTAAGTCTACATAGAATTAAACCCTTGTTTTTAGTTGATTGAAGTAGTAAACCTTTTCTACAGTTGGCATTGATACAAGACTAATACTGGCTTACTATGCCTTCATGGGATCTGCATTTATGTCCTCATGTCTAATATCTATGTCACAGCCACATGTCTGTACTATGGGAAGGAAAACTGTATACTTTTCATGAGCCCACATGTGAAAGCTTTTGAGCATACTATTTTTAAATTTTTATTGGTTATTTTATTTACATTTCAAATGTTATCCCCCTTCCTGATTTCCCCTCCACAAACCCCCTATCCCACCTCAATCCCCCCTGCTTCTATGAGGGTGCTTCCCACCAACCCACTCCTCCCACCTCACCACCCTAACATTCCCCTACATTGGAGAATCAAGCCTTCACAGGACAAAGGGCCTTCCCTCCCATTGATGCCCAACAAGGCCATCCTCTGCTGCATATGCCATGTGCACTCTTTAGTTGGTGGTTTAGTCCCTGGGAGTTCTGGGGGTCTGGTTGGTTGATATTTTTTTTCTTCCTGTGGGGTTGCAAACCCCTTCAGCTCCTCAGTCCTTCCCCTAATTCCTCCTTTGAGGTCCCTTTTTTCAATCTGATGTTTGGTTGCAAGCATTCCCCTCTGTATCTGTAAGGCTCTGGAACTCTATGCTCCACTCTTTGTCCCTGTATTTCCTTTAAACAGGAGCAATTCTTGTTAATATTTTTGAGATGGGTGGGCAGCCAACCACAGGCTGCTCCTAACCTCTGGATGTGGTCTCTACAGGCTCTCTTGTCCCTTGGTTGGGCACTTCAGCTAGTGTCATCCCAGTTGGGTCCTGGGAATCTCTTGCTTTTCTGGCATCTGGGACTTTCTTGTGGCTACCCCCAGTTCCCCATCCCCCATGGCTACACACCTCTCTTCAATTTCCTGATCCTCTGTATATCTCCCCAGTCCCCCCCCACACCTGATCCTTCCCCCCCTTTTCCCCTCCCCTTCCTGTCTCCCTCCCAAGTCCCTCCCATCCTCTACCACCTGTGATTATTTTGTTCCCCTTCTAAGTAGTACTGACGCTTTTCAAATTGCATAGAATTGCTTCCCATCCTAGTCATGTGTTCTCTGTCTCTTTTTCTTCCTCCTCCTCTTCTCCTCCTCATTCTTCTTTCCTCTGTGTGTGTGTGTGTGTGTGTGTGTGTGTGTTGATTGTATTGGACATTAACAACATGAAAGATTATGAGTATTTTTAACTAGGTATAACATAAGATGGAAGTAATGAATAATGCATCTTATTGTCATATATCAAGTAAGGGCATTACAATTTTTTATGAAAATGTAAGCAATAGTATCAAGATTCCCTTGGTGAAGAAATGGAGCCTCAGAGACTGCTATTTGACTAAGGTCTTAAATGTGAAACAAATGCTTCTGATTGTCAGGCTATACCTTTTCAAACTGAAACAATGGGTTTATTATTTTTTTCATCACAAATCATCTAGCTATAGAGGGATCTCTTAAAGGAGAATTGAACCACTGAGTTGTTATAAATAGGCTTTAACATCTCATCACATTATCAGAATTCCAACAGTTTTTTTCTTCTTTTTTTTTTTTTTACTTCATGCCTTGCATTTATTCACAAAAGTAAGTTAATAGGAAATTGTTGGTCTTTGACACTAAACATTATAGCATATTGGATAGTTATTTAAGATGTATCTTTATCTTATTATATATTATGTATCAAATTTTTAAAAAGTTTGTTCTTGAAGTTTTGAACAGAGTAGAGTAGTTGTGGGATGACATTTGTTGTTTTCTTGAAGCCTGAAGCCTCTGCATGATAATGTTTCTATGCTGCTAACCCAGATAATCTTGCTTTGGGTGTAAAAGTTCTTCACAAAGCAGTCATGAGTGGTCCTGAGGAGACACCCACACAGAGTGCAGTTATGCCCTGTATGTTCTGCTCAGTGCTAAGATGTCTAATCATGTGTAGACACAAAAACATTTCCCAGTTAAATGTCAGTGAATTTGTCGTAGACTGTGCTTTATACAACATGAAAATAACCATCTGCAAATGAACAGTTCAGTCCATATTCACATTTATGCATTCACCAATTTCTATTCAGTTCCAGAACCTTCCCATATTTGTAAAGTAAAGTCATTTTTCTCCAGCTATCAGATTCTCCCCAAGTCTCTTCTTTCCCCAGACCTGGGCAACCTCCACTTAGTATTTCAAGTGATTTCAACTGTATGGATTTAGCTGTTCATTCCATTGAGATTAAATGATAATGGACTTTTTTCTGTCTGATTTCTTCCCTTTACCTTTGTTCTTAAGGTTCATCAATTGTTTATTCCCTTTTATAGCAGAGTAATTTTTCCATAGTATGTATAATTTCGGGTCTGTTTAATTATTTTCCATTAATGGGCATTTGGGCTACTATTACTCAAAAGCCATTTACTGAACGTAGTATTTCCTCACAAGTCATCCCTAAAATCATTTGAATTGGAGCAGCTTCTATCTGTAAGAAGAGCCTCATTGGGCAGAACCCAGTGTCAAATTGAAATGAAGAGTAGTTCTTGTACTGGACTTCCTGAAATGAGTGGGCATGCTACTTTGATAAATGACTCAGAGCATATATTGATTATATGTACTATACCAAAAATAAATTCTATTTCATTTTTACTATTTTAAAAAGAAGTTTGATTTTATGTATTTAAGATACTCAACAAGATACAAAATGACCAGCACTGTAAGATATCCCTAAAGGTAATAGTAGTACTTAATATCTTGGCAGTAACCAGCCACTGTATAATTAGACTTGAAGCTCATTCAACAGGAGGGACATCATTCCTGATATTATATTCCTATCCCAAACCATATGGCTAGTGAGGTCACTTTCTGAAATCAATAATCCCTAACTGTACTCTAAATACTTATTCTTACAGATAAGGACTTACTTAAGTATGATAATACTTACCAACAGATAAAGAAGCTTTTCTTTATCATAAACAGAGACCATTACAGAAAGTCTCAACCAGTCAAAATACAGAGAACACTGTGGAATGCCCAGCCTAGTTGGTGTATTTCTGGCACAATTATTGTTTAGGAGAGTATGGAATTGGCAGTGGAATGATTGTAAGAGCCAAAGGACCAGAAAGTCTTCTATCAAATGCTAGCAAGGTTGCACAGCAAGGGGAGCACTCCTCCACTGCTGATGGGAGTGCAAACTTGAAAAAATCACTTTGGAAATCAACTTGACAGTTTCTCAGAAAATTAGTAGTAGTTCTACCTCAAGACACTGTTCCGTCATACCACAAGGTCATTTGCTCAACCATGTTCATATCACCTTTATTTGTAATAGGCAGAAACTGGAAATAACCTAAATGTCCATCAACCATGCTACAATCCACAGACCAAAGAGGCTAAGTATCAAGGAGGGCCCAAGGGAGAATACTTGAGTCTCACTCAAAAGGGGATATAAAATAAACATGGGAGGTGGAGGGAGGGAGGGAACAGAGTAGAAATAAGATGTGGGGAAATTGGGGGGAAGGTGGTTTGTAGAGGAGAACTAGAGAGAGAATGGAAATGGGGGAGGTACATCTCTGAGAAGAGCCAGAGACCTGGGACTCCTAGCAGCTGGGGACTAAAGTGGCCACCTTCTATAGCCAGGTAGGACTTCCAGTGGAGGGGGGAAGACATCAGTCTACCTACAATACCTTCCTCCTAAAATTTGACCTCACTATAAGATGTACAGGGATAAAGATAGAGCAGAGACTGAGGGAACTGTCAAGCAATGACTGGTCCAACTTGAGATCGATCCCATGGGAGAGATCCAACTCTTGACACTATTAATGTTACTCTGCTATGCTTGTAGACAGGAGCCTAGCATAACTGTCTCCTGAGAGGCTTCATCCAGCAGTGGATGGAAACAAATGCAGAGACCCACATCCAAACAATAGGCAGAGCTTGGGAGACTTGTGGAAGAGTGCTGGGAAGAATTGAGGGATCCTGAGGGGTCAAGGATACCACAAGAAGACCTGCAGAGTCAACTAACCTGGACCCATGAGGGTCACAGAGAAAAAAATAAATAAGTAAAAGTCCCTTCTATTGATGACAGGAGAGCTAGAACCATAAAATTTCAACAAGATGGCTGCCTAAAAAAAGGCCTGAACAGGGATGAGGGAAGAACTCTGAGAAAGGGAATCGGTTTGAGGGACATCATCTGGGACATAAATAAATAAAATGATTAATTTTTTAAAAAGGGTCCAGACGAGAAACTTGAAGCAATCCCACTAAGATCAGGGACTAGACAAGGCTGCCAATCTCCCCCTACCTATTCAATATAGTACTGGAAGTCTTAGCCAGAGCAATTAGACAGCAAAAAGAAGTCAAAGGGATACAAATAGGAAAGGAAGAAGTCAAAATATCGCTATTTGCAGATGATATGATAGTATACTTAAGTGACCCCCAAACTTCCACCAGAGAACTCCTAAACCTGATAAACAACTTCAGCAAAGTGGCTGGTTATAAAATCAACTCAAACAAATCAGTAGCCTTCCTCTACATGAAAGATAAACAGACTGAAAAAGAAATTAGGGAAATGACACCCTTCACAATAGTTGCAAATAATATAAAATACCTTGGTGTGAATCTAACCAAGCAAGTGAAAGACCTGTATGACAAGTACTTCAAGTCTCTGAAGAAAGAAATTGAAGAAGATCTCAGAAGATGGAAAGATCTCCCATGCTCATGGATTGGCAGGATTAATATAATAAAAATGGCCATCTTGCCAAAAGCAATCTACAGATTCAATGCAATCCCCATTAAAATCCCAACTCAATTCTTCACAGAGTTAGAAAAGGAAATTCTCAAATTCATATGGAATAACAAAAAACCCAGGATAGCAAAAACTATTCTCAACAATAAAAGAACTTCTGGAGGAATCACCATTCCTGACCTCAAGCTGTACTACAGAGCAATAGTGATAAAAACTACCTGGTATTGGTACAGAGACAGACAGGAAGATCAATGGAATAGAATTGAAGACCCAGAAATGAACCCACACTCCTATGGTCACTTGATCTTTGACAAAAGAGCTAAAACTGTCCAGTGGAAAAAGGACAGCATTTTCAACAAATGGTGCTGGTTCAACTGGAAGACAACATGTAGAAGAATGAAAATTGATCCATTCTTATCCCCTTGTACAAAGCTCAAGTCTAAGTGGATAAAGGACCTCCACATAAAACCAGATACACTGAAACTAATAGAAGAGAAGGTGGGGAAAAGCCTCGAATACTTGGGCACAGGGGAAAAGTTCCTGAACAGAACTCCAATGGCATATGCTCTAAGATCGAGAATTGACAAATGGGACTTCATAAAATTGCAAAGTTTCTGTAAGGCAAAGGACACTGTCAATAGGACAAAACGACAACCAACAAATTGGGAAAAGATCTTTACCAATCCTACATCTGATAGAGGGCTAATATCCAATATATACAAAGAACTCAAGAAATTAGACTCCAGACAACCAAATAACCCTATTAAAAAATGGGGTATAGAGCTTAACAAAGAATTTTCAACGGAAGAAACTCGAATGGCCGAGAAGCATCTAAAGAAATGTTCAGCATCCTTAGTCGTCAGGGAAATGCAAATCAAAACAATTCTGAGATTCCATCTCACACCAGTCAGAATGGCTAAGATTAAAAACTCAGGTGATAGTAGATGCTGTCGAGGGTGTGGAGAAAGAGGAATACTCCTCCATTGTTGGTGGGACTGCAAGATGGTGCAACCACTTTGGAAATCAGTCTGGTGGTTCCTCAGAAAATTGGACATAGCATTTCCCGAGGATCCAGCTATACCACTCCTAGGCATATACCCAGAAGATGCTCGAACATATAACAAGGACATATGCTCAACTATGTTCATAGCAGCCTTATTTATAATAGCCAGGAGCTGGAAAGAACCCAGATGTCCTTCAACTGAGGAATGGATTCAAAAAATGTGGTATATTTACACAATGGAGTATTACTCAGCTATTAAAAACAATGAATTCGAGAGGTTCCTAGGTAAATGGATGGAACTAGAAATTATCATCCTGAGTGAGGTAAGCCAATCACAAAAGAACACACATGGTATTCACTCACTGATTATTGGATATTAGCCTAGAACCTTGAAATGCCCAAGATGCAACTCACAGGCCACATGAAGCCCATAAAGAAGGAAGACCAAGTGAGGGTGATTCGGTCCTTCTTAGAAGGAGCAACAAAATACTCAAGGGAGCAAATATGGAGACAAAGTGAGGGACAGAAACTGAAGGAGGGGCCGTCTCAAGACCACTCCACCTGAGTATCTATCCCATGTGCAATCACCAAAGGTAGATGCCGATGTGGAAGACAGGAAGTGCATGCTGATAAGAGCCTGATATGGATATCTCCTCAGAGGCCTTCAAGAGTCAGACATATTCAGAGGCAGATGCTCACAACTAGCCATTGAACTGATCATGGGGTTCTCAATAGAGGAGTTAGAGTGAAGACTGAAGGAGCTGAAAGGGTTTGTGGCACCATGAGGAGAGCAACAATACCAACCAACCACAGCTCCCAGGGTCTAAACCACCAGCCTGGGAGCACTTAGGGGGGGATCCAGGGCTTCAGCTGAATATGTAAAAGTGGAGGGCCCTGCTGGGCATAGGTGGAAGAAGAGAACCTTGACCTCATGAAGGCTGGATGCCCCAGGGGGTGGGAATTTTGAGGGTGGGGAGGTGGGAGTGGGGGGTGGTAGATAGAGGTTACATCCACAGAGAAGAAGGAGGAGGGGCGAGGGGATTGGGGGTTCTGAGGGGGTGGTGGGGGATGGGGTAAGGGGACAACATAGGAAATGTAAATAAATCATCCAATAAAAAAAAATAAAATTATCTTAAATAGCAAAAAAATAAAATAAAATAAAATAAAATAAAAAGGAAGGTTTGTTTTATTTTTGAAAAAAAAAAAGTGTCCAGACAACATTAATAAGGGAAATCTCAGTGGTTCAGTTTCTAGATGAAGAACTATGAACAGTAAACAACTGCTGAGAGACTACTTAAATAACCAATCTCCTGATGATTGTTTATCGAATACCAAGTAGCCAGGCCTAGTCATACACATCCAGGCAACATTGAACAGATTCAACAGGTTGTATATTTAGGTTTATTTGTCTATATGTATATGTAATAACAATGGTTAAAGAGGAAGAAGCCATGAATTTGGGAAAGGATAGATGGGAGGGGTAGATGGAAAACGAAGGAATAAATGGTATAATTGTATTTTAACTGAGGAAATATTTTAAATGTAAAATGATATGTAATCTTGACTGTCTTCAACATTAAATTTAGTAGTTATAAAATGAGTATTTAGATACCTTTAGTTAGAGACAATAATGATAACCTCTGCTCAAATTTTCTAGTAAGCAAAAGTTTTAAAAGTTATATTTGGCAATGAAAATAGTTAATGAAAAACTATGGGAAATAACTTATTTGACATCCTATAAATATAACAATTTTATATATACAAGGTGTTTTGAAATAGCATATATATTGCATAATCTAAATTTCCTATCCAAGTATGATTTGAAGAGATGCAAGCTTAAAAATAATGGAGGCAATTGGGAAACATAATATCATAATAACGTTATTCAGTGTGGTTTGGAAGGTCTTGGGAAATATTTGAAACTACTTTCTCATAAACTTACTTAACTATTGAAGTGTTGTGATAGCATTTTCTTATGTTACATATAACACAAAGGGAGTCGGGCAAAGGTGTATTCCTAACAGTCTGATAAAATGAACTGAGTTTAATAATAGAAACAGCAGTGAAATTAGGAAGGAACTGACATTTCAGGGTGTTATTCCATACACTCTTGAATGCTCTCTCTTTTTTATGTAATGTCATTTAACAAAACAGTTAATGGAATTTTACGATTTTTTTATTTTTTGAAGTGCATTTCTGACCATTACTGAAATGAAGGATTTTTTTTTTACATCCACATTATTAGCTTCTTTGAAACTTGACAGGTATGTGTCTCAGAGGTTCTATACATCTGTCAAATATTAAAGAAAATCCCATTGCGGGCTGTTACCCCATCATTTTCTTTGCATTTGTCATATAGAGTCTCAGTGGCAGTCTTTCCATATAATGAAAATGGCTATAATCTTTTTTATAAATGTAAATGTTACACTATTTAAAAGCGATGATCTTTAAGATAAATAAGCTATTGAATAGGAAAATGAAAGCTGTCTTGTGGTATATTCTTTAAAGCATGTAGACTATCTTTGTTCCAGAAGTAATTTCTGTCAGGAATCTAAATTTTAGGCTAGAGCAAGGAATTAGGCTTCAGACAGGAAAATGACCTTAGGCTAGGACAAGGAAGTAGGCTCAGGTACTTTGGTCATCCTGATAAGCCTTTAGAAAGGAGTGTTCACATAATTGGTTTAATGCCTTGTTTATTCTTTGACTACTTGTGTTTATTGTATTGCCTGTTCCTTGACTATTTGCATCTATTGTATTGGGAGACCCTCAACCTGGAACTGACCTTAATACATGCATGTAATCAAAATGGTATAAAAGCAAAAAGGAGGAGGGAGGATGGGAGAGGGGGTTCTAGGAAGGGGAAATGGGGAAAGAGAATGACATCTGAAATATAAATAAATAAAATATCCAATAAAAAAGAAAAAAAGAATATCTTTGTTCCATTTCTGCTTTGGGTTGCCATACTGCCTGTTATCACAGATAACCGGGGCCATGGCTAAGCTATCCACCAAACTGGACACATTTCTTTATCAGTGAATGCCGGGAACTCACCTCAGCAAAAAATTAGTTTGGTTTAAGTTGTCACTAAGGTGGTCATTCCAAACTTTATCCCACTTTATTTTTGTTTGTTTTTAAAACAAACCACAGCAAAACTGTAGTTCAAGGAGCAGGTAATTTGAAAGACTTTGAAGAATTTTCACATTGTCCTCTAACTTGTGCATACACCAAATGCCATTTATTCTCCTTTTTATCCTCTTTTCAAATGTTTCCTGATCTTAGTGGCTACTATTGCTTCGAGTTCATAATGATTTCCTCATCCCATATGCAGCTTCTCTCTCATTCTGTCTGCTTGAAATCTAGAAAAGTCATTTCTCTACTGGTATCATCTACCTTCTTTGAGCTTAAACTCTTCGCAAACCTTGTGTCTTTGCCAAGTAAGCTTTCTTGATGGTGTCCTCATGGTTGAAGTCCCCAGCCCTACTTTATGCTGCTTCTGGTCCATGTTTACAATTTCTGTTCCCAAACCATGTCTTCTGTCTGGTCTACAGTCTGGAGTAGATTTCAAAAAACAAAACTACCACCATGACTTTCTTCATTCCCTCCAGGGAGCTTCTACCCTGTAGAATCTGTAAGATAGATACTACCATCCTTGTTGAGTGCATGGCTCTCTTTGAACAAATCTCTTTTATTTAATACCATTTTTTTAAATCAGAATTCACTATTAATAATAGTATTTATATTAAAAATCTAACAGTTATTGTGTTATTTATATACATCCAATTGATTATACTTAACATCATAAAATTTATCTGCTAGGGACTATATGAATGTTAACACCAAGTTTCCTCATTTCACCTACGAAGAACTTGAGCCCACAGTCTATTACAGTATCAGCCCTGTTTAGAAGTCTTGAGTTCAAAGTCTCTTCTGAGACTCAGGGTAGTCTTTTAATTATAATCCCCTATAAAATTAAAATCAAAAAGCAGATCACATACTTCCAGCATATAATGGTACAGGATGTACATTACCATTACAAAAGGGCAGATAAGGAGTACAGTGAGAAAATACTGGATTAAAGCAGAATTGAAAACCAGCAAGGCAAACTCCAAACTCTGAGTCTACATATCTGGTGTCAAAGTGTTCTTCAGATCTCCCAATTCCTTTTAGCTTTATTGACTGTAACACACTTCTCTCTCTTGGGCTCCTTCCAGTTCCTGTTAGCAGTGCTCCTTGGCAGATATCCTACAGCTCTGGTATTTTCAACATCTTGGGATCTCCCAAGGAAATCTAGGCTTTACCTTTATAGCCTCACACATGGCCTCTCTAGAGCCTCCATTCAGGGACATATCTAACTCATGCCTGCCCTCAGCACCTTTCTTTAATCTCAGAGAGAGATCCATCCTATAACCCCTTTCTTATATCCTTAACTCAACCACATGGTTGAAGCTGCCAAGTTCTGCTGCTTGCTGGGTCATGGAACAAGATTCAGATACATTTTCACCAGCTTTCTGGTTTTGATTGTATTCTGAACTATCTAAACTTATTGAGCTGGAATTTGATATATAGACCAGGCTAGGCTGGCCTTGAACTCTGAAATCCACCTGCCTCTGCATCCCCAGTGCTAAGATTAAAGGTGTGTGCCACCATACCCAGCCCTAAGCTTTTCTTTAATTTCTTTTCACAAATTGGAAGCTTAGGCTGATAGAGTCTTGCCCCCACCTAGCATCAGAATTTTGTGTAATCATTTTTATTTCCATGAAGATAGGACTTAGCTCAATTTCATTTCCTAGTACCCTTATTATTGTTTTACTCAGTTTTCTCCTTTTCATTTAGATCTTCATAAGACTAGCCACAAATAACCACATGATACAGTCGATGTTAGGCTGTTTTGAAATGTCCTCTGCCAAAGCTGTTAATCCTTAACTCTTCAATCTTGTCTCAGGCAGGGTTGTTTGTTTGTTTGTTTGTTTGTTTTTGTTTTGTTTTGGGTTTGGGTTTTTTTTTGGTGGGTTTTTTTTTTTTTGGACAAGGGCAGAAAGCAGCCATATTTTTAGCCAGAATATCACAAGAATGGCCCCTAGGCCTATATTAATATTCTTCTGCTCTGAAACCTCTTGAGCTAGGCCCCAATAGCACAAAATACCTTCAGCACCACTGTCTTTCCTGCTTTCTCCTAGAATGGCCCACTAAGTTCCCCTTAAAGTATCCAATCACTTTTCTAGTCAAAAGTTCGACAGTGTTCCATATTCCTCCAAACAAAAGCATAGTCCATCCTATTACATCAAAACCCCACTCCTGGTACCAATTTCTGTTTTAGATAGGGTTCCTATTACTGTGAAGAGACATGGCAACTTTTATAAAGGAAAGCATTTAATTGGAGCTGGCTGTCAGTTCAGAGGTTTAAGCCATTGTCATCATTATAGGAAGCATGCATGGTGACATACCATCAGACATGGTACTGGAGAGATAGCTGATAGTCCTGCATCAAGATCATCTGCTGACAGTAGGAAGATAGTAAAATACTGGGCCTGACTTGAGCATCTGAGACCTCAAATCCCACCCTGAGTGACATTCTTCCTCCAACAAAGCCACACCTACTCCAACAAGGCCACACTTCCTAATAGTGCTACTCCATGTTGGAGGCCATGTTCATTTAAGCCACCAGATGCTGACTATGTCAAATGAAGAGATTTTCTTTAAGAGATTATGAATGAGATCAAGAGAAGCACTGGGATTGGTTTAGGAGAGAAGGACATTTCATAGTGTGGTAAAATGTGTGATTTTACCCACCCACTCCCATTTGGAAATCAGCTGGCAGTCTCACAGTTCACAGTCTTGCATGTATTTAATATACTTAGTGCTTAGCATAATGAAGAACTCAGGGTAGCCATGTGAAATGTGTTCATGGATAAAGTCTTAATCTGACAGAGTCATAAGTTCCTTTAGAAATTAGATGAGTTCTCCTTTGGAAAAATGATGGTAAATGCCAGATTAGGTCTGCATTTCTTATAATTACCAGGAGTACAAGGATTCTCAGAAGTCACTCAGAAGTTTCCCTGTGAATGAATGGTTGGTAATGGGGAGATGTAAACATATGCTGCTATCTTGAACGTGACTTTTTCTTCTGTTTTCCGCTTAGCAGAACTATTTCATCCAGTTTGCTGGCTGCAGAGAAATAGGTTAGGAAAGGCATTATGAGCAAGTGTCACTGTGAAGGATATTATCTATTTCTGTGCACCAGTCTACTCTAGGCAGCCTTTCCACCCAATTGATACATATAATGCTAATGTACAACTGAACTCATATAGTTGTGAAGAATTTATGATTGTATTACTTCTAAAGAAAGCATTTTTCAGCAAAATTTTAAGATTAACTTAATGTGAAGCTGGTTTTGTACTCTAGTTGCATAATTTTATACAGTTAAGGAAAATAAAAAACCATTAAATGTCTGTAAAGAGATATTCACTTTGCTTTTTTATGAGGTATTGGCAAAGATAGTATTCCTAACTAAACATGAATTATGATGTAAGGGGAAGATAGTAGGTGCCTACTATCTAAAAGCCACTAGTACTCAAGTGCAGATATGATCCCATAGTACTTTGACTAAGTGCAAATGCTAGGGGGAAATGTTGTGAAAGGTGAGGATTTTCACAGTGGTTTGTAGGAAAGCTTCCCTCCTGTCCATACTTTTGCCCTCAGGCTTTGCTGCCATTCTTTCTTACAACCAAACAGCAAGTATCAGCACTGAACACTCAATCTCGATCACACTCCTCAGACAAGTTTTTTCTGTCTTCTTTGATTTTCTTTAAATACCTTCTGAAGCTGTCCCACTCTGCAATGATGGAAAGAAGAACACAAGACATAGGAGAGCCACTCGTTATTATTGTTTGCTGTCCCTTCTATTTAAGGGTCTTAGAAAATTTTTGGGCCACTGTTGTCTTGTATAGCCACCAGTACAAGATGAATACCAGTCAGGTATTTAGAGCATATGGAAGTGCAAGAAAATACATGAATTTGTCAAGCTATGTGGGATTATATTTTCTGAATCTCCTCAATACCGTTAGCCGTGCCATCCACACTGAGCAGGTCTGTTCCTGTCTAGAGAAGGTGATCTCAATGTGTAATGGGCTTATTGATGCCTGAAGTGTGTTATACTTCTATTATACAGAAGTTTGATTATTCCCATTTAATAATGGGAAAACTTCAGAGCTTCATTGAGGTATTTGGGGGGGGGGGGGTTGTTGTTGAGGTCGTTTGACGTGCCTTTTTTGTGTTGATCCTGAAAACTGAACTCAAGGCAGTTTGTCCCTGAAGATTCCTTGCATCATTTTCATAGATACCTTGACTCACCTCTCAGCCCTGTTTTTTTGTTGTTGCTATTTTGGCTTGGTTTTTTTAGACATATGTAACACCTCAATGAGTGGTAAATTGACTTGAGATTGTTATCTACTCGAGTTATGAACAAAATGCAAATAAAGGAAGATGAAAGGTCTCCAGTTTTATTGTTATTTTTTTTAATACAAATGCCATTAACACCATCTTTTTCAAGTCTAGAATTGTCTCAGAGAGCTTCTGTATTGCTTTCCAGTGCACAGTAATGCATACCTATTAGAAGATGTCCTGAATTAGTCATTCTTTACTGATCTACAGAAGCCATACTGTAGTCTTGCCACTATGAACTCAGGAGACAAAAATGATCTTCTGCTCTCCCTGGATGGATGTCTTGAATTATAGGGTATATGACCAATAGGAAGCAGCTTTAAAAGTTTCAGTACCAGGAAGTCTTCAGTTAACATACAGATGGAGAGCTTGATATCTTTTAAGACTTGTGGCAATAAAGCATGGACTTAAAATAACGTCATGTATATTACAGATCCCAGGAGTCACATTCTTTATGTGGTCAGGTTCATTTTGCAAAGTTGAAACTTTATTAAGCAACTACTTTTGTTAAGCAATATGCTGAAGAGGTTCCTATAGATTACTGTATTTTGCAGTCTCAGCAGTCCTGTGACTGGCCTTTTCTAGAAAACATTGGTGCCATTCATCACAGCAGAATAGTGTGGTTGCTATTATAGACAGTGATTTCTTTCTGTCAAGATAGGTTTAAACTATTACACTTATGACTGTTGTTGTCCTTCTTTCTGAGAGAGGATAAATGCTATTTACAAGAAGTTCTATTAGGTGGACAGAATTCTATTTTCTAAACTCACTTGATGGACGGAGTTTAAACCACTAGGCCCTCACAGTAAGTCAGTCCTGCAGCCCGGGAACAAGTGCAGCCGGCGTTCCTGCATCTGAAGGGTGAATCTAAATTCAAATTTCAATTCCCACTAGTCAGAACTCAGAGCTAATATCAGTGTTGATCATAGGGAGAAAGATGTTTCTAATTAGCCAACTTTAAAGCCCCCATCTTAATCACTTAGAGCATTCTTTTGCACATCTGTGCTGCAGGAGTAACTGGATTACCTCCATGGTGTGTGTCTGGGTGTGCGTGTGTGTTTAAAGCCATGCTATAACTCTATCCAAATGCACTGCTTTAAAGTTTAGAAGCAAATGTGTACTTAGTGATGGAGTTTAAAAACTGAAACCCCCTCCTACCTTATGTGTTCCTCTCTTGTAAACCATCCTTGTTTGTAGAGGGTGGCCGTTGAAAATGCTATGACACATACGTCCCCGAGCTTCTTCCCCCAGACTTCTATCTAATAAATGAGCACCAGAGTCAGGGCTTCTCATGTGGTTTCGCTTCATTGACAATGACATCAGTATCTTTCCATTCCCTTTTTAAAGTAAAATTGTGCCCCAAATGAATAGTGGTGCCAGTAGAGGAAACTGAGTCCTAGGAGTGACTTTTCATTAGGGTAAATGAGGTGGTACGGTAAACAACTGAAACCTGACATGACGCCATGGAACAAAACTGCAAAATGCAATCCTGGTTGTTCTTGTGGATGTGTTCTAGGGCTTTTATGTCTTTTGCATGTCTTGTGTGTACACAGGCTGATCAGTACAAATACAATTCATCCTCAGATATTTATTTCTATCAATGAATGACCAGATGTTTTTGCCTGTGTTAGAATAGAACGCTTTTGCTTACCCTGTGGCTCTGGGTGACATTACATATAAGAAGCCAAGCCAAATAATCACCTCTAACTGAAGAAGCATGCCACTACCTCCCCATCCTGTGAAGTTGGCAGCCACTCACAGACGTTCTCCTTCTTATATTTTAATTGAAATAGCTTGTGTATTTTCCCAGTATAAGTAATACATTCTTACTGTAGTAAATTATGACAGTACAGACAGAATAAAAGAAGGAAGCCTTATTTAACCTTCCCAGATCTGATAACGGTACTGGTATTAGCATCCCTTAGAAGATGAAGAAGTCTACACTATTTACTGAATTGTGTTAAGTCACTCAGCTACTCAGATGCAGAATGGAGCACTAACCTGTCCAGAGCCCTGCTGCTGTGTTCAGATGTCCCTTACACTTTTGCAGGTTCTGTTCTGAATCTCTCTATGACACTTCTGATATATTAAATCGAAGTGTTTTGGTTTTGCCAAAACCAGGACAAATAGAACAGCCATGATATATTAATCGAAGTGTTTTATACACACAGCTGGCACCTTTTTACCTTATTTGAAAAAAGTGTTTCTCTGTCTGGATTATAACGTTGCACAGACAGAAACGGAATAGCAGAAAATAAAAGTCAGAAAGCCATGGAAACTATGCATGCTGCCACCAATAAGAAGGGAAAGAAGCTCTGAGAGTGTAATTGAAGGCAGAGGTAGAAATAGGAAGAAGGTTGTTCCCCAGTTACAGCTGGTAGAATCCTTCCCTTCAGACATCAGTCACACAATATCATGCCCCTGTCTCTAGCTCCAGCAGGAGAAAGGAGGGAACAAGGGACTCCAGAGTCAATGACCTGTGCTTTCTGAGGATTCCTCTTGGGTGCCAATGCCTTCTGTTGGACAATAGCAAAAAACTACTCTTATGAACACAAAGTCAGTTCTTTTGTGTCTGCTCTGTAATTTACCAGACAGAAAGGGAAGAGAAAGAGAGCAGAAGAGAGACTGATGAAGACTATCTTTTTTTTTTTTTTTTCCAAGACAGGGTTTCTCTGTGTCGTCCTGGCTGTCCTGAAACTCACTCTGTAGACCAGCCTGGCCTCGAACTCAGAAATCCCCCTGCCTCTACCTCCCAAGTTGCTGGGATTAAAGGTGTGCGCCACCACTGCCCGGCTTTTTTTTTTTTTTTTTTTTTTTTTTTTTTTGACGAAACCCTATCTACGTGATCTGTAATCATATACATGTTTTAGGTGTACGAATCTAATCTATACCCTACCCTGAAGACAGTATTCTTGAACACTGTTCTTTCAATTAATCAATACCGATTCCCCTCAACCAAGTCTACAGGAGAAAAGAAAAAAGGAAAAAAAAATCAAGTATGTTTTGCCTCCCACATAGAATAAATAGGGGGCTTCATGGCTTCATGGCTGTTCTATTTGTCCTGGTTTTGGCAAACATCTGTTGATGCCCTCTCTTTTTAATGCTGATCTCACAATGCCTCCCTGAGCTATGAAGTAGCTACAGCAGCTATTCCCTGTACTGGAGTAGAAGTATCCAGACTGTTAAGTTTGGGCAATATGGCAGTCATCCTGCTGGGGAAATCAATGCCAGGCTGCTTGCCTGGCCAGTATTCATAGGATGGATCTCCTGCAAATGCCCTCCTCTCCATTCTTCAGCCCTTTCTCCTTTGGGCTGCTGGAGAATAATGGGGCCAGTATTTTCACCATCAGCAAGTCCCAGAGCTGGGCCTAGCACCTCTACCTACCCTTGGACATATAATCTTCAGCATTAGGACCTAAGCTCAATGCTAAGATGATGGGAAAAGTCCTCAACATTATGTTATTTTGGTACTGTGAGTTTTTACTTATCACAGAGGCTTTCTGATCTGCGTAGTACCTTTTCCAATTGTGGCCTTGGCTGTCAATAAGTGGATATTCATTTCTTCTAGAGGCATAATTCTGTTTCAGTACAATATGTCAGAAGAGTGTTCTGTGTTACAAAGCTTTTTCTATGTCACAGTAGGCAGTCCTTAAAAGTAGAATTTTGTTGACCTTAATGATAGCAAATTCAATATATCTGATAATGCTGCATAGCAGGTCTTCATTCTCTTTACTCTTGGTGTGGCAGTCACTCATTAATGAATCTTTATTTTGTATATCATTTGCATTGTATACCAGGAATGAAGAACTGAGCTTACCTAATCAATAGCTGTACTATTTGTACTTTTATATGTGCCTATCAAGACATTACCATTAAACCAAACTCACCTCTTTCTACTTCATCTATACAAACCACCTAAATAAAGTGTCACTGAAGTTCCCATACTGCACCTCAGTATAAAAAAAGCAGTCAGGACAGACTGAGTATAGAGGAGTGTGTGTATAGCCTTTCTAACTCATTCACTCGGCAGCTGTCTCTGAGCATCCACCATGACCAGGACCCTTCGAGGTAACACACTTGAATTTCCTCATGTATTTACTACTAAGAAGTTAAAAAAAAAAAAAAGATTTGTTTTAACTTGAGTTCTATAAAATTAAAATGTTATTTATGGCTAACAAAGATATTGTCACAAGTCTTTTGGTATCTTGTTGGCTTGTTGCCTATAGCTCTCTGTTGGAATACATCTCCACATGGACTGGTTTTAAATGGCTTTCAGCAGTTTACTGCAGGGCCATCTGGCCATTTGCTGTCTGTACTCCCAAACTAACTTTCAGTTCTAAAATAATATGGCTTTTGACACTTTTAGGACTCCGTTATGTCCTAGTATACATGATTGAAGTATCAAGCATATGTAAATGAGATTATTAACAATCCAGGTGATACTGTACTTTAAAATAGTTCATAAAATGCAAGCTTTCAATATAGCTAAGTTATAAAATGATTACTTGAGTTTGTATGAGAATTCCTTGAGTTGCTATATTCCATTAAGTGGTGACTTTTTCTAATATGTACTAAAGATAAAACATTTCAATTTATATTTAAATATTGCAGTATTTAAAGACACATTTGTATATTTCTTTGCCTATGATACAATATAATAATTAAGGAAAACAGTGAATGGATCTAAGTCTCTCATGAGAGTATTTGCTGTATTTATAAACCCACTATTCAAAGTCATGATATTTCAAAGTAAGGAGTAAAATTTCTTCTGCAAATAATGTTGAACCTCAGCATAATTTTCACATCCTTGAAGAAAATGTGCATTGAATGAACTATAAGCAATCAGCACTTTATTTAAAAAGGTTGGAATAGCAGGATGATTCTGTGGGCAAAGGCTTACCCCTTCACACCTACATGGTGGAAGGGGAGGATCAGTTCCACAGAGTTGTCTTCTGACCTTCATGTCCGTACCCCGACAGCCAACTTTCCCTTTTACCACTACACATGATAAAATAATAATAATAGTAATAACAATAATAATAACATAAATCAGTAGTATAAACTTGAAAAGGGGAAAGTCAGGCTCAGAACGCTGAAATGTCTGATTTTCCTTCTTTTTTTTTTTTTTTGGTGAAAATAGGCTCCCCCACCCCACACAGTATACCCTGACTGTGGTCTCCTTCCCTCCACTCCCCC
>NW_021620713.1:1959276-2022588 GCF_004785775.1 Grammomys surdaster | reverse complement strand
TCCCCCCACACAGTATACCCTGACTGTGGTCTCCTTCCCTCCACTCCTCCCTGTCCCTCCTGCCTCACCTCCCATCCATAGACACCCACCTTCTGTCTCCCATTAGAAAACAACAGGCATCTTTGGGATAATAAGAAAATATAAGATAGTGAGATAAACAATAACAAACACATCAGAATAGGACAAAACAAGTACAAAGGAAAAGAGCCCATGAAAAGGTGCAAGAAACAGATACTGATGCAGAAACCCTCTCATTTGCACACTAAGGAATACCAGAAAAACAACTAAACTAGAAGCCATAAAATAATATCTACACTAAGGACCTGAATGGGGAGCAGGAGGTAAAAACAAAACAAAACAAGAAAAACCTTCCAAAGGTGACATTGAATTTGTTTTCTGTTGGTCATCATCCTCCGCAGGCCATTCAACCTACCCTTAAGAGTAGTGAGACTCCCTTTTTCATTTGCAAGTACTTATCAATTGGACTTAGTGCTGGATTGGGGATGGAGACTTGTATCCGCTTCTCCTTTCAACTTTAGGGCCCCATCTAGTGCAGACATGTGCAGATCTTGTATATGCTGCCACAGTCTCTGTGAGTTCATATGTCCTGTTGTACTTAGAAGGCCTTGCTGTCCTCCATCTCCTCCAGCCCTTAGACTTTTTCCATCTCCTCTTCTTAGGGATTCCCTGAGCCCTGAGGGGAGGGATTTGATGAACACATCCTATTTAATGCTGAGTGTTCCATTCTCTCTCTCTCTTTCTCTGTCTCTGTCTCTGTCTCTGTCTCTGTCTCTGTCTCTCTCTCTCTCTCTCTCTCTCTCTCTGTCTCTCTGTCTCTCTCTCTCTCTCTCTCTTTCTCTCTCTCTCTCTCTCTCTCTCTCTCTCTCTGTGTGTGTGTGTGTGTGTGGTGTGTGCATGTGTGTATGTACAATGTCTGGCTGTGGTTCTCTATTGTTCACATGTACTGCAGGAGAAAACATCTCTGATGATGGATATTAAGACACTCATCTATGAATATAGCAGAATGACATTAGAGGTTATTTTATTATTGCATTTTTTTTTTTTTACTAGAACAGTGGTATCTGGTTTTATACTCAGTCCCTGAAGTCTTAGTCTGTGGTTCTTGGTCACCCAAGCAGTGTCAGGTATGTGTTCCGTCTTATGGAGTAGGCCTTACATCAGAACAGACAGATAATGGCTTGTTACCCCACAAGCTTTGCACCATCTTTGTACTAGTATATCTTATAGGTTATACACTGTTGTGATTTTGTTATTCTAAGAGCAAATATTTGCATGTAAGTGGACCCTCTGTGAAACATGCTGGATGCACAATAACATGAATATCTTAGAACTGAAAATTCTGGTGTTTGTTTGTTCAGAAGATCGAACTTGGAGTCAGTTCTCTTTGCGCTGTTTCTTTTGTATGTCTTTAGTTGTTCCCAGGCACTTTTGAGCACTGCCTAAAAGTTAATTCATCATGTACTTCATGGAAGAAGAGTTTTAAAGTAGAAAAGAGATATTTAGATTCAGAAAGATAATAATCCAACACGTCAAATAAATCAAGAAGGAAAAATTAGAAATTTTAATACTCAAATAAATCATTGCATGAAATGTCCAAAAATTACTAAAATGAATAATTCTCAAAATAGCACATTATTTAGATTACAGGGTCAGAAAGAACAAAAGGTATTTCAAAACAGATACCAAAAATCTTATTTCCAGCCTTTATGTCTTAGCCTGCCGGGCTCCTCAGCATCCACCATTGATAACATTTTTCATTCTTTATATTTAAAATTTTTCTTTTTAAAAAATAGGCATTATATCACAATTTTTTACCATTGGAGTGTTTCTTTAGCACTTTATGTAATTCTACAGGGTGGTTTGGTTTTATGTGCTTTGTTCTAGTAGCCTGATCTCTAGCTCAGCCTGTAAAATGTTAGGAATACAGATATGCACTGCACCTCACTAGAAAGGTACAGGAAGACCCCTGAGTACTTTGAGGTTACTGAGTGATTATACTTGGATTGAATTTTCTTTTACTGTCTCTAGTTGGGTTCTCCATCTCATCAATACAAAATTCTTTGTCATAGCTGTTCTTCACTGCCCTACAATGTTTTTCTCATTCAGTTCCTTCAACTCTAATTTTTTCTTAGTTATATATTTTTATTGTTTCAGTATCTCATATGCATGTAGTGTGTGTGTGTGTGTGTGTGTGTGTCTGCATGGGTTTGTATTTGTGGGTGAGTAGTTTCCATTGTGTTCCTTGTTTGTGGCTACATCATATCCACAGCCATGGAGAGACCAAAAGTTGTCAGTTGTTCTTCCTTCTTACTCATTGCAGCAGGGTCTTGTTGTCAAGCTCAGAGCTCAAGGATATGGCTGTCTCGCTTCACAACTTGTTCTGGGCACCCTTTCTCCACCTTAGTAGGCTAGAATTACAGATGGGCTGATAAGTCCAGTCAGTATTTACATGGCATTCCAGGGATCCAAACGTCTCTCCTGCCATTTGCTTAGCCAGCACTTTAGCCACTGAACTACCTCACCATCCCCTATAATATTTCTCAGTTATTAGCTTTGTTTTGTTTTGTTTTTAGATGCCCTTTCCTATTAGATTTTGTTTTTCCTCCCACGTCTGCAAAATGTTACTATTGTGAAACTTACTATAGAATTTTCTGTTTCGTTCTGTTTTCTACATTGTAGTAGGTTTTTTTCGTTAAGTTATACTTATCTTTTTTTTTCCCTTTGCCCAGTTTATTATCCCTGTTAAAATGTTTCCTCAGGGGCTGCAGAGATGGTTTCATGGTTAGGTGCACTTCTTGTTCTTCTGGAAGACCAGAGTTCAGGTTCCAGCAAGATGGGTAGTGGATAGGAAAGAGCCTGGGTGGGGTAGTCAGAAGCTTCTGTCTCACCTTACCCAGCATTACTGTCAAGTGTGCTTCTGTCCTGCCTTGCTGGTCCACCTCCATGGACCCCTAGAGTAGACAGGGTTTGGTCCTTTCAGAGCTTCTGCAGCACCATGAACAGCTTCTTGGATAACACCTGCACACATGTCTACTCTTTGTGCTGAGTGCTATGTTCTGCCTTTTCTCCATTTGCACTCCATCTTCTGAAATTTCACAGGCATGTTGTTCTGTCGACATTTCCCCCTTTTCCACTTTGCAATAAGAGGCTCTTCCTTCACCCATCACTTTGGGGGGATTCAGACAACAGAGGGAGGTTATATGTTATTGTTGGCTCTGCCACATTTACACTTAACTGTTCTTCACATCACTGCAAGAGTGTTTATACAGACCCTGCTAACCCAAAACTCCCCAAAGGGTTTTTAGCGCCTTCACTTGGATTATTAAGGACAAAGCCTCCCCTTCTGATTTGTCTGGCCCCATCTTTCACCATTCTTCACCCCAGCTTCTAACCTGCCCCCCATCCAGTTAGTGCTCTCACTGTTTTTACTTTTCCTTTCTGAATCACATCTGTCACATGGTAGGCTATTTGCATATGTGATTTATGCTTTTCCTGGTCAGAGTTCTGTTAGTTAACTTTGCATTGCTACAATCAAATACCTGAGGTAGCCAATGTCTGCAAAGAAAAGGTTTATGTTGCTTTCAGTTTTTGCAGTTCAAAGTGCAAGATCAGACATCTCCATTGGATTGGCTTTTTGCTCAGCATGGCAGATGGTGTCACATATGGTGGGAATATGTGGAGAAGCAGAACAGAGAGAGGGAGGATGGGACAGACTCAGCCTTCTTTATTGTAATTCTTCGCCACAGTTACCAGAGGCCCTCATAAGAGCTTGTTTCCTTGGCAGGTCCCAGATTACCTGAAGACCTTTCCCCTAATACCATTTTCCCAGAGTCTCTGACCTCCACCTCTCAGTAGCATCACCCTTTGGAAAAAAAACAAAAAAACAAAAAAAAACCTCAAACCATAGCAACAGGCCACCTTCACTTTTGTACTTTTGTACCTGGCAAAGGGCTGACCTTCATGAGAGCTGAGCTGTGCATCCTCTTCTGGTGCGGTTCTGGAGCCAGGCCCTCTCCAGATGTGGTTTCTGCTGCAGCTCCACCCAGCCTCTTCTCCACTGGAGCAGCTCCCAAGCTGAGCTCCACGTGGGCGGCTGGCCATTTGGCCTGCCATCTAGCACTCATAATTTTGGTTGAATGGTGGATGATTTTTTTCTTTCTAAATCTTTTTTTATCCCCTGTTTCTGCTGGTTTTTCAGACCATTTCTAACCTTGAGTGTAGTGTAGAAATGGCCCTGCGTGGCGCATGCTTCTAATTAATTGTTATCTTCTTTGTATATTTACTTTGCACACTTTTATTTCAAATGTAAAATTAACAATACTATCTTATAATATTAGTTCTGAATAGGACTGGTTTCTGTAGCTTATATATTAAACTGCAGGAAAATCAGAATGTGAGTAAACCAGTACCTAGCCTAATAACATTCAATAGAAGAGAGAAGAAGAGATGAACTGATCTCTTCTTCTTGATGTTATGTGTTCATGCCTGGGATAGAAACTGGTACTTTACATTTTCTGTTTTAGTTGTATGGAGTTTAAAAGGAAAAGAGATAGTGAAGGAAAAGTGGGAAGCAGAAAAGAATACTATATGAAAGAAACATGGAGGAATATGGTTGTTTGATTTTTTTTTTTTTGTAGTTTATGTGCCCCTAAGGCACGGACACAAATCTTTAACTCATTTACAAATGAAGATAGCATATTTAACTGCTTGTCTTAAATGGGTAGCTAAAGCATAATGTGTATAACTAGATCCCTGTGCAGGAGTGCTCAGAATGTCCAGAGCCCCTCTAGTGACAATGAAATACTATCAAGAGCTTCTCAGCATTGGCATCAGTTTTTATAGTGAAAGTTGACTGAGTTCTTGGCATATGCTAACCAGTATGAAAGCACAATTCTACAACATGGTGTTATCATTTCCCTACTACAAACAAGTTAATTGGTACTTAATGAAAAGACTTCTCAAGACAGCTTAAATGTAGCAGAACCCTGAATTTGAAACCAGATAACATGCCTAGAGCTCTGTGTTAGTCTGCATACTGCTTCGTTGATTAACAATAAGGAGAACTTTAGGCTTGCTGAGAAGTTTGAACTTTACTTGTTTGAAATGTCTACAACTAGCCTCATTCTCATGGGTTAGATCAGAAGACCAAACATATTTTTAAGAATTTTTTTTTTTACTGAAACTTGGGCCTTTGTTCTGTTTGTTTGTTTGTTTGTTTGTTTGTTTAAGTAATATTGGGAAACACAACTTACAGCAACTTTCTTTTAACTGCCCATATTCTCTCAGCTCTGAGTTTCAGCTTACATTGATAGTATTCTCTTATCAGCACTGTCAGTCTGGATACAGCACCGTTATTCTCCTGGTTTCCTTTTCAGGTAGTTTCACGCATCCTGGAATTGTACCTGTTGTACCTGTTTTGGTTTTGTTTGTTTGTTTTTTTCCCACAGCACTATCTAGTAAAAATGATGGCATACCAATGAGCATGCCAGGTGGACAAGGAAAAGCCCAAATAACTATAGTCAACTGAGGAAATCTAGGAGCGGGAGGTGCTCTTCCAGGGAAGAGCACAGGGGCAAACAGAAATGCCTGAAGACATAGATAAAGTAACATTTTATGAACTAAACCTGCTATGTTTATAAATATATATGTCTTAGTCACTATTCAGTTGTTCTGAGGAGACACCTTGAACTCCTAGAAAAGAAAGCATTTAACTGGGGACTTATTTCCAGTTTAGAGGTTTATAGTCCGTTACCATCATGGTAGAGAGCATGGTGGCAGACAGGCAAACATGGTACTAGGAATAAAGAAGTGATCCTAATCCATAGGCAGAAGGCAGAGAGAGAAAGATACTATACCTCACATGGGCTTCAGAAACTTCAAAGACACCCCAGTGACATCTGTCCTCCAACAAGGTCACACCTAATCCTTTTCAAATAGTGTCACTCCCTGGTGACTAGGTATTCAAATATATCAGCCAATGGGAGCTATTCTTATTCAGACCAGCACAGTATGTGTATATACATATTACATGTAGGCAATAACAGTTAGTCAGAAAAAGCCATGAATTTGAAGGAGAGTGGGTAAGGGGCATATGGAAGGCTTTGGAGAAAGGGAAAGGAAGAGAGAAATACTAAAATTATAGTCTTAGGAAAATCTTGTCACACTCCAAAGGAAATAGTCCAATTGGAAACCCTGCCTATATTTGTTTAGAAAGAAGGAAGTGATTCTCTCTTTAACTCTAGTTCATTTTTCCCACCATTTTTTTAACCTCTAAATAATGTCTCCTCCCAAGAGGGAGAAAAGGAATCCTGGACTGAAGTACATGAGTGAAGGCCACTTCCAGACCTCTTTCCAAGTATCCATGTTTTATTAATATTTAATGAGACATGGGATTCCAGGAATAAGAAGAATAATTACTTGCTGAAAAGTAAATACTTACAAAGCAAGTCAATCATATGCATGTAAAATAAAATACCCCATTCCTCTAGTTTGGAAGGAACTGCTTCAAATGCACATTGGAGAATATTTTTGTGCTTGTGCTTTGTGCTACATTAGTGCCTTTTGCATTGCTGTCACCAAACACTCCACAAGAAAACTTTAAAAAAAAAAAACAAACCTGAGAATTATTTTGGCTCATGGAGATTTTAGAACATTGTGGCAGAGTTCAATGTAGCAAGAGCCAGTAGCTGAATGCTTCAATCCAATGAGGGAAGGTGACAGCAGCCATTTCCATTGTATGGACTAGAAAACAGAAAACACTGGGTCTCAATGAATGGTGGCTATAACCCCACAGGCTTATCCCAGGTACTTCCATCTGCTTGCCTTCTAAAAGCTCCACAGTCTGAATACTACTCCTTCCTCACTGGGGAACAAACATTCGTTTCATTAAACAAGATGGATAAGTAGAAGTTCTGAGCTATGAACTGAATCGATGAGTAAGTTATGCAGTTTGTGGAACGTTGATTGATGGTTTCAGAAAACGCAGTTTAGTTTTAACATGTTGTGGGGGGCTACAGATGTAACTCAGTGGTTGAGCATCTGTCTAGTACAGACAGAGTCCTGAATGTAATCCTTACCACTGGGGAGGGGGGAGAGAGAGAGATCCAGGAGGCTGCACAGAGGCCCACAGTGCCAGTAGGAGACTAAGGGAAAAGAAGGAAAAAGTAGTATAACCTGAGAAAGCCTACCTCCACTGGAGAGAGAAAATTCTATCCTGGAAAGTTTACCTAGGATTTTCCTAACAATTGAATTACTAGAGGAAACCTTGTGTAAGCCAGAATTTAGTTATCTTAGAGAGCTTCTTTGTCAGGATAGTAGAAATAAGGAGACATACATATTGGCAAAGATGCATGGTAGCTTTCATATTGTCAAACATTCATAAGGACTTTGAATTTCTGAGTGAGAAGACTATCCTAAAGGAGTTTTATAACATTGGGTAAGTGAATTGCTCATATAGGCATTTAAATTAGCAAAGTATACAATCTAAAACACTTTGAAACTAAGAGAGAATGGGGATTCGAGACAGAATCATTTACGATAAATAAATACTAGTCATATCCACTGTTCTAAGAGAGTACATATAAGCAAATGGTGAAAGAAAAGTTACCCCGAAGTGGAGATTTGTAGAAATTACTCTTACAAATCATGGTGGAAAATAAAAACAAGTCAGAATAGGCTCCTAGGAACAGAACCATTGTTTCCTTAGGAAAGCCTTATATCCTAGGCATTTAAAGGAGAGGTATCAGGAAACCTAGCCTTCACAGTGGGAGAGGAGGCCACAGTCTCTTTCTCTGTCTTTTCTGGAAGACTCTGTCTTTACTAAGTTTGCCTCATCTCTAGCACCAGACATAGCTAGAATCCTATTTCTGTATCAACAAGCATTTCTTGGGCCTATGAATAGTTGGGTGATATCTTCTTGTTAATTTTAACTGAAACTAATTTTTGTGGATGCTCATTTCTTATTACAAATCTGTCTTGTCCAAGGAAAATACTCTTTCTTGCCTCCTATCCTCTCAAGATTGCTGTCAGTATTTCATGTTACCTTTGAATGTTTACACCACAGAAGACAAATGTTGACTCTGACACCAAATATTAACTATTAAACAAACGAACAGGCAAACAGAAAAACCAGTTTCAGTCATCACAGTGCTATTTGGTATCTCATTCTCCAAAGCACTTGTACTAGGTGTGTGGATTATGACTGGCTCATGTGTGACTTGAGTCTATTCAAGCAACTTTCATGGACATGTGCTGCCTATTTTACTAATATTTGCCCTTAGTCATCACCAATGAAAAAGAGCATGCCTCCATACCCCAGCCATGCAATCCACCAAGAATAGGACTCTCTGCTTAATGCTGTGGCTTATAAACATGCAGTTATAATTAGCATGATTTTTTTTTTGCTTGTGATTCTCCTATTTAGTAAAGATAGCATTGCAGGAGGTAAAGAGAGAATGTGTATACAATCAAATTCTGTGTCATGAGGTTTGCTTTTATACTTTATAGATATATCAGAAAGCATATAAATCTGCTTACCATATAATGTATTGATGTATTGGAGACATGTGGGCGAGCATGATCTTTTAATTATCTTTGCTATTTGCTTGTGTGAGTAAATTCTAAAAATGTTAATTTTGTAATTAATTTCTAACACATTGTTGGGCAACAGTGAATAGGTCTTTTGGTTTGGTTTGGTTTAGTTTTTTTGTAAATTACCCAAAGGATTAGATTACTGTATTGTCTGTTTGTATCTTCCTGGTTAGTTTTAGAAGTTACTTATTTCTTATTCCTGTTTACTTTCTCCCTAAGTTGGTTTCAATATAAGAATCTACAGAAATCACTTACATGAATGTGCTTGATTTTTTTTCTGTCATCTGTATTTTGTGACCCGTGTCTACTTCTGTCACATGCTTTGCACGAGTCTTATCTTTCTTTCATGTACCCTAGTAACACTCTCCACTGACACAAGCCCATGTAGACTTTCTTCTCTGAGGTCATCATTTTCCCATCCCTCCTGCCATCACTGGTATAGAACATCACCCATCTGCCTGCCTCATGCTTTTCACCCATGGTTCTTCAGGCCTCCAGCAGCATTTCCTAGAGTTCCCTGGGTTAACCATTAATGTGGAATTCTGAAGATTCCACATTAGGGTGGTTTCTTGTTTCATAGAGTGCTAAGTTTGGGAGAGAGTTTTTATATATTATGATATACGAGGTACTCAAGAGTGTGGATAAATAGACATTTGCATAGTTCATGGTAGTATGCAACTGTAAACATCCTCTACTGAATGAGTGTTGTGTAACCCAGCATTTCCTAAACTTGTTTTCTTAAGAAACATTTTTGAGTGTCCTACAGAATTGATGTTGCATAAAACAAATTCTGTGAGGGCTCCAGACTTTAAGTGCAAGGTGGTGAGCTATAGTGGTCCTTCCATCCCATACCTGAGATGGATCTAGAGTGGCTGTCCTTTGGATATCACAGGCCCCAACTGTGCAGCTCAGCATTAGCATCCCATTTCTCTTCTCTGACTCAGATGGGTGGACTTTGATCATTTGCACTGCCTTATCCTCAGTCACCCTAGCATTCAGCATCATTTGTGAAATGTACCTGTTGTCTCCTCAGTCACTTTGATGAAGCAAGACTATAGATCATCTTCATCTTGTGGACTACATTCCATAGGAATATGTTTACTTGTTTGTCTATAAAACTATAGGTAGAAATTACTGTGATAAGTATTTTTATTACAATCTCCTGAGTAGTACATCTCTTATGAGTACATTTCCGCTGAAACCTTCCCTTAGGCATTTTATGCACCACGTGTGTGTCTGGCTGCCTTCCCTTGCTCTAAAGTCCGCCTTCCTTCCTCTTGAATCTCTGGTCAGCTCCATCCATCTCTGTACTTGAGCGGAAATTACCTGAGATGGTGAGGAGAGTTCCCTTCACTTAGTGTACTTCTCATCTTCATTTAAACTTACTTAGAATCTGCTACTTCTCCTGACTGACTTAAGGTCCAGCTCTACGTTTCTGTGTGTGGACTTGTAAAGGATAGGAGAGAGGGATGTAAATCTGGACCTAGGAAACACTTGCCTAAGCTTGTCTATACACTCTGCCTGGCATGGTACTGGGATTTTCTGACAATGTCTTTGGAGACAGTAAGACAGAGATGGGAAAGATTAGATTTTGAAAGGAAAAACTGCAAGAAGGAACCGTCTTTCATGTATTGGCCATGGGTGAGGGAAGAAAGTTAGAAGGGAGAGTCCCCTGGCAAGTAACAGATTGGAAGTGTGGGACTGAGTGTGCTGAATCATATTCCTGAGAATTTCTGACCATGCTTCTGAGAAATCTCTGATCCATGCTCTGAAAGGCGGGTCTTTTTTTTTCTTTCTCTCCTTATTTCACCTCTCTCTCTCTCTCTCTCTCTCTTTCTCTCTCTCTCTCTCTCTCTCTCCCTCTCTCCCTCTCTCCCTCTCTCCCTCTCTCCCTCTCTCACTCTCTCTCTCTCTCTCTCTCTCTCTCTCTCTCTCTCTCTCTCTCTCTCTCCTCTCTCTCTCCTCATTAGCAGCTCCAGGAGAGTTGGAGCTGAGAAAAGGAAGGAAGTGTTGACACTTGAGCCTGTGTGCAGAGTCTCTGTAGGTTAGTTGTAGGACATGCTGTCCATTTCCATGTTAGCCCATCTCTAAGGAATTTTTTAAAAAGCATGAGAACATTTTATTGCAGGTGCCTCTTAACTGTAGATTATAAATAGTGTCTGATTAAGAATATCCTGGGTGGGTTAATTAGAGTGATGACTATTGTTAAGCAAACTGCTTGTTAGTATTATGCCTGTTTGAACTTGGTATTGATGAGAAGTAATTGGCCACAGAACTGCATTCCAAAAGGCAGAAAGGCTATTGTTTCTTAATTTCTGTTATGGCAATAAATTGTTTACATAAACATATCTATGAAAATATGAGCTCCAAGGCACAGAGATTCACTTTGTACAGGATGGTGAATAATATTGTTTTATTTTCAGATTAATGCACTTGTCCAGCCTGCATAAAAGCCAGCTTTATTGAAATTAAGTAGTTAAAATGTATTTTATTTTCTGCTATCACTTTTGCTACAAAGTGTATGAGAGTAGTTTTTTAACTTACCCTAGCTAAAGGAGGTGCCCTGTTAAATCCAGGTAATTACCTAAGTACTTCTTTGGGTGACAATCACTATAATAAATAGACTATTAAAGAAAAATGTGAAAAGATGTATAAATAAAGAAAAAAAATTGCTATAACCACCTTCTTCCAGGTACTGGATTGTTAACTATGTTATTTATTGGTATTTTGTCCAGCTCAATTATTAAGTTTCCCTAGCTCTGGCATTCCATTGGGGAGTTTATTCTATGAGCTAATAAATTATACCATCAGGGAGTTTTTCTTGAAATTCAGCTTAAAATTTCCCATTCTTAATTTCATCTCATTATTCCTAGTTATACCCCCTTGTTCCAGGCTAAATAATTATTCCTTCTCCTCAGAGACACCCGTTATGTATCGTCTAGCTGTCACTGCACCAGGCCATTCATATTTAGCTCCTTTAATCTGTCCTCATAAATCAACTCTTCCATTGCCTTAATCATTATTATTGCTCTTCTAAGAACTATCTAATTTTCAAACATATACAGTCGTCAGGGACCCCAGTGAAATCAGCATGCACTGAGACTCAGCTTCTTCTGACCTCTGCCAGAAGATCCAGAACCCAATGTGCTAGTTACTGGACCAAGTCAGCACTTGCTCATCTGAGCTAGTTCAGGATGTTTCCAGTGACATTTTCCTTATGCCCATCCTAATTTCAAGATTGATTCTGTTTTCACGGGTTCACGGGATGGGATTTGTAAGCCCTTTGAGTTACAGTCCTGATTATATCCTGCATCTTTCTGTGTCCTTATTCGCTACCACCTATCGAGGCAGCTGCTGTGTTAACATGGGAGTCTGATCATCCTGAGAATGCTTTGGTAAGCATGTGGGGTACAATCAGGCCTAGAACCTCCCATGACAAAATTCTTTGTCAGCAATCAACTCTTACTGTTTACAGCCCTAGAGCCAATCTCCTATCCTTTTTAATTTGCAGTTTCCCTCGAATTCTGGACAGTATAAATAGATTTTAATAGAGGAAGATGGGTCATGATACTCTTTTCTAAAAGTAAAGATATTGTTTCAATGCCCATCGATTTATTTGTAATTGTGAATCCTTTGTGCACTGTTTGTAATTTTGTTGGAATGGAATCTTTTTTCCTTTTGTTGGCATTCTTTATCTGCATAAACAAGTAGATGTACATTTCTACTGCTTTCCAGATGTGTCTGAGGCTGGAGGCTCCTTCTCTTACTATCTGTCCTTTCCAGGAAGTTAAAAGTTTGTCACACACACACACACACACACACACACACACCCCTAGCCATTGTGGTCCTCAGTGAGAACTTAAGATGCCCTTCATATTATGATTTTGTTTTAGGAAGAAAGTTCATTTGTTCTTTTAAAACTTCAGTACCTATATGACATGATATTACAATTTGTAAATGCCCAGGCTTTTTCTCCACTTTAAATCAAAAACTGTCTCATTTTTTTATTAAGGAACGTAGAGAATTTGTACAATTCTTTGTAGTTTTCTCTCTGTGTGCTGTCATCTGTTTAGCACTAGGGAAGGCAGGAGTTCCATGTACTGTTGATATTTCTCTAACTGTTAGGAATCAGAATAGATATGAGGCTTCTTTAAAAAAGTATAGGAATCCCTGAAGACAACTTTTGGTTGTAGACTCTCCATGGTATGCAATATATAGGCTGTTCAGTTCACATGTACTCCCTTTGTTTTCTGGTGTTGCTCATCAGGCCTGGCTTTAGGCCTAGTTAACTCTCTCTACTTGTTTCCATAAGCACTGCCCTCACTCCTCAATGCGCCTGGCTTTTGTTTGCTTTTGAATATCTTTTGCTCTATATACTTCCGGGCCATCCCTCTTCTCCTCACCCCTCCCATCAAGGGGGCATGTGTGCACCCATGTGTTGTTTTTAATTTCAATCACAACCTTTATTCACCTTGATAGAAATAAAGGACCTAAACTAACAGCTTCATGAAACAAGTCTTCAGATTCCACAGTTAGTATCTAAAACAGTTTTGTTTTATTGTTTTATTTTTCTGTTTCCTCTTTCCTTTATCTTTGCAAGAAAGCCAAACTATCTTTTAAAAACTACCCACTTCCCAGTAAATCCTGCCATTCATCACGTGTTACAGTTTTTTACTCTGTTTCACAAGACTTTTCCTGTCTTCAGGATCCCACTTCTTTCTCAGCAAGTGTCCCCAGGGAATAGCCCAAAGTTCCTGTGCCTTCCTCACCTATCCTCTGGTATGTCACTCATAAACCCTTCTCAGTTTCTGCCTGTTCCACCTACAGAGGCTCCCTGACCATATGCAGCCATCACCATGGAACAGCTGAAGTGCTGTGCTGCCCTACGACACGGCCTTCTGAAGGCTCTGTGCTTCCGTTAAGTATTCTGTGGAGGGAGGCTTTTGATTCACCTCTATAGTGTGGCACTACTCTTTCAAAATCCCTTCCTCCACCTATAACTGTCGCTCACTCTGCTTCCAGGAGTTTTCTTCCCCACCTGCCCCTAAAGTACATGTATTCTCTGTTTATTCACTGACTGCTTAGCAAAAGGCTTAGTCTCTGGATGAGCTTACAGAATTCTGAGAGTTTAGTCACCTGGCCCAGCCAGCTCCTCCAGAACTGATTCCTGGACTCTAGGTTGTATGCTACTCCAAAATGAAGCCCTCTTCCTGTACATCCTTATCTACTGTCCTCCAAATACAGAACTTGCCTACCTTGTAAAACCTTTCCATAAAGCCATCTTTAAGCTTGACTTGATCTGCAAGTCAGAGATACTCGTTTATTTCCAGGTTCAGAAGTTGTAGTGTCTGCTACAGTGTAGAAGGGGTTGCTAACATAGACTGGTTGGCTGCTCACTCACCTTTATCCCGCTCTCAGCACTCCCCATATATGAATAGCTCCCCATATATGAATAGCTCCTTAAGGTTAGACCTCGGAATGGTATAGATGGCTCTTTGATTTTCGGGTATATTAGAATTTTTTTAAAGATTTTTTTAAATTTCAGTTCTTTCAAATCAGTATCATATTTAGCTGTTTGACAAGGCATTATAAGAAAACGGAGATATGAAAATTACAAAGAGTAAAATGTGCTTGAGGAAACATCAACCATGTCAACTTAATAGAGAGTATATATAGACTCGCAGGAACACAATCTAGCCCATGAACAGAAATGTCAAGAGTTAACCAAGGAAGATTGTCAGTGAATGATGAGAATTATTTTAGGCTTGGCATGACCACAAACACAAAATGGGAATCTAGAAAGACAAATGAGTGAGAGGCGATAACTACATCCATGGTCCTGTGGTCTACAGTGTATGCCACACCAGTTTGTAGCCACAAAATCTCTTTGGAAACTATTAAAGAAAAGTCGTGACCAACTTCAAACCTTTGAGCTTTCTTTTGATGACTAGTACTTGTTGCACTTTTCCTGAGAACTTTTGTCATAACGTCCTTATTTTTTCTCAGTTTTGTATGTCGTCACTGTGTCCTTATAGGAAGGTAAGGGACTAGTTTTACTTTTTTTTTTTTTCACTAAAAGCATATTGCCTTCCCTTTTTGTAACAGATTCATGCCCAAGCACAAAATAGCCCACTTAAGGAGGATGCTCAGCCTTATTGGAAATGATGCTGCCGCTCTGTCTGTGGCGCTTCCTCCTCAACCAGAGCAGAGGGATTCTAAGAAGTTACTGGAGCATGTTGAATCAAAGTCTGATGAACAAGAAACCCTGGACAACCCGTCGCTCCATAAATCAGGCTGTCTTCCTGTGAGTAAAGAAAACCTGCCTCTTGATCCCAGCACCTTTTTGTGTGGAGCTGAAGATCAACAAAGACCGCTGCATATTGTGTGGCCTCACAGGTGGTAAGTCAAGACATGGCGCTTTCTCAGAGTTTTACAAAGTGTGTTTTCATGGTGGACTTTCTAACTTGCTGTCCTTGTAGCTTTAGAGAAGGATGGCTTGGATTTTCATTTACAGATTCACATTGCAGTATTACTTACTGTACCAGTTCTGCTCTAAGGCAGCACTGCCCATAAGTATACATTAACTGTTGTGTTTTTATTTTATATGTGAATTATAGATAACATTCGTAATGATTTGTTCAACTAGTAATAGCAGCCAGACATATTTAGAAAATCAAATGTTATTCAAGACGTTTCAAAGTAGAAAAATCATATGCCATTATATATTCCCAGTGCCTGTTAATCTAGAATTAGTTCACATATGGACTTCAGTAAACTACATCACTGTTAAAACAATACTTTCCACTCCTTACTCTTGCTTTGACCATTGCCAACTGGACGGCTTCATTTTATTTGTAGTGTATTACTGCATGTGAAGCAGTCTCTCTCCTGCCAAATGCTTTTATATTGTGATAGTCAAAATTGTCTAGCTGAATGTCTTCTCATCACAGGAAAATCAATGCAGCATATAATCCCACCAAATATAAACTCGTAAACCTAGCCCTGGCTTCTATAAATTAGGATTTAAGGAGGTAAAATGTCCTGATAATCTTCTGGTCTTAGGCATGAATATTTTAATCTAGTTTTTATTCCTCCCAGTTAGTTTAATCTGCATGTGGCCTGATTAGAGTTGCTTCCCCTACAGATTATGGCCTCTTTATTGCCGCAGTGCTGGGCTGATCATTAGGTCCGATTGAGAGCAACTGTTTGCAGGTGAAGTAATAAGCACACACACAGGCAGGAAAGCGCCTTTGCCCAGGATTTGCCTCCAAGCATATTAAAACTCCTCGAGCTCTCCCAGTTGATCTGCAGCATCTGGTACCTAAAGGGATTCTGCCTTTGATTCTAAATGCATGAACCTGAAATTCAGGGGCTAAAGCATTGTTATGAGATGCAGTGTGAGGCTGGTTTGTTCACTGTCACCCTTTCAGCCTCATGTTGTCCTCAGAGTGTCACAGGACTCAGTATTCTTTCATGTGATTTCAAGTAGAGTGGGTCAGGATGAAATGAACCTATTTGAAGGTAAAGTACCCAACCTTATTACTGCCTTCTGCAAACCCCTAGTCCATTAACCTTTGCTTCCCTCTGAATAGTTATTACAAGAAAGTCAATTCTAAAAGTTTAAGTCTTGATTTTCATAAAAATGTTAAATAATTTGGAAACTGTGGGTATAACACAATCTAGAGGCAAGGATCTCACAACATTGAGAACCATGTTAGTCAACACTGCACAAAATTAGACAGAGCTATGTTAATAAAATTAACAATATTAAATTGAATAATTCCCTTTCTTCCTTTGTATGTTTTTGCTTTAATTTAATTTAATTGCCTAAAGTTAGTTGCTTAAAGAGATGCAGCATGATGTTTGTGCACATTCTTATTGTTAGAGCTAAATTATTTTTAATTTGGAGAAGAGGGGGAAAAAGCCGCATCAGCAAGAGTAAATGCCAAAATATAAAAGTAACACATTCATCCTTACGGGTAATATAGTAGAACATTGGAAACTTGGAGGTTGCCAGACACATAGCTAACATTAGGGCTAATTTTGAAAATCTAGCGTGCAGTCAATTTTACTGATGCCTGGGGACATACAAGGTAGAAGCTGACAAGAGAACTAATTTTGTTTGGGTTATTTACTGCTATGCATCATCCACGGGTTCCCGCCTGACACACAGCTATATGAAGGGGATATTATCACACACTAAAAATTTATGTTGACATTCGATATTTGTTCAATATGTCAGCAGTATTACTTTAATAATCAAAAGAGTAAGAAAAAGAAAAAAGAAAAGCACTTTATGCTCATATAGATATATCTTTTTAATAACAGTCTATAAGGTTAATATAGTTTACCTTTGAGAGTATACAATGAAAACAAGCAGGGTTAGGAGGGGAAATGACAGAAAGCATCAACCCGAGCTGTTTGTTTGCCATTACCTACGCGAGCCATGTCAGCTCTCTGGCCCGCGTCTGATAGCTATTTGTTGTACAGAGAGCACAGCATAAAAAAAATATCAAACTCTTAATACTATTGTGTGCCCATAACCATCTGTCACTGCTAGCCTGGAGATGAGAGGAAGATTAGGAGGAATAAACACTGAGCCGCCGAGCATTGGTAAAGCCTTCGGGCAAAAAACTCTTGTGGGGACATCAAAGACATTCTAATTCCGAGGCAGTCAAGGATTACAGTGTGTAACCTGTGCTGACAACAGATAAATGACTGGCAATATTGTGCCAGAGCTGTTGGGTCCTGCACGGAGTACTGATGATGATGATGATGATGTTATCTTGCAGAATGGACTCTGCTGGGATAATTTTATGATAAAACACTTTTTTCAAATGCCACTGGGTCTAGGCAGACATTTACTAGCTACAGGGGTAGCAATCAGTTTCTTCAAAATTTACTGTTCTAAGCCCATTAGAGTTGCGGCACAGCAAGACTCTTCACTCAAAAGCTAAAATGCCTATGTTTTCTTTAGGAGAATATATGCAAATGTTGGGCGCTGAACTCCTACCCTTTAGTGGTAGGTGCTTTATCATCTGATTTATGTAAATTTGCTCATAAAAATCAGTTTATTTTTAATTGGTGAATATGAATTAGAAAATTAAGACTCTGGTTCAGCATTCATCTCCAGCTTCAAGCACGCATTCATTTAGACTTCCAGTTGTATGGCTGGAAATCCCATCATTGACCTATCACTATGAATTGCGTTCTCAGGGAAAGCAGGGTTTCACTGGAAATGAGTGGGGCAGAATGGGTCTCTTACACAGTCCTGTTCCTTCATAACTCCATGCTTGCGCTCACAATGCCCTGATTGGCATTGGAGCCACTTTAACTCATGAGTAACTATGGAAGCTCTGCTGTCTGCTGCACTTTTGTCTTCGTCTTGCCCATTTTCTAGAGGAGAATGAACAGGGGACATAGCCGCAGAGCTGCCTCCCTCCTCATCGTCATCACAGGAACCATGTCGTGAAGTCCTGCAGTTGCAGTAGCTCCCACGAGGGGATCATAAACGGCTCAAACACTGTGTTAAACCTAACACATCCTGTACTGAGTCCACCCAATGCTGACCCTCCTTTGTAAAATATGTATAGAAATCAAGTGACATTTTCCAGAAGATCCATTCTGACTTATTATCTGTGTTAAAATGTCTGTGAGAACAGACCATTAAATGCAAGGTTTGCCCCCTTTGGTCTTTCTGAACCTACGATTGTAAGGACTGCAGGGTACAACCTATGCTGACAGTAGATAAATAACTGACGGTATTTAGCTGACTTTCTGGGTTCTCTGCAGAGTAATTTGTTTTCTCCTTTCTACCCAGTCCTTAATGTTTTGTTATAAACATCTGTAGCACAACACAGCTAGTAGAAATGACTTAGAGAAAGACCTGTGAAATACACTGCATTTGGCAATCCTTGTTTTTTAAAGCTGTTTCTTTCCAAAAAGTACAGCACTGCCCAAGCTTCCAACCTTTCTGTAAAGGTTTCTATATCATAATGGGCACAACAACTTACTCCTAGATGGAGAGTCAAAGCAAGTGCAGCACATAGTGAAAGCTCACACTTGCCCGGGCCCTTGTTCTCCAACAAATACACTTAAAAAGAAGTGGGCCAGGGAGGTGGGCCAGAGACTGAAAGCACTTACATAGGAAGCCCGATGACCTGAGTTCTAACCCCAAACCCATGAAAATGTGGAAGGAGAGAAGCAGCTCCACAAAGCTGTCCTGTGTCCTGTACCCACACTCCCACGTATTCTCATGAGAATAGTAAAGGTTTCCAAAAGGAGTGAGATGCCGAAGGGCTTTTGTTTAGATTATACCTATAAGTATGTACTGTTTCAGACATGAAAACTGAGGACAATCTGGAAATCACGTCCTCCTACTCTTCCTCCTCTTCCTCCTTCCTCCTTCCTCCTCCTCTCCCTCCTCTTCCTCTTCCTCCTCTTCTTCTTCCTGTTCCTTCTTTTTGGTGTTTTGGTTTGTTTGTTTGTTTGTTTGTTTGTTTGTTTCAGACAGAGTATCATCTCACTATGTTGCTCTGGCTGTCCTGGAACTCACCACGTAGACCAGGCTGTCCTCAACTTTACAGAAATCCACCTGCCTCTGCTTCCTGAGTGTTAGGATTAAAGGCATGTGCCACTATGCCCAGTTCACATTGTCATTTTAAATAACAAGAATACAATAACAAGCACATGGTAACAAATTATGGTCTGTAAAAAATATAGTTTGCAAAATAAAAAATACTGGTAAAGAATTCCATTAATTTACTACATCTCTATACCTGTGGCAATGTGTTGTTTAAGTAGACTATGAAGAAAATCTTGCTTCGTAGAGAGATCGCACTTTAAAAGGGGTGTTGTAGGGACTGTTGTGCATACATAGATGCTCTTCTTTGATGCTGTATCAGATCTTAACAAAAGGGCTTTGTTAAAGGTTAGTTGCACCATGGAATGTGGGGTCACCACAGTGCATTATCCATGGTCTCTTCCTTTCAGATTGAATAGATTTTCTAACATCATGTGTAGAACTCATGGAAAACAGAGCCTCACCAAATAGTGCACTTTTACTGAACATTGACATGAATCATCGTGTGATTTTGAGACATCACTATGAATATCATAAGAAACATTCTTGAGTCTGAGAAAGCTCTTAAGCTAATGGTATAGATGCAGTTTCACCAAAACCCTGTTGGGTACTTAAACACATGAATTTATGATAAAAACACATATGTCAGTTATCTTCCTTAAAGTGAGCTTCACATAGTTCATATTTGAAAATACCCAAGTATAGTTAGCAGTTGTGTGTCTGTCATTCATTCAGATAAATTCTACTTCCTAAAGAAAGCAGCTTTTTTATCTCAGAAACCAAGCATTCGTATACTCATTCTATAGATAATCATTATGCCTTAATTATAATAATATAAAAGAACATAAAAGTTATTTTATATACATATCTAACTGTATCACAGAAAATATATCTATTGAAGAGATTCAGTAGGTAATATCAATGTTTACTGTATCCCCAACCACATTCTTAGATGAAAAAAATAAGTGTGTGTGTGTGTGTGTGTGTGTGTGTGTGTGTGTCTTCTTTCTTTTTCTGTAAAGGCAGGTGGTGAAAACTTGGATCTCACTAGATGAGTATGCTCCCCTTGCTCTGTTTTATGCTCAGGCACAGTCTTCCCACAGCCACCTTTGTCCTATAAAAGCATGTGTCACACACTAAAAAGGTCAAATTATATCTTAAGATATAATAGCTTGGGCTGGAGAGATGGCTCAGTGGTTAAGAGTACTGACTGCACTTCCAGAGGTCCTGAGTTCAAATCCCAGCAACCACATGGTGGCTCACAACCCTCTGTAATGGGATCCGATGCCCTCTTCTGGTGTGTCTGAAGACAGCTACAATGTATTCATATATAATAAATAAACAAATAAATCTTTAAAAAAAAAAAAAAAAAGATATAATAGCTTGCTCCTAAAAAGTCCTTGAAAGGGAATTAAATGCTTGGAAATTCACAAACTACCATGGCAAGCCACTGTGTAATCATCACCATTAACCATTAGAATTGCTTATTTTTTTCTTCATTCTTCTGTTCTGAGATGTTTAGATATTGTATCAATCATATTTATTGTGTTCTAATTACAATTTTTGTTTTAGTAGTTGACAGCAAACTAGTCTTTGTCACATAAAAGAAAACTCAGACAAAACAGAACTTACCTCATGATGAGCTTAGTAGTTACAAAACCATAGGCTAAAAAGTAGTGATAAACCTCTTGAGTGGCTCGTAAGTAGGTGGTTGAGAAAGATAAAGGTGGGTTGGGCATGTTAAGGAGCTTGAAATTATAGGAATGGTTACAGTTAAAAGTTTCCCGATTGGTCCACCGAAATGGCTTAGCAGATAGGGGCTCTTGGTGTCAAACCTGACTACACAAGTTCCCCTGAGTCCACATGGTAAAAAGAAAGATCCAGCTCCCACAAGTTGTCTTCTGACCGATACATTTGCACCATGACTTGTCAATTAATACATACACAAATGCATAAAAATATTTAATGTAAATTATTTTTAAGGTTCCCTCATTACATCTTTATTTGAACTGTGGGAGAATGTCAGTCAGAGCTTTTCACTTTGAATAGACTGATTTCTCATGATCTATCTGGCAGTTGCAGCTTTTTCCATAATATAGTGATCAGTTGATTTATGCAAAGTTGATTAAAATTAAGGGTATGAATTTAGAACAGACAAAACTTAGTCATTAGGATTTGGAATGTATTTAGGTGGCTAGTTGAATAAGCATGAACTACCTAACATTGAAAGAATTGACATCCCTACCTTTAGAGGCTTTGCTGATCCCTAATGAAAATAACTGATGCAAAATAGAAACCTCTGCATTAAAACTTGATAGTAAAATAAATTACTTTGTTTTATTTCTTGATGCTGAAGTTTAAAACACAGCTGACCCTAACCTCGGAAATGTATGTGAGATTGTTGGATGAGGGCTTGCCTTGTTTTCTCATTGCCAAAACAACTGGGAAGAGGAGTTTTCCCAGTAGCTGCTTTAGAGAATGTTTGCAGGTCTGTGCAGGTGCCATGCATTCCATACATAAGAAGAGGGAGCCACGTGATGGGATTCAGAGACTGGCATTCTGTGTTCAGTTTCAACGTTAAATGTAAATCTTACTCCAAAAAAAAAAAAAATGGCGCTCACCGAGTACTAATTCTGGGGACAGTGGCCCTGTGAATGGCCACATGTCCTCCAGTCTCCTCGCCCACTTGTCTCCAGCGTCCTTGGATTTGAGAGGAAGCATGCTTTCTTCCAATCTTTACAGAGGTGATTCCACAGACCCTTTCTAGTACCTTCAGCCATTCTCAAAACTCAGTGACTTCAACCACTTTCGTATTTATCTCTCAGTTAGCCAGGCGAAGATCACCTGAGTGAGGTTCTGGTTGATTATAGCCATTCCCAAATCAGTAAGTTTTCTTCAGGTGTATTTTTTCCTAGAGGTTTTTTTTGGGGGGTGGGGGGGCGGGATTTTGTTTATTTGTTTGACCTATCCATAAAGAATTTTAAGTTTGCACCATTAAAAGAAAAGTCTCTCAGGTTTATTAGAATTTGAAAAGGCACAAATACTATCCTAAAATTTCTATGTAGTATACCACCTAATAATTTGGCACAGTTAGGTGATTCTATAGTGTTCTCTTACATGGGATTGCATAAGTGGTAGGAAATAGTACAGAAGTCAGTAACCACAAGATAAGCCCTACCTAATCCCCATGTATAATTCCTATTACCTTCTTTGCTGACTGTTTCCCAGTTTCCCAGACTACAGAATATATCAGCAAAGTTCTTGGTGTAAGTTTGACCTTTTTTTACATGTGATGTCAACATAAACAACTTGTACCTGTCATTATCTTGGTGATGTTATCACTTTTGTAACATTAACCTAAGGTCCAATTGCCCTTTCCTTGCTTAATGTGGTTAAAATTTTTCTACACTTCACAAACCTACAGTTACTGTGAAGATGTTTGAAACCGATATGATTATAACAGACACATAACCACTGAAGTCTCATGTCTCCCTTTGCCTCTTTCTGTTTCTCCCATGATCAGATACTTTATCATTACAAGTGAGTTAGCAAGTAGATGACCCACTGATATATATGGGCGTGTAGATGGATGGGTGCATAGCTGAATGGAATTGCTTTCCCTTCTACAGGTGTCTGCCCTGATTTCAATTCTAGTGATCTGGGAATTTCCCTGACTCTGAGATGTTTCTATGCACTGTGTACTTGTGCAGTTCTCTAACCATACAGACATGGAATAGAACTTCATACTTTCTGCATGCCACTGTGTCACTTGCATCATGTTTTAAATGATGCCATTTTTAAGTGCCAAATCCTGCTAGGCTAGAGACACAGACATTGGAGTAGATGTGAGGTTGTTTCAAAGTGAATGACATGAGAGAACTCACAGTGATTGATTTCATAGTAGTGACGACCAGTTAGAGTCAGTAGCTGTTGATCAGCTCTCGCCTGCACAGGCAGTCAGGAAGAAGGACTGCACAGACAGAAGTGGGATCAGCATCCCGGAGCACAGGTGGAGACAGCTGTGTGACGAGCATCGCTTTCAGAAGGCCTCTGACTTCTGCTTTGACCTCTTCTTTGTATGTCATAGAGCTTGTAAAGAAAAATCCTTCATGAGTGTGTTAAAACTGAACAACTCATTGTAGCAGATGATAGCATTTGGGGGTAAAGTCTCAAATTGGTTAAAAACCAAACGTCTCAGGTGTCATTGAAAAATTAATGTAGAAGGAAAGTTGCTGTCGACTGCCTTCTTCCTGCTTCCTCACCTCAGTCCAGGTGCTGCTGCTGCCGGAACCATCCAGTAGCATCACTCTGTAAACTCCTGGTAACACCCAAGTAAGTGGGGCCCGTGGCTTTTGTAGGTTTTGTAGAGTGGGGCTCAGTGGCCAGTCTCTTTTTCCTTACTCAGTTATCCCAAAGATCCCAGGTAGACTATTAGAGGTTATTTAAGGGTGGCCCTGCTTTGTATTGTCTTTGTTGGCAGTGCAAATAATTAGGTATTTCAGTGGGATTCATTTTAGCATCATTTGTTGGTTAAACAAAAGAAGAAAATGCACACAAAGAGGCAGATGTGAGAGTTGTGTTCAGTTAGGGAGTGCCTCACAGTGCCCAACCCTGTTGAAGGAAATGGTGTCTCAGTCTTCTTCAAAGCATGTCTTTCTTTGCTGTCCTTTTTCATTAATTTAGATATGTTTCTAAGATGAGACATGATGTTACTTCTAATTATGGTTACATGCAGTTAATTTCCTTCCTCTTTTCCTAAGCTTGGTGTGAAAGACAGTTTCCTCCCAACGAGTGCAAGGGCGCACTGGTTATTCAGGAGTGGAGGGGATACTGAGGGAGCTGATCTTCCTGTTGCCCTAGCAACACATTTATTTATCAGGGGTTGAAATGACATGAGTTAATATAGCGCATACCTGCTGATCGGCAAACTCCCCTATTTCAGCTGCAGTTGACAATTAAGTCCTGGACAGCTACAGCCAGGGGTTAATGTTCCTCATTAGGAGAACTGGGTCATTACTGGGAAATCAAGGCACTTAAGGCAGCATGGGTAAAATACAAAATTCAGCATCTAGAAGAGTGAGGCTCTTTTATGTTAATTAACCTTATTTTCCTAGGTTTAAAAAAATCTTACATGAGCATGTCAGTGGATCAATTAATTGAAAAAGCTAGGATACTTTACTCTGAGTTGCCTTCATTTCCTTTGCAAGGATTTCATTATTTTATGGAAAATTCTTATGTCTATATGATGAGTAAAAAGGGTATTAAAATTAAGAAGGGAATCATCATGGAAATCAGTTTCACCACAAGGGAGTGAGCAAATAAAAGCCTTGGCAATGAAAATAAATAAGCTTTGCTAATACCTCACCTAAGGAGCTGCATGTACGCCTGGAAGACGGAGAGTGTTTACAGGGACTTCGTCTCTTCTTTATTAAGCAGTTACAGAGTTATTTGACCTTCAGTAACAGAAACTTTGGGAAAGTGATTTTGGTGATTTGAAACATTCTTCTTGCAGAAGGCTGAGTAGCAGTTAAACAGTAACATTTTAGTTTGTAACTGACTTTTTAAAAATATCAGCAAAACTAGATATACTGGTTGAAAGTTCTTTATCAAACTGTCTGAGTGTTTTTTACTTGATATGTTCATAAGTAATGTATCAAGATCCTTCTTAAAGCTTTATTTTCTTATTTCTTTAAAGAGTCTTTAGGTTGAAAGTGGGATTTTTACAGAGTAGAAAAAGATTTTGTGTGTGGAATCCTGTTCCACCCATCTTCGTTATTCGACTGCCTCCACTGAAGCCTCTTCTTGCAGGTTCCTTCACTTCTGTACTTAATAGATACACACAAAAGCAAAGGGCCCTCTGTAATCTTTGTCTCCAGAATACTTATCCTCTTCAACTCCAAACCAAAATTCCATGCTATAAACTCTTTTTAAGGTAAAAAGCATTGATTGATCCTTACAGACTTGATGTACAATTCTTACCGATGTTCCCTTACCTGAAATTAAAGTGACTACTGTGCTTCTTAGGTATTATTCACTCCCACAAGTCTTTTTCCTCTTCCAGTGAAGTTTTCAGATACTTCTTCAGGAAACAGTCCTCATCACACTTTCTCTTTTTCTTGGGAAGACTGTTGGACCACATTTTCTAGCTTCTCTGTGCAGTAACTATCTGACTGAATCTTAGCATTTACTCAGGTGATGGAGCCACTTCCAAGCCTGGACAAGAGAAAACATCCCAAGCCTTCTCTTATGCTCCTCTTCCTTTCCATCTAGACATAGATGCCACTTGATGATGATAGTGGCTCCCTAGTTCCGTAATGTTAGATAATGTTGTATAGCACGACCGCTTGTCAAATGGCTACCAGCCAGGTATTACAAACAAGGACTTCATGCATGCTCAGCCCATTGAATCTGTGAACCTGCCTCAGGTGTTCTCACTAGCAGTAATAGTGAACAGAAGAAGCCAGGGTATACCTCGAAGATTTTGCCTGCAGTAGGCAAATGAAGATTCTATTTAGTGAGATGGGAAACCTACTAAGTTAGAAATATGTTCTCCACCTTCAGTTGGATATTTCTAACAGGAAGTTGATACCTAGGTATCATTCAGATGAGAAACAAGGACTGAAGATGACAATCTGTGTATTATCGGCAAGATATGTACAACTTCTTGAAAGAATTTTTAATATGCTGGGTTTTAAATTTAAATTTTAGCTCCCTGATTGTAAACATTGAATTTATCCTAAGTCTAAGGATATCAGTTGTGCCTTCTTACAGTTTTGAGGCTCTTAACCCAAGTTGTGATTGCCATTAGCATCATGTCTGAAGACAGGTTACCCACTCTCTCTTGTCAGTTCCTTCTTTAGAGGAAGGGGATAATGTAGCCTGTGTTACAGGACTACAGATGATGTATGAAAATGAGCTAGTACACACAGTTCCAAGACAAGAAAAAAAAAACCTGAGTAAACCAGCATTGGCTATTTTTATTAGTGAATTAAACCAAGCACTTCATTAGCTTACACGGGACTGTTGTTCTTGCCTACTCTCTCCTACTGGTTAAAATCCATTTTTCTTAACTCTTTTAGAAAAAGAAAAAGAACGATACAGCTAAATAAAGTCATCTTTTTTTGTCTCCATTTTCAGCCTACCAAAACAAGTACATACTGTGCAGAAAAATGGAATTAAACTACAGAACAAACACTTCTAAGTGGCCGCCTTGTAAATGAAGTCTATAAAAGGCTACCAAATGTCGCTTCTCATTGTATGACTGTTAGGGTATTACTAAACCTAGATAGAAGGGGTTTTTTGTTTTTTTAGTTTTTTTTGAACCTTTTACATCAAGCACTCACACTGTAATATCACAAATTATTTCCATTTTTAACAAGATGGATGCCATAAGCTTTTGAGTGATAACGATGGTGCCTAGATAGCAAGAAAAGAAATCACATGGTTCAAAGATGGTCTAGTGGCCTGAAGACAATAACTAAAGACACACACAGCCAGTACTATGAGGAGCTCTCATTTAAGCCAAGGTAGGATAGTCATTTAAAACTGTGTTGGCCGGGGTGTAAAAAGAGGATGGGAATGTGTACCGGCTCTGTCAACTTGATACAAGCTAGAGTCATCAGAGACCCTCAGCTGAGGAAATGCCTCCATGAGATCCAGCTCTAAGGCATTTTCTCAATTAGTCATCAGTGGGGAAGAGCCAAGCCCATTATGGGTGATGCTGTACCCCCAGCTAGTGGTCCTGGGTTCTATAAGAAAGCAGAACCCCTCCATGACCTTTGCCACAGCTCCTGTCTGCAGGTTCCTGCCCTATTTAACTGCGTTGTAGGAGCATAAGCTGGATAAACCTTTTTCTCCCCAAGTTACTTTGGTCATGGTGTCTCATCACAGAAAGAGATCACTGACTAAGACAGGATGTATATTCTATACTGTGGTTGGATTGTAAACTAGTACAGTCATTATGGAAATCAGGATAAAAGTTCCTCACAAAATTAAAAATAGATTATGTGATCCAACAACCCCATTTATTGAGTGTGAATCCAAAGAAAATCCAATCAGTCTATTTATGATAGCTAGGATATAGAATCATCCAGACAGATGGATAAAGAAAATGGAGTATTTATACACCGTGGAATACTATTTAGCAAATAAAAATAGAATAGATCCTGACATTTGTGATAAAATAGGGTAAATCTGAAGGACAATATATTAAGGAAGTAAGCCAGAAACAGAAAAATATATCTCCTCATTCATTCACTTGTAAATTCTAAAACAATGTTGTGCTCTAAACATGCAAACATATGTTAAAGTGTCTTGGGACCTGTGAGAACAGTTGCAGAGGATTGATAATGGAGAAGAACCACCCAAAATATGTCAGTACCATCCCACAGTCTAAGGGTCTGGAGCAAATAAAAAGGAGGCCCGGCTTCTCTCTTGCTGTTCCTTACTTCCCTGAAGTAAGCAGCCTGCTCTAACAGTCAGGAGATCTACACTGGCTCAAGCTCAAAGAGAGACCAAACAAACCTTCCCTCACATACAGAGTTCATGTCTGATATATGTCTAGCACCTTGCATCTGACTGATGTATCTTTGAAACACAGAGTAGACTGGTAGATAGCAGAGGGAGTTGCAGTCCAGTCTACCACACAGCAAGATTACAAGCTATGATGTATGCTTGGTAAGTTCAGTGTGGATATTACATGCTCTTAGCACAGTAGCTCTGAGTGAGGTATTGCATTTGTTTATTGGACTCAAGCATTTCAGAATGCATGTGGATTTTACAATACAAGGAAAGCATGCAGTTCTGGCTGTCAACTGAAAACTGATTAACAAAACACAAAATTCAGGTGGAAAAGAGAAACTAGCAATGTATAATTTTAACAGTAAGAATACAGTTTAGACATATAACCTGGTAAATGCATTTCCAGCCATACTTGTTATTTTCACTTGCACATTACTCCTTTAAAAATTGATAATAATAAATGCTTTCATGTATGACATGGTGTGTGAATATGCATCATGACTGTGATAGCAAAGTCAAAGGCTTGGTGCCCAGGAGGCAGTCAGTGTTGGAGGTATGGAGCCTTAACAGGCTCTGCCTTGTGGGAGGTCCTTAGGTTGGTTCTCCTTGCAGTGGAAGGGAATTATAAGACCTTGAGCCTAGAAGCTCTTCTTTCTGTCTCTTGTATAAATGGTTCCAGTACCCATGTCTTGTCACTGCTACTCAGCCAGTGGCCCAAATTTGAGAGCCCAGAACTATAAGCTAAATTACTTCTTTCTTCTCTTAAACTTCATTGCCTCTGGTATTTTATGGTAGTAACAATAAGCTAATATTATAATAGGGTATAATTTACCTACTTCATATATACAATCCAATGACTTTTTGTAAATTTACAGTTCCCATATCATAACATAGATTGTATTTTAGAATATTCCATCAGCTCAGAATAAATCATTTTGCTACATACTTTACCTGTTCTTAGAAAGTCATGCTTGCATATTATTTTTTAAGTTACCCTTCTCTGAAAATTATATTAATTGTTTCATATAGACACTCTTGATAGAGCTTGCAGTCCAAATTTCTGTTTTGGATTTACACACTCCTTGGATTGTTAAATATTTACAGACCTATATACATTCTTTCTTTTCTTGCTTTCCCATCTTTTACTTTATTCCCTCCCTTTTCCCTGCACATCCAATAGGAGGAAGAGGAAAAAGAGGAGGAACAGGAGGAGGAGGAGGAGGAGGAAGAGGCAGCTTTGGTTTTTCAAGAGAGAGTTTTTCTGTATAGCCTTGACTGTCCTGGAGCTCTCTCTGTAAACCTGGCTGGCCTGAAACTCACAGAGATCCACCTGCCTCTGTCCCCAAGATCTTGGATTAAAGGTGTACAATGCCACCACTGCCTGAGTTCCCTGGGCATTCTTAAGAGTTGTTTCCACTGAGTCACTGTTGGTGACAAACTCATTTCTAAGTATTTTTTCTCTATTGTTAAGGGAATTTTTGCCAAGTATAATGTTCTAAGATAAGCCTACATCTTCTCAGATATTTACAAGTTAATTCTCTGTTATTAAGGGAATGTTGCCAAGTATAATGTTCTAAGATAAGCCTATGTCTTCTCAGATATTTACAAGTTAATTCATCTGATTCCCTCTGTAGCCACTTTGAAGATTTTGTCTCTTTGTTATTCACCTTTACTCTGATGCATCCAGGAGCCTTCCTTTTTCCTTGCTTCCCTTCCTCCCCAACTCCATCCTTCCAGTCTCACATGAAATTCCTCAGACATTTTATGTCATAGGGGTTTTGTCTGTATCAGTTATAGAAGTCATTGACATTGTATCTTCAGTAACCACCTCTCCGTCATTCTGCCTTCTCTCCTGAAAGACCCTGGACCTTGATCTTTTTTCTTACCTCATGATCCTTAACTTTTCTCATCCATATCCTTGTGTTCTGCCATCTGGTCTTGCTCTCTCGAATTTGCTATTAATTACTCCCTTTGACTAATTTCAATTATTACTTTCATTTGCCCAACTTGCTTTACTTCTGCTTTTAAACTATTCAGTCATTTTTAATATTTCTTTATTCATCATATATTTATTTTTTCTTCAAACACTGGCCGCATGTGCTTTTATATTTCATATTTGATAATCCCAGATTCTGAAACTTGTGGGTCTGCTGTCATTTTCCCACTTGGCACTGATGTGATTTTGATGTTTTTCCCTTGTGCTTTTTTATTGTGAAGCTTTATTCATATTTTTAATTAGCCTGGGGTTTGTGTGTGTGTATGTATATATGTACACATGTATACAGGTGCCCATGAGACCAGAGATAGGATCTCTTGCAGCTGAAGCACAGACAGTTTTGAGCTGCCTAATGTGAACTCAGGTCCTCTGGAAGAGCAGCAAGGACTCTTAACTGTTGACCTGTCTCTGCAGCCCTGCTTATGTTTTTGATATTTGATGACATGGGATATTCTGATTAGTGCCTGTAAGGATTTCTCAAAGGGAACATGCATTTGCCTTTGTCCAAAGCTAAGATAGTATCTTTCCCTAAGCTGTTTCACACTGAATTCTCACCTCAGGTTATTTGTTAGTTTGGCCACTCGGTAGGCTGATACAAGCAGGAAACTTATAGAGGACTACTTCATGAAGCTGTGGCTTCCATCCTTATGGCATTGCTTCCATGCATTCTGTTCCTTCCATCCCACTCTTCACATGCATAGTAACAACTAGCAGGCCTTAACATGTGGATGTTTTGAAGAATTAAAGACTATGGGGGATGGGAGGGAGAGCCAAACCTTCTGACATAAGCCTATAATCCTAGCTAATCAATGAGCTAAGAAGAATGGATGGACCTAGAAAAGATCATATTGAATGAGGTAACCCAGACCCAGAAAGAAAACATCACACATTCTCCTTTTCTTTAATATTTTTATTGGATATTTTATTTACATTTCAGATATTATCCCCTTACCCCATTTCCCCCACACACACACCCAGGAACCCCTATCCTATCCCCCCTCCTCCTGCTTCATGAGGATGTACCCCACCCACCTTCTCCCACCCACCCACTCCCATTTCCCCACCCTCGAATTCCCCCACACTGGGCATCCAGCCTTCATGGGACCAAGGATCTCCTCTCCCACCTATGCCTGACAAGGCCATCCTCCCCTACATATATAGCTGGGGCCATGGATCCCTCCCTATGTGCTCCCAGGCTGGTGGTTTAGACCCTGGGAGCTCTGGTTGGTTGGTATTGTTGCTCTCCCCATGGGCTGCAAACCCTTTCAGCTCCTTCAGTCTTCTAACACCTCCATTGGAAACCCCATGATCAGTTCAGTGGTTAGCTGTGAATATCTGCATCTGAATATGTCAGACACATTCTCTTTCATCAGAGGTTCTTCTTAGCTCCAGTCCTCAGATGTGACTACATATCCTAGAGTCACTATAAAAACCAAGAAAGAAAACAGAGTTCATTGCTGGGCTATCTTGCTATTCTCCTCTGTATTGGTCAGAGCACGATACAGAGAATAGCAAGATAGAAGTGATCTGATCAGGGAAATGGGAAAAAATGGGCCCTAATTAGGGAGAAAGAAGACAGATACAGAAGAAGGATGAGATAAAATAAAACTAAGAAATACAAAATTCAATAACTATTGCTAACTACCTTTTTAAAAAAAACTATGATATGCTAGGTCTGTGTATAAATATATAAATATAGTTTAAATTAAATGTTCTCATCTGAGTTGTCCATGCTGCCTCCAAGAAAAGATGCCCCATCAAAAACACTAACAGGATTATGAGAATCCCTGTTTTGAGTTGTTGGCCAGGATTGTCCAAGAAACACTAAAAACTTACAAGTGATTACTGTTGCCCCTGGTTGCCTTCCAACATGGAACATGCATTCCCGTTAAACATACTATACACTTCAAACACCAGGCCCAGAACCCTGAGCTGAATCTTATCTGAAAGCTTCTTTCCTCAGAACTAGCCTTCATTGTACCAGAAGAAGCTATTCTAGCTTTCAAAGAAGGGAAACAACTACTAGTCTTACCCAACTACTATGCCTAACAAACCACAACAGCAGCAATCAGCATGGCATAGTAACCCTAAGGAATCGGTAATGACATGCCTACCTTGGCAATAACCAACAGCTTCTAATTGGACATAACACCCACTTAACAAACAAAAATTTTGCCTGGTACTAGAAACCAGTCATCGATCTTGGTGGAAAACCTACAACTACCACTTTACTAACTCAGCATAATCCATAACTGCATTCTGAATACTTGTTTTTATATCTGAAGATAAGTGAAATCCTCACTATGTCCACAGAGATATCAGCAAAGCAGTTACCTTTCTGGGATCTAGTAGCAAAGGAAGAATACTTCACTATCTCCTCATCAGTGTGTATCTGATCGATCAGTGTTCAGTGAATCTCTACCTGTGAGCATCTTTATTCATATACTCTGCATCCCCAATCAAGAGACTGTTAGATGTCTCTATAGTTTGTGGCTTAGGTGGTAAGAACAGTGTTAATGAAACTGGACTTTGTATTATTCTCCAAAATTATTTTAGACCTCAGTCTCAGAAAAAAAAGACTGACTTCCTCTCTGCAAGTCTATCAAACAATCTTACCTAAGGCAGAAGCTATACAATGTCCTTCCTCCTATTCCTGGCAGGCAGAGTGGATTTGGACAGTAGGGAGTAACAATGGGGTGGAATGTAAACGTACTGATTATAATACTTCCCTTTTTCATTATTTATTCTTTATTTTCTCTTTGCCTATAGTGCTTTTTGTATGCATTTTAATTTTTTTCATAGAATATGTTTTGAATTGGGGTAAAGAAAAGGACCATGATTGATTACTACTTCTAATACCCTTCTACATGTATGTCAGTATGGCCTCTTTTTGCTACCTGCTCCAGAGAACTCCAAGATTATCTCAATACAAAATAAGTGAAACCCCAAAAGAAAAAACAACTACGTATCCCAGGAAAAGTCAGCCAATACTTCATAGAGGATATGAACAGCATTGAGAAAAGGATTCCCATAGATATGTATGTTTCCCAGCTTCTGAGTCATTCATGTTGCAAGAAAAAGCAGAGAATTGATCTGAATGTGAACCTGTGTTCAAGAAGCTCAGAAAAACTTCCAAACCACAAAGGTTTTGTTTTCATTCATGATGCTGAACTCAAGATGTAAATTTATGAAATCTCCCCATCCACAATGGCAAGCCAACTGGTGTTGTCATTGTGTTGGTCTTATTAAGTTGGTCATATTATTGTGATTTCTTGAGTATAGCTATCCTATCACATAGAGAAGTCACTCTCTAGTAGCAGATGTCCCTGGTCCTCTGGCCCTCACACTCTTTGTACCCATTCTGATGCAAAGTTCCCTGTGCCTTAAGAAGTATAAGGGTTGTATTGTAGATGTATGGATTAGGGCTGGTCAGTTGTTCTTTGCATTTTAACTGTGGACTTATGCAATGGTCTCCATCTGCTACAAAAAGTAGCTTCTTTGAATGGTGATAGCTACACTTATCTGTAAATACCAGGATAAGTATTTAAAATGCAGTTAGAGAACATACTAGTTTGAGAAAATGGCACTAGTAGGAATTCCTCTAGAGTCCATAGCCTCATAAACTAGTATTAGAATAAATTTATAGTACTCAGCATGAATTTCCTCCTGTAGAGCAGTCCTTATGTCCAATTAGATGGCTATTGGTTACTCCAAGCATGTAAGTCCCACTATTACACCTTTAGGAATATCTTGCCATTCTGGTTGTTAGTAAGGTATGTAGACTTCACATCTGCTTAGGACTGTTGATTACTTTTCTCCCTTGGCTGCTTGCATGGCACCTTCAGATACTATAAAAACTAGTCTTTAGGCAGGAGGCTTCTAGATCAACTTTTCCAAGTCCAAAGTATGTAGTATCTTCATGAATAAGCTCTTACCTTCAAGTTCTAGGAGGCAACCAAGGGCAACAGCAACAGTCTATATTGTTCTGAGTCCCTAGACTCCCATGACCAACATCTGGAAGGAAGGCTTTCCATGCCTAGGCATTTTGTTAGTCTGTGGCACTTAGGAGGAGCTTTATCACCTCAAATGGGATGACTTCATTCTATATACATATACATATCTATGCATACATACATACGCAAACACACACACATGCAGCATTTTTAAGGAAGGACAAAATAATGTTTCTGCATTGCATTTTCCAACATCTTTAGTGTTATTCATCCTTCCCCAGTTTAAAATGCCCAGATATCTTTCCCCATTTGTTCTTTCATTTATGTCCTACTATCCCCATCTCTATGACTCCTCCTCCCATGACCTCTTTTTATGTTCCTGGCTTTTGTGGCAACGCTATATTATATACTTACATCTAGAGATTGAGGACTGGGATTCGTAAATGAGACATGCTTTTCTGTCTTTTTGGGTCTGGGTTACCTCACTCAGTATAATATTTTCTAGTTCTATCCATTTACCTACTAATGACATTATGTCATTTTTCTTTACAACTAAATAGAATTCCATTGTATATATGCACCACATTTTCATTATCTATTCATTGTTGACTCTTACAGAGCCCTACTTCTACATAAAAGCCACAAGCAATTAATGACTGCTGAAAGAAGATTCAGTCTTCTCCAGGGATGAGCCCCTGATAGGTTATCTACTCACAAGTGGTCAGCCATATATCCATACAAGCAGCACTAAATGGATTCATCAAGTTGTATTTATTTGTGTATATATATGTGACAATAATATAGAAAAGGTCAAGAATTTGAAAGAAAGTGAGGGGACCACTGGAGTGGGTGGGGAAAAAACATAGAGAAATGATAAAAATACAATAGTCATGAGATTCTCAAAAAAAATATGTAATTAAATTAAAAAGTAAAATCACTCCCATGCACACAGAAAGATGCAGGGCCTGGAGCTGCACCTGAGCTGTAGTGAACTTGTTATATGAGCTTGGGACTCCCAAACCCTACCCTGCTCTAAAGAGTACAGGCCTCAAGCCACTGTCAGAGCCTGCTTAACTGGAAGCTGTATGAAGTGGCTAACCTGGGATGAGTGCCATCCTCACTGTGAACACTACCCTCGAGCCGGTATGTGGGTAAAGGGTTTCCGGCTCTCCCTGTCATAGTTGTACACATTTCTCACACCCCCTGGCATGTGCTTTGATGTCATAACCCAGATGCCCAAAGCATCCATTTGCAAGGTCATGTGGTTTCTACCTTCCTGCCTACTCTACACATCCAGAATTTTCCCCTCTTAACTATCTGAACGTACTTTCTCTTTGATGTCTCTTCCAATGCCCTAGAATAGAAGAATGCAAAAGAATAGAAGATGCCTATTTAGACTAAACCTCACAAGGGTGTTAGTTCTTCCTAATATCTTGATATTAGCTCCCCAGAGATTTGTATAGTCAGAAGAAACTTTCTTTCTTACCTCCTTTTACAAAGTAAATCTATAAAATGGACTTTTCACTTACTGTCTAGTAATATCACGTCTTGTTTAGGACATAGCTTCTGTGACCACAGTACCTCACACTGTGAGGACATGAGAGAAGTTCCACCTTAAGGAATATCAGGCATTGTGCCTGTAACAGGTGTGATAACAGACTCCCTTCTGATCTGTAAAGTGCAGCACAGGGCAGAGTAGCCTCTGAATTGACTAGAGTCTGCAGTTCTTTCAGGTGGACTTGCTTGTATCCTAGTGTCTTGCTCAAAGCCTGTCTGAGAGAGGGTGCCTAGTTGCCCTTCACCAAATCAATTCCTTAATTTAGACAAGACCACACTTGTTTCAGGGCCAAAAGTAAGGTGCAAGATTCTGTTCTTCTCAACTATTAGACTCTCCGTTGTGTAGCAGAAGCAATGCCAGTTAAATGGAGCCTAGAACTAAACTGATGTGTTTTGTCTTCAATCATTCAGAAAATCAGATGAATCTACCTGGTTTCTTTCTGAAGAGCAATTAAAACTCAACTAAAGCACTCAGCCAGAGGCACTTATTACGTATGAGTTTTATAAGTAATATGAACCCAGTGATTTCATCTAAATTGTTAAAATTATACTTTAGCATATGTCCAAAATGTGAAATTTACTAACAAATACCTGAGTTTTAACTTTTAAAACTGTCAGTAAATATGCAAAAAGTATGAAAATGTGAAACAAAACTGGAATGAATACTAAAGAAATTTATAGCAATAAAGACAAAAGGTAATTCTTCAGTTGTACTTTACAAATTCACATCCTGTACAGATATTCATTGTACTATTCCTAATTAAAGTAGCATCATATCTTGATGTCCATTTCATGTCAAACTTTGTGTCAAATTTGTCACATAGAAAGTATGCTACAAATTCCACTTTTAAAAAAAGAAAGAGAAGGAGGGAGAGAGAAAGGGAGGGGGTAGGGAGGGAGGGGGAAGGGAGGGAGGGAGGACAGGACAAATGGACAGACAGATGGACAGACAGACAGATATTTCCAGGGCCTAACAAGATGGCTGTACAGATAAAGATGCTTGCCAGCAAGCATGGTTGACTTAATTCTGTCTCTGGTATTAACATGGTAAAAGGAGAGAAGTGACTCCCGAAGGTTATTATCTGACCTTCACATGCTATGTACCCCTCACAACCAAGCTGAGCACAGGAAAAAGAACACTAGCAACCGTGCTGGTGCTTACCAAGGGAGCCCAGGCCCTATCCTTGGAGAAGCATGGGCCAGCTTTCATTCTCACCTGCACTTATTTGATCTCATCTTTAAGCAGCCTCTCCAGCTGTTGTGTAGTTTCCCAGGTTAATGTCTCCCAATGGTGCCTGTACATGGTTTTCAGTTCTGCTACTGTCTTGGATAATTTTGAAGAAGTGAAGAGAAGACATGACAATCTGCTCCCTTAGCTTCACTTGTAGATACTATAGAGATTGGTAAGATGTCACAGAGCCATGGGAAGGCTTGAGAGTGTCTGAATAGTACCCAGAAAGGAATCACACAGTTAAGTAAAACTTGGCATTTGGATTAGTTATTGATTACTGATGTGAGGGTGACTGGGCTAATAGTGGCTTGAATGTCTCCACTTATGCTAACGTTTCACAGGATTAGCATACAGTCTTGAGAAGAACATTTTGGTGTGAACTCGTGCCTCATGCACAGGCACAAATTTTACGTTAAGTTGTATTTGCATTTTCATGTTGAAAATAATATTTTGAGTTGTTTTCATAAGAGTTGTGACTTATCTGAGTTTAAGACAGAACAGGTTGTTACTTTAGATGGCTGTTTTTTGTTTCTGTGTATTATTATAAGTAGAATTACATATAGATACTATTAGTGATCAATTAAAAATATAACAAACAAGTCTTCTCCAATAGGATGATTAGTAAACGTAACTACAAGATCTTTAACTCTCCAGTTTCTAACTAATGACTGACAAGAAAGCGATGAAGATGATGGTGGTGATAAAACAGTAGACATTCCTTATTACATGTGTTTACTGTTTACCAGGCGCTGTGAATTCTCCCTTCACACATCATCTCCCTGAATGCCCTAAGGAAGCTGTGGACTGAGTGTTTTAGACATATTGTTGTAGAGAAGAAAATTAAGTTTCAGCTTGTCTTGGAATGCTGCTACTAAATATCAGAACTAAGATTTTAACTGGCCTTCTATTGGGCTACAAACCCCAGATCTGATGAAAATGTGCATTTAAGATAATTGGGGGCTGGGAAGATGGCTCAGTGGATGAGAATGCTTACTTTGGAAGCATGAAGACCCCAGTACCCACATAAAAAGTTAGGTATACCCACACAGAACTATAACCCTAGCATTTTGGTACAGAGCCAGGTACATCCTAGGCATTCACAGACCAGTCTTCCTAGCTGTAATGATGAACTTTCAGCACAGTAACCTTGTGTATATATCTTTAACAGTTTGGAAAGACTAGTCCACCAAACAACATGAAGGATCATGGTTTTGCTTTCATAGCCTTGTGCCAAGGCTATGAGGAAGAGAATAATAGAAGAAGACAGCAGAAGTTCTCCTCTGCCCTTGACAAGCATGTCCATGGGTGTATACACCCACACTCTATTGCATATGCAGTATACTCACACACAAATTATATTAAATACAAAGGATAATCATCCATGAATTTATGATTGATTAGCTCTTAATAGCTTCCTGTTTCCTTTGGGGGGATTTATGTGACTCTCTAGAGCAATTTTTTTAATGGTCTGTCATGAAGTTCACCATCTTTCTTTGCTACCTGCTCTTCACTACAACTATAGCACTGTGGTTGATGGCCACAGTCAGTAGGTATGTTTAACCAGTGTGTACTTTTGTTTACCACACTTCTTATTGGGAAAGAAACTTGTCTTGGGTGATAGAATTCATTTATAGCATTTAGTGCTATTTTTTTTTACTGTAGCATTGTTTTATTGATATCCATATATTTTGATTAACTCACAAAACTGATAATCTATACCTAGTATATGGATTACATTTAACTAGAATGCTTTACTAATGAGAACAATAAGTCCATGAAATGGCATGCCCACCAACAGTCATAACAATATAAAATGAAGTTGAAGATTTTATAGTTGAGAAGGATATGAACAGATAATTTCTCAGTGTCATTTTACAACAGAAACTGAAGAAATTAAAAAAATCATCAGATCCTACTACAAAGGCCTATACTCAACAAAACTGGAAAACCTGGATGAAATGGACAATTTCCTAGACAGATACCAGGTCCCAAAGTTAAACCAGGAGCAGATAAACCATCTAAATAGTCCTATAACCCCTAGGGAAATAGCAGCAGTCATTAAAAGTCTCCCCACTAAAAAAAGCCCAGGACCAGATGGTTTTAGTGCTGAATTTTATCAGACCTTCAAGGAAGACCTAATACCAATTATCTTCAAACTATTCCACAAAATAGAAACAGAAGGAACACTACCCAATTTGTTCTATGAAGCTACAATTACACTCATACCCAAACCCCACAAAGACACGACAAAGAAAGAGAACTTCAGACCAATCTTCCTTATGAACATGCAAAAATACTCAATAAAATTCTAGCAAACCGAATCCAAGAACACATCAAAACAATCATCCATCATGATCAAGTAGGTTTTATCCCAGGAATGCAGGGATGGTTCAATATTCGGAAATCCATCAATGTAATCCACTATATAAACAAACTCAAAGAAAAAAACCACATGATCATCTCACTAGATGCTGAGAAAGCATTTGACAAAATTCAACATCCCTTCATGATAAAAGTCTTGGAAAGATCAGGAATTCAAGGCCCCTACCTAAACATAGTAAAAGCAATTTACAGCAAACCAGTAGCCAACATCAAGCTAAATGGAGAGAAACTTGAAGCAATCCCACTAAGATCAGGGACTAGACAAGGCTGCCCACTCTCCCCCTACCTATTCAATATAGTACTGGAAGTCCTAGCCAGAGCAATTAGACAACAAAAAGAAGTCAAAGGGATACAAATAGGAAAGGAAGAAGTAAAAATCTCACTATTTGCAGATGATATGATAGTATACTTAAGTGACCCCCAAACTTCCACCAGAGAACTCCTAAACCTGATAAACAACTTCAGCAAAGTGGCTGGTTATAAAATCAACTCAAACAAATCAGTAGCCTTCCTCTACATGAAAGATAAATAGACTGAAAAAGAAATTAGGGAAATGACACCCTTCACAGTAGTTGCAAATAATATGAAATACCTTGGTGTGAATCTAACCAAGCAAGTGAAAGACCTGTACGACAAGAACTTCAAGTCCCTGAAGAAAGAAATCGAAGAAGATCTCAGAAGATGGAAAGATCTCCCATGCTCATGGATTGGCAGGATTAATATAATAAAAATGGCCATCTTGCCAAAAGCAATCTACAGATTCAATGCAATCCCCATTAAAATCCCAACTCAATTCTTCACAGAGTTAGAAAAGGAAATTCTCAAATTCATATGGAATAACAAAAAACCCAGGATAGCGAAAACTATTCTCAACAATAAAAGAACTTCTGGAGGAATCACCATCCCTGACCTCAAGCTGTACTACAGAGCAATAGTGATAAAAACTACCTGGTATTGGTACAGAGACAGGCAGGAAGATCAATGGAATAGAATTGAAGACCCAGAAATGAACCCACACACATATGGTCACTTGATCTTTGACAAAGGAGCTAAAACTGTCCAGTGGGAAAAGGACAGCATTTTCAACAAATGGTGCTGGTTCAACTGGAGGACAACATGTAGAAGAATGAAAATTGATCCATTCTTATCTCCTTGTACAAAGCTCAAGTCTAAGTGGATAAAGGACCTCCACATAAAACCAGATACACTGAAACTAATAGAAGAGAAGGTGGGGAAGAGCCTCGAATACTTGGGCACAGGGGAAAAGTTCCTGAACAGAACACCAATGGCATATGCTCTAAGATCAAGAATTGACAAATGGGACTTCATAAAATTGCAAAGTTTCTGTAGTGCTATTTTAATATTCAAAATCTCCTTATTCTTTCCCTCTAAATGAGAGTCTTCTTTTGGAATATAATTAACTCTGTGACTTTAGTAATAAGCAACAGAAGACTGAGGTTGGCCCTGGCCTCTCTTATGATATATTATAGGAGTGATACGTAGGACAATGCGGGTTTACTTTGTTTGAGAGAACAGGAGAGGAAACTGAACATTTAAATCCTGGCTCTGAGATGCGAGCGCAGCATGTGCAGCAGCAGGAGTCATCATGAACTGGTCTAATGGAACACACGTCCGACACTCTGGCTTGCATAGTAGTCACTGCTAAGTGAGGGAGGCCATCTCTTCTGTGAGATTGCTATCAACCAAGAACAAAGCAGTTTCTTTCTACCTGGAAAACAATGAAGGAAATGTAGAGCTCTAGCAGTTTTTTCTCCACTGGAGTGACTTCTTACTTAGAACCCTGTCCATTTCTGTTTTAACATTGTTAGACTGGGTTTTCTCCTGAAATTAAGATTCTTCCCCATATAACTGAAGACCTTGTCTTTAGTAATCATTATAAAATATTCACAGCTGAATATGAAAATGTGTTATTAAGAGGTGAAATCAATTTGTCAAGAGGCATGTAATAATCCCAAACCAAATTTAATTGTCTATTTAAAACAAAACGAAAACATGATCCTTCATGTTGTTTGGTGGACTAGTCTTTCCAAACTATTAAAGATATATACACAGCTAGTGCCATCAGCCAGAGTACAGCCATCATTCATCTGTTCATTTTAAACTCTTATTTTAAGTACCTAACAATGGATGGTGTTTATACATATAGGGATTTCAAACCATTACAAGAGCACTGCATACACATAAATAGCAGGCAGTATAAAAGAACACATTCATGAAATCATCTGTAGTAAATCCTTGTTAGTTCAGGAGTCAGAGCGAGAGAGAATTTCTCGGGATAAATACAAGAAAAAATAAAGTCAGTGGCAGAAGCAGTGGACACAAGGATGATGAAGACAACAGAAACATCTATTCCAGACGAGAGAACTTTAGACAAGAGATCATAGTGTGAAATAAGGACAGAGAGAGTGCAGCGAATGGGAACCATAGAGACACATGAATACTTAATGGGACACCATGATTTCAACTTAATAGAATTTAAGCCATAGTCATTTTAGAGAAGAGAAAGCAAGGTGTGCTGTGTTGAAGAGAATGATATAATACAGTCATATTTTGGAAACAGCTTGGAAGAGTATGTCTCTGAAACTCTTTGTCCTTAAGGTACAGAGGTTAACATTTACTATAAATATGGAGATGAGCAAGGAGGCTTTAAATTTCCTGAAAAAGAAATGACAGCTTGATTATTAATAAACTGACCAGTAAGATTGGTTGTCAACTTTCTTATGGCCTAGAAAATATTGAGTATGTGATGATATGCTGATTCCAGAGGCAAGATTGATCATTACTGTAGTGTGATGGTTTTTAAGGTGTGTGTGTGTGTGTGTGTGTGTGTGTGTGTGTGTGTTAGTTCATTTGTTTGTTTTTAAGGATTCTAACTGTTCTTGGGAAAGCGAAATGTAGCTTGTGCAAAGAATCTGACTCTAGAAGCACTAAAACACTTACTCTAGTCAAGAGGGGTAAAAAGATTAGACTTACAGAGAATCTGGACATAGAGTTAATTCACTCTACTATCTTTCTCAATAATGTGCAAACTACTATGCTAGACCGTGGATGATAACATAATGGTAACTTTGCCATGACCTCTACTCTTAAGGAACTCACAACATAGGAGATAGAACTTTACAAGAAAGTAAGTCCCAGAGGTAGAGAAGTAAGTACAATTGACCAGAATGTCCCTGGTGAAGGACTCTGTAGCTGTACATTTGTAGAGTAGAAAAAAATGCATAATTTGGGAAAAGTGAACTTCAAGAACTTTAAGAAATAGGTGTCACTTTCATTATTGCATGGAACGATTAAACACTGGAAGCAATTTAATGTCAAATATTAGAATTATCTAATGAAAAGTTAAAATATTATATAATCATTTTAAATATGATATGCTTTATGTGTTAGTGTAGACAGTAAGATGCAACATGCAGAATAATAGACATTAATCTCATAAAATGAGAAGAGTAGATATTAAATATCATGTTTGAGTATGCACAGGAAAGGGTCTGGAGCTAACTCACTGAATAGCTGCTGATATTAGCAACTCTTATACAGAGGGACCAGGAAAGGGAAGCATATATCTTTGAATTATTTCTGTTTTGTTACAATGAGTGTGTACTTTTCTTTTATTGAAAATTTAATTATAGATGTTCATGCAGATATAAAAATAATAGGATCTCATTCTGTTGGCTCACATGTCTTTTCCTCTCATCTCACCCTCTAAGACTTTAAATTCACTTGTATTGTTTAGTCTGTTTTCTTCCTGTTGATACTGGTTAAATTCAGTCAATCCTTAGAGCACTAATCCAAGCTCCTATGGAATGGACCTCTCTCACTACTTAGACCATACAGTAAGCTTTTAGGTCGTTTGTTCCTGTCGTTATATATTTTCAGCACCATCATCTCCATTGAGAATTACGTAGATAGCTACTATGTATGCTGAGTTTAAGCCAGGAAGCCAGGGTAAAACAGGAAGTCATCTTATTTCTATTCAAGAGGGAAAAAAAAACAATTCTCAAAGACAATCAAAAAATTTCCTAGATTAGATCCTGGGAGAAATGTCTAACTGAAAGGGATGGACACTGTGGTATTAGTTCTTGGTATTACTATCAGCCAGTTGCAAACATATTCCCTGCATGTAGTTTAGAGCAAAATAATGTGTAAATCCCAAAGAAAATCTAATTGATTGGTCACTACATTTGAGGAAACATGGCAAGACTTAGAATAAACTAGGGAGATGAAAATTTGATTGTGTACAGCCTTCCAGATCTAAGGAAGTAGCCATACTAGTGGCATTGAGATCGAACAGCATGGGACGATGACTGCTGAAGTAATACCCTCCACTGGAGAAGGCTGATATAGTTATTGACACTATGGCCTACCAGTTTGTTGTAGGATATTTGTCCTTGAGCTTCCTGACCAGATTGTAGAGAAAGAGCTCACTAGCAAGTCAACAGCTATACAAAAAGTACTTAAGTAACGTACAGGAAATAAAAGAAAGTCTGGGGGTAGTCAAGTTTCTAGCAATAGGGAACTTCTCAAAGAAATCATTAGGGACCTCATTGAGGATAGTTCAGTCAGATGGAAGAAGCAGGAAGATGTAACACATACAAGGGTGCTAGACTTTAGTGACAACAGAGAATTTGGAGGTCAAGCCAGAGTCCTTTCAGTTGGCAAAGGTATCTGATAGGAAAACACATACCAAACTAGAGAGACCTGGAGACTAGGAAGCACTCTGATCCAGGAAAAGGGCTCAGAAAACCCAGGTCAAGAGAGGGATGTAACTGCCACAAGAGATAAGCTGACCTGTGAAGAGTCACTTATAAATAGTACATTGTAGAAAGCTCTTTTGCTAATAAGAAAAAGACATTTCAAAGACAGCAAACACTGTGGTGCAGAGACAGGATCACCAGCCAAAGCTGAATTGATAATACATTTCTGTGAAGCACTGCTAGCCTCGATTTCTATGACAGGACCTCTTTGTTACTGAAAAGACAAACAATATATCAATATGCAATAACATGAAACTCTGATATCTGTGAATTCAAATTTTATTTTTTAATTGCATTTCTTTCCAATGGCATATTTCAGTGTGTTAATAGACGTCTCCTATAGCCCAGGCCTCTAGCTTCCATTTACTAGTTGCAAATCAGGGCACGACTCATGTGCACTCTATTCATGTACACTCTATAAGCAGCTTTGTGGTCTTCCCCTGGCATTCATTGACGTCATGCATCGACTTATACGTACAGCTTGGCTCAGAAGTCTCTTACGGCCAACCCTGACAAAAGTATCTTTGATTCACCAGTTGTAAGTGTCATCTCAGAGGCTTACTGCTGAATAAATACCCTTTTTAGCTCTTTCTGAACTCTGGATGGCTGATTCAACTGAGCTTTTCTGGCTCAAACTCCCCTCCAAGGTGACTGATTCAGTCTGACTGCTCTCAGCTTATTACTCGATTGCTCTGCTTGACTTCAAACAAACTATTAACAATTTGTTCTGATCTTCAGACTTCTTCTTATTCTCTGGCTTCAACTGCCTCTGCATTTATTCATCTGCACTGCACCAGACTCAACTCCACTCAACAGAACACAACTGCATTACCTGAACTCAATTGAAGTGCATTCTCCTTATGCTACTCCTAAGTTGCCTATTTTTCCTATCTGGTCTCATGAGAGTTGGACATATCCTATCATTTATGCTGTCAAATCTGCCTCTTATTTGTCACTTTGTCTTCCTCTTAATTAGTCATTGTTTGGAATTAAAAGTGTATACTAAAGGAGAGTATTCCAGCCAGAGGGATTAAAGGTTTGTGGCATGTTTTCATTCCAGCTGGATCACACAGAAGGTCTTTGGATGTGGTCTCTTGCAGAACAGCCACATTGATGGATTAAAATTTCTGTGCACATCCCTAGTAGTATTACTTAGAGGCATACTAAAGCTGTGTTACTGTCTATCTCTGTCTCTCCATGTCTACCTCCTTGACACCCTTGTCCTGCTTTTTTCCTAGGCATTAACCTGGACTCCCAGCTTTGTAAATTTTTTGGCCGTCACCTTTGACAAAGGTGAAGCAACACAGAGTGCTATAATCATATTGTATATGCTTCTGCCTGCTATAGCCCTTGGCATTACAAGGGGTTTGGCTTGTAAACAGCTAAGAGAACCCTACCATAGAGGTTGGCAGCATTTCTACCTGGTTCATACCTCCTTGAAGCAATGAACATGAAACAACTTAGCATCCTGAATGCCTTCTGGGTACAAAGTAGGGAAGAAATAAACTGATTAAAATTCTAAAAATATCTTAATATCAAAGGGCAATGTACTAACAAGTATTGTTAAGGGTGTTTTTTAGAAAGAGTAGTGCTGAACACTGTTAGTAGGGATATAAGTTAAATTACAGAAATGATGTGCAGGGGGTATCAGCTCTAAAAACATACATACAAGTAGCATTAAACATACTGAGCAAGTTGTACTTATATATCTGTGAATATATTTGTAACAATAACTAATGGGAAAAGGAGCAATGAAATTTCCATTATAGCAAAGAAGGGTATATGGGAAGGTTCAGAGGAAAGAAAGGCAGAGGGGGAGATGGTATAATATTTTTAAACAATAAAAAATTAATATAAAATAAAAACAATGCTAGGCGTGGTAACATACTTGTAATCCCTGCCCTTGGGAGACTGAAACAAGACAATCAGGATTTTGAGGCCAGCCTAGGATACACAGTTCAAAGCCAGAGTTGTGACAAGAACCTATCTTAAAACAGAACAACAAAATTAAACCAGAACTTGCTGTAATCCATTTGCCATACTACTAGCTGACTTTTAAAGGAAAAAAAAAAAACAATATGTCAGAGGCACATGTTCACCTTCTTTATTACAGCACTACTCATAGCTGCCAGTATGTGGAATTGACCTATGTCTATCTACTAACACATAAATGTATGAGGAAAATGAAGTACGTGTATACAGTAGAATACTCTTCAGCCAGAAAAAGAATGAAATTCTGCAATTTATATCAACATGGCTGAAACTAAAGATCATTTTGTTAAGTGAAATAAACCAGGAACAAAAGAATTCGTATCTCTTCTGTATAGTATAAAAGATGATCATAGAAACTGAGTGGGAAAGTAGTCAACAGAATCTGATTTTGTTCTGGCTTTGCAAGAGACCTGCTGGCCACAGGTGAGTGAGCCACTTATCTCTGCACTGCCTTTCACTCTCTGAAAACAAATGCTTTGTGACTAGCCTCCAATTACCAATGTGGAAGGGCTTTAAAAAAATAAAAAGGAGGAAGAGTATTAAAGAAACAACTATTACTGGGAGGTCTGCAGAGTACACAGGGAGGCGAGGGAAGGAGGAAAGAGAGAAATTGAGACTGCAGAAGCAAGAAGGAACAAAAGAAATGAAGAAATTGGTCAGTAGTGAAGGCTGCTGGCTAAACCATCCTTAGGCAGAAGCTGCACATACGGAAGGAAAGGCACACTGCTTGTTGACATCAAGCAGAGCAAGTAAAAAGTACATGTCTTAGAAAACATATCAGACCAGTCAGCAGTGACAACCAGCTTAGGAGGCAAATAGAAGCCTGTGTTTGAATAAGAAGCACATCACTGAATTTGGAAGTGTGAAATCTTTTGAGGTTTCAGTTAGTTGGTTAATTAGTTATTTTGTTGGCTGATTGAGTTTTAATGGAGAGATTGTCTTGTTTTATTGAAACAGGATCTCAGTATTTAGCCCAGGCCTTCTTCAAATATGAGATTCTCCTTCCTTAGCCTCCTAAGTGCTAAAATTACAGGCTCATGTCCAGTGAGGTTGAGTTTGTAATGAAAGAGATAGGTTAGCAAAGCCTCAAGAAGGTAAAGATGTTTGAAACTGTCTCATTGGAGAATTGATTATGTATTGCTTCTCCATATTGTCTTCTCCAATGAGTTTGTGCCCCCAAAGTAGCAGAAGCTAAGGAATGCCTGTTGCTTAATGATCTGGGAACTATAGGATGAAGATACTTCCTCCTCTCAGTTTATGCAAGAAGAAAGAGACACAAAATCAAGGTTAACAAAAGAAAAATATGACTAGAGATGGTGTGTAAATTCTAATGTAAGTTTTCTATGTGATCCCTAATGCCAGAATGGTTCTCTTTGATGGTTACTTGGCTGAGAAGCTTAATTACGATGATGATCACATGCTTGGTAGGAATGTGGAGCATTTATAAAACAGCTGATTTTTTGCCACAGATTAATCTAATTGAGGTGTACTAGATTATGCTACAGTAGTGAATACTTCACTACTCCCTAAGTGTGGAGTAGCTTAGACACAAGAATCTTCTCTTACCTTTGTATGCCAATGCATATGGGACAAATCCCATGTGACAACCTGAACCTAATTACCTTAACACACAATCTCTGCAAAGTTTACTAAGCTCTCTAGAACTGCTTTCAGATATGTTTGTCTGAAGTTAGCATGAGTCAGTCAGCTTGCAGTCCACTGACTGAAATTTGTCTTCACCAACTGCAAGAGAGTAAACAAGAAATCTGTTTCCTCAGAAAGAATCCTAGATGTTAACAAACAAATAATGTCCCCATTGCTCAGCTTAGTACTTGGTACACAGTGAACAAAGCAGGCCTCATCTGCCCTTCCCGCAGAGCTCTGGATGCAGAGTAGTATGCTCCTGGGAAGAGCAAATTTCCCCCAAACCAGACAGGAGCTAGATCAAAGAGACTGCTCAATATATACAGAGTTATGTGGGAAAATCAGAAATGGTAACACTGTAAGTGACAAGTATGGAGAACTTAGAAATCTTCAATAAATATTTACTGAATGAGTGCTAAGTGAGGAATAAGAAGAAATTTAGCTCTCAGAAACGAAACAGGAAAGGCAACAGAGAGAGACAGATATAGGAAGAAAAAACACATGGAAACATTTTATGCTTTTCAAATGTTCTGAATAATATTTGGGAATAAAAGCTGTTCTTGCCGTATCTTTTGCTTCCAGGAAGCCTGAAATATTTCCCTGCTGGTCTCTTCTGCCATAGTGAGGGTGTGAAGGAATGAATTCCCTGCCAGAATGTTTTGTCCTTACCTAGACAGTAGGGTGGGCATGACTGGGAATCCTGGGTCTTGGCAAATTGACTGAAATGCCTTGTTTGTTAAAGTAAGCTCGCTTGACTGGCATTCATCAAACTTAAAGGTCCATGGGAAAAAACGAAATCAAACAGCTAGGTGCTGAATATGTTGAAGTTAAGTAGAAAGCTCATGACCAAAGTTGTGTAGAATATTATCAAACATCTTTAAAACATTCAAAATCATTTATACAAACCAAGACTATTTAAAAACAAAATAGCAAACATGCCAAAACAACCCCAACAGTTTAGAGATCAACCTTGTCTTGTTACAGGCACTCCCATCTCTCTGTCCTGCACTACAGCTCCTTTTACTCACAAGTACTGACAGTTGAATACTTAATACTGGATTTTTTCCATGTCCAGAATCACACAATATGCAACATTATTTTTCATGGCTACTAAGGCTTGTATCACATGTACCAACATATATTTGTCACCACCTTACATTCCGACAAAATTGTCATTATAAGTAATGCTGTTATAGTACACTGTAGCAAAATTTCTGTGTGCATCCTTTTAGGCTGACTTTTATAAATTACTGTTATTGAAGCAAAAATGGTGCACACATTAAGGCCTCTTATAACCAATAGCAAATTGACCTCTAAAGACTATTTCTCATTGCCCACCAGAAGCGTGTGAACCCAAATGTGATCTAGAGACTTAGATTTCTTGCTAAAAGTGTGATAGCAGATGTGCCATCATTAAACCCTTCACTGTCCATGCAGTACTTTCTGTTGCAACCTCATGTAGGAGAGTTTCATCTTTAGATTTCTTTGAAAGTATCTTAGACTAGTAGTATGTTGTACTAAATGGGTTCATTAATATCATGGACACTATATGTCCCAGTAGATGTCTGAGGCTCATGCCTTGTTGTAGGGTATGGTCAGTGTATGGGAAACTCTTTAAAAGTTCAATGTTGGGCAATTTCCCATTTCACCAAAAAGAAAATTATTAAAAAAGAAATTCAGCTAAACTGATTGTCTTAGTTAGGGTTTCTATTGCTACAATGACCATGACCAAATACCATGACTGAAAAGCAATTTGGGGAGGAATGGGTTTATTTGGCTTACACTTTACTATTGTTGTTTATCAGCAAAGGAAATCAGAATAGGAACTCAAACAGAGCAAGGACCTAGAGGCAAGAGCTGATGCAGAAGCACGGAGCAGTGCTGCTTATTGGCTTGCTCCCCATGGTTTGTTCCACCTGCTTTCTTAGAGAAAGGACATGGCACCACCCACAATGAGCTGGGCCCTCCTCTATCAATCACCAATTAAGAAAGTGCCTTTCAGGCTGTCCTACATCCGGATCTTATACAGTCTCCCTCCTTTCAGATGATGTTAAGCACATATGATAAAGACTACCTTAAGAAGTATTGCTCTTCCCTGCCCTCATATCTCAGGAAGCACTAATCTCTCATTTTCAATAATGCAGCGGAGAATTATAATGCAATAAAAGGGATAGATAGGCCTGAATCTGTGTATACTAAATATTGACTGAGAGAGTGAACACTGCTAGTCAACATGTAAAATAATCAGAAGAAAAAAATACTTTCATTTAGCACAGGCATGAAAAAAAAATCAAATGTTTTTGACTTGCTCAGTTTGTCAGTGTTTTCTAATGACAGAAGAGAGGTTAAAAGACACTAAAATTAAAGAAATATATCCTTCCATAAATCCTATTTAAATGGAATAAATTTTTTAACATTCTAAGGTGTGAATATTTCAGTATTTCTTGCATTTAATTATACTGTTTTAAACTATCTTATTCAGACAGATGTAGACCAGATGTCTTTAAAATACTTGTTTTTTATTTATAATTCAGAAATTTGATTTTTATTACAGAAAATAGTTATATACCAGTAACTGAATTTCTCATTTACTAATTATATAAAATAAATCTGTAAAATTATTAAACTGCTATATTAAATATGAAAATTGTATCATTCAGGGAACCTCATGAAAAATGACATCTGTACCTCTTAATGTGTTAATTCACAATTCAGTCAATATTTTCAGTATCATGAATCGAAACAAATGCATCTTCTAATTAACATTTTAAAACAGCATTTATAATCTTACAAAACTCTTAAGATTTTATAAAATTAGAGTTCTCAAACAATTTGTTTCAAGTGCTATGCCTCTCAGTTTGATTTACTTCAAATAATAAAGGATGCAAAGGCAAAATGTTCATTGCTTTTTAAGATGATGTGTATTATATACATGTACCATGGGGAAGTGTTTGGATAGTTTTCATATATACTACTGCTGTGGGCAAGAACAAAGACCCCAAACAGCTTGAGAGGAAAGAATATACTGTATGCTGTCTTCAACCATATCAATCAAATAACTGCCACCTTATCTGTAAGATACTTCTCTAGGCTGATTCTCTTGGAGATACTTAGATGAAGAGGAGGGAAAAAATGGAACATAATATAGCTTTAGAGAGTAACACTGGAGGGAAATCTATCCTCTTAGTGATCTAAATTCTTCATTTGGAGTTCCAGAAAAGAGGATATGGATCTCCGGCATATCATGTATTCTAAATATTGGTGTGTGTGTGTGTGCATGTGTGTGCAGTTGTATGCATGTGTGGTATGTGCATGGTAACGTAAAAGCAGATGTAGTTTTTAAGTGGGATGAAACTTAACTGAGTAAAGAGCATAGTTCCTAAAAGATTCCAGTGTTTTTAAAGTAGGATTTAGGAATATCTATTTTTATTGCTTCTAACAAAGTAAATGCACTACAACTTACCACATACTTTAGACATTTTTTCTAGGTAGACTAAAGCTTTAATATTCAATAGTCATTTGTATAAGAACACAAAAAATATTGGTTAGAATCCCCTTTCATTTTGTTTAAATCACAATATACAACTGACAATAAAGTAGTTTACTTGTCCAAAGTTATCCCTCATAAATAGGGAAATTTTATACTCAAGTTAGTATACAACATAGAGGAAACTATCTGGTTTTGGAAACAGCCTGTTAGCTTTCAACCAATGAGTATTTTGGATGTTTTTACCATTTCTTTACTTGATGGTTCCAGTAAAAGTAGACTCATAGAAATTAAAAACTGAGATGGAATTATTTTGGGAAGTATGGCGTAACAATTCTAAGTGCTGAGTGCTTTTGAATACAGAAACCAAAAAACAAACAAACAAACAAACCCAAAAAACCCACCCCCCTACAAAACCCAAAAGGCCAACCCCTCCACCAGTAACACCACCAGCGCATGCACACATGCAAGTGTGCACACACATGCACATACCCCAACTGATTGATTACTAGAGATCATGAGCATTGAGCAGGGTTCTCTAGCTGGGGAAAAGATGTCTAGTGATGCCATGGGGCAGCTTCAGTCTTGTTTTGTAGTTCTTTTAGACAGAATGTCAGACAACAGGTGATAGAAGTAAGCTAGTTGTCTGCATGGGGGCACTACTCTTGAGTCAAGAGTGTAGGAAAGTTGAGGTGGAACAAAACTGCTTCCTGAAATATGAGGGTAGGGAAGAGCAACACTTCTTAAGGCATTCTTTACCATATGTGCTTAACAGTATTTTATGTCTACATCTACCCATTACACTATAGCTATAGTCTCAATTCTTGGATTTATGTTGCTCAAAGCTCAAAATAATCAATATGCTAGATAGTTTTATGTCAATTTGACATAAGCTAAAATCATCTGAAAGGAGGGAGACTGTATAAGATCCAGATGTAGGACAGCCTGAAAGGCACTTTCTTAATTGGTGATTGATAGAGGAGGGCCCAGCTCATTGTGGGTGGTGCCATGTCCTTTCTCTAAGAAAGCAGGTGGAACAAACCATGGGGAGCAAGCCAATAAGCAGCACTGCTCTGTGCTTCTGCATCAGCTCTTACCTCTAGGTCCTTGCCCTGTTTGATACTTAGAGCATGTCTGCAGCTATTACAGTTCAGAGAGGTAAGAAAAGCCTCTGAATTCAGGGGCTTCCTGCACCAGCAGAAAAACCTGATTGGAACTGGCACCAGATGAACAACACATTTTTCTTACCATGTACCCTAAGGTAATACTAAGTATATTTTCTGTTTATTTACAGGGAGCATGACAAAGATCCAGAGACGTTTTTAAAGGTATTAATGCATCTAAAAGATTTAAGGCTCAATTTCCTCGTCTCTGTCCTCGGAGAAACTTTTACAGATATACCAGGTACCTGTTTTGAATTTTCTAATGTGTGTGTATTACAAATATGACAAACTGTTTTGTCTTTATATAAAGACATAAGTACTCAAACTTAAGGATTAATTTCTTCTTTGTTAGAATAGCCAAACTGAGCACTGTTAACCAAGATTATATGACAGTATTAAACTCAGATTCAATTAAAAAAATACTTAAGTAAGCATTCTTTGATTTAAGTTGAGAATAGTCATCTCTTTTATAAAATATAGTTTATACAATGTATTTTTCTGTAAACAAAATATATTGCTGTGAGCATCTTAGCACTTACAGAAGTCGGAAATTTCTAATTGGATGTACAACCTCTCACCTCTGGGGTCACTGGTTTGCATTCTGCTCATATTGGTAATGGACCAAGTACATTACCATGTATGAGGTGCCCTGGATAAAGCATCTAATTTAAGGTATGGTTGGGCCTTAGCCCATATCAGTGTGCTCATTGGTGTATGCCTCTGTGCTTAACTGAATCAAAATTAATGTGGAAGCTGCAAGCAGTGGATCCTCTCATTCTTTACACTACATGATGCTTTTCTGGGGTCATTTCCTTTACCTTGTATCTTAGTGTGCTGTGCTGGGGTCAGTGAAATCACAAGCATTCATATTTGTTGGTTGGTTGGTTGCTGGTTGGTTGGTTGGTTGGTTGGTTGGTTGGTTGGTTGGTTGGTTGGTTTGAACAGCCTGGGTATTAAACCAAGCAACATCAAATGTTCAAACATAGTCTTGTTGAGCAGTTTCTTGCTATGGTCTGGTATGTCACTGAAAGGCTGCCTGCAGTGCACATTCCTTTAGACAGTGCTTTCTGAGTGTGGCTCAGTAGCAGGAACTGCAGCCAGCCTGTCCTCTATGGCCTTATCTCATAGCTTGCCTTCTCTTCTGCAGTGTATACACCAGACCTTTCTCTGGTCCTCTAAGGTAGCAAGCTTCTGTTGACCTCATCTGCCTGTTATCTTCTGTTTTCTCCTCTTAGTCTCAGCTCTGAACCATTTTCATGTAGCTTGCCCATGTTCTCCTAGCACACTGATTTTCTTCATGGTGCTTCATAGTATTTTTCACCAATCACCGCATGCACACATTTAGTAGACTTTAGAATGTAAGTTACATAAGGACTAAAGACTGGCCCTGTCTCGGTCATTTCTATCACTGGCAACACTGACCAATGGAGTGCTGGAGGTCAGTAAACACTTACTAAATGAGTGAGCAAAGGTATACATGCTCCCTCTCAACCAGGAACTTACAGTCGTGTTAAGGAGAGAACAGAAAATAGAGAAGGCATCAAACTGACACAGTTATGGATGTGTAATGAATGACACATGGCGCTTAAAGGGCTAACAGTCAACAATATTCTAGTAGCCAGAAGTAAAAGATTGATTAAATTGTTCCAAACAGGGAAAAAAACCACACCTAAGCAAACATTTTAGAAACTGTTCTTAAAGGAAGTCCAATTGGACTTCCAATGAGAAATGTCGTGGCATTGCTAAAGGAAATGCTATGAGGGGTTTCTGCAGACCTTGGTACATTCACATTGCCTTCCACAGACAGGGTAGTGTCAAGGTACAGAGAGTGTTGGTCACTAAAGCAAATGAGGTATAGTGAGGCAGAATCAGTATAAAGTCTCTGTTGGTGACCCCAGAGTGATTCTGCAGCAATGGCAAAGAGATGAGTGAGGGAACTATGAGAGAGAGGGAAACAGAGAAGAATTTGATGGTTTAGATTACATAGAAGAAAGGAAAGAAACTTTACCAACGTTCATAGTTGGCAAGTTCAATTTGTATTTGTGTATGCCACCACTGAGTGCTTGTGGATAGACTAACAGGAGAAAATAGAGGAAATGCCTAAGGGGTTTCTTACCAGCATCACTACAGTGTACTTTTAGCCACCTCTGTGAAGCTGGCTAGATTTTCACTTCAAAGTAACATATCCCTGAGTACTTCAGGATCTCTACTACTCATATCCATATTAAATGATGCAGCATTGTAGAATGTTAAGATGTGAAACAGTTTTGGGTCCAAGCATTTAGTGTTCAGTAAGATCATGTTCTGTCTTACTGTTCACTTGGGTTTTCCTTGAACATACCCTTACAAGACTGTCTCTCCCTACAAGGCAACTGGGATGTAGTACAGTACTTACAGAGTACTGAGGGACCTACAGGAAAGAACATCACATTGTCTGTGTACATGTTCCTTTACTTCTACGCACACCTTGGCCTGGTTTATGTCTCACCCACAGGTCCATGTGTTGTTTCCAATGGGAATCAATGCTTCAGTCACCATGCTTCAGCTTGCAAATGAAGGAATCAGAATTACTAATGGAGTGAATATTGCTTCTGTATGCTTTCTAGTTGTAGCTTTTGATGGCCGTGTAGCCTTTACTTCACAAGCTTCCTAACGAGCTATGTGTGTAACCTCTGTCATTCTGGCCATTCCCCTGGTTTATTTAACAAATACTTGTACATACTAGGCATTACTCTATGCCACTTGGAAATACTAGCTAACTTCCACACTGTTCAGGATGATACACCTCTCTCTCTCTCTCTCTCTCTCTCTCTCTCTCTCTCTCCCCGTCTCAGAATAAACACTTCAAGTAGGGTCATACAACTAAATAAAGTTGTAATTGACTGCTGCTTTGAGTTTTGTGTACTATTTTCTGACTCAACATTATCTAACTTAAAGTGTTCATTTTTCCCTAACTTACTTCTAACACTCCTACCCTCCAAGCAATCATAATGAGATTTACACTATTAATAACTACCTAATTGATAAGAAGAGAAACAATGACTCTGAGGGTCAGTTACTTTCAATAACTGCCTGTATGTTAGTCTTTTCTCATCCATGTAACATTCAGATGCGTTAGAAAGCCAAGAAAGAGAGTTTATATGCTGTAGGAACATTAGGTGGTTTTTCCTCCAACTTGATTTTGTAACAGCCAGGTCCTGAACATTTGTAATCCCAGTACTCAGATGGTTGAGGGAAGAGGACCTCAAGTTCTAAATCAGCCTAGGCTACACAGGGAGACCGTGTCTGCAAGCTCCCCATCCCCCATTGCCTTTATCTGTCCACAAAGCACATAGGAGAAAATAACAGTGTTAACTGAAGACACTTGTGCGGACAAGAAACTGTTATCAATACTAAATTTCTCTTGAGAATTTTAAGACTATAGTATGATTTTATGTGGTTTTATTTCTGTTGGTTATTTTCAAGCAAAAAATCATTTTATAAACCTCATTTCCTTGGAAAGTGTCACAAAATTAAGAAGATTCATTATGTTTTATAGCCCTGTGACTCATAATTTTTGTATTCTTTGTTTGTTTTTGTTTTTGTTTTTGTTTGTTTTGTCGTCACAAAAGAGGAGAAAGTACAAAGATAGTTGGTGACTTATGCAATCCTCCCTGGGTATACTGGGCAGTGTAGGCAAGGGAATGACCAGGCCAGGAGTAGAGCACAGGAGTAGAGCAGGTCAGCATCCACATCACTTAGCATTGCTACAGCTGTGAACACACCTGTTTTAAGTACCTCCTTTGTACCAGTCACTGCAAGTCATACAGGATGATTGAACATGGTTTGCTGCTTTATTGATTACTTCCTGGAGCAATGCTCTCAATGCTAGATTGACTATTTCCTGATCCCACATATGCCCAGAACTGTTCTCTGCCCTTCCTCCATTGTTTGACATAGTCTTCACAATAAACCATGCAAATCAGCCAATGTTGGATTTTCTATTTATGAAAAAAATAAGATCACAGAGAAGTTTTATTGCAAAAACCGTTGATGCAAACTTTGTGCAGTCTCCAAGGCCAATGCTTAGTATGTGTTCTCCATGGCAATCCAAAGACCTCTCTCCATTTTATAGGGAAGAAAACAGGAGGTATGATTATAGAAAATCCTGACTACTCCTGTGAATCAGTTCCATGTTCTTTGATAGTCCATTTGTAAATGAAAAGCTATTTTTTAAAAAACTTTAAAATTTATGTCATAAATAATTTTTTACCCCTTAGATATTAAAGTGTTCTCATTACAAAAAAAACTGTCAAAACAAATATGAAATAGAAAAATATCCCACATAATATTTGTCATCAATGTTCTCTATATTACTTGAATGAAGGAATGGGTCTGTCATACTAAAACAATATCTTATCAGGTTTAGAGAAATGTACTTTGAAACAAAACCCTAAAGAATTAAGAGATGAAAAAAAGATGTCTTTTCAGTATGCAATAACACCAAGTAGAACAAATTCTAAGTGGTTTTGTATTATGTTTTCTGTTTCAACAGAAGTAACTTTCATTTAATATAACTTTTAACATTCTTCTCAACTCTCAGCTCTTAAATTAGGATAACCTAGGCTACACTAAGAAACATAAAACCTTACTTAAAATTGCAGTGGCTTAAAACGTAAAATGGATTTCTTGTTCACACCATATGTTTATGCAGATGAGTGCCATGCACTGCTCATGTCAGTAGATGAGGTCCCTACCTGATAAAAGACAAAACCCGTCATTCTAAGCATTACCAGTTACCTGAAGAACTAGAAAACTCACTCTCCATGTGTAAAAGTAACTTTTCTTTGCCTATTGTAGCTGAATAAACTCACCTTTTCTACCTCTTTCTGAACTCTAGATGGCTGGTTCAACTCAGCTGTTCTGACTGAAACTCATCTCTAAGCTGACTGATTCAATCTGGCTTCTCTTGGCTTCTCACTGAATTGCTCTGCTTGGTCTCAAACTAACTCTGGCAATTTGTTCTAATCTTCTGGCTCCCTTTTATTCTCTGGTTTCAACAGCCTTGTGAGCTGCATAAACTCACTAACTCAACTGCCACAAGCTGCCAAGGGAACTCAGCTCTACTGTACTGACTCTTTGATGACTGACTCCCAACTGACTGACCCTCTCCTCTCCCTGTGCTGCTCTTATAGCTTCTCTTCCCTGTGCTGTTCTGGTGAAAACTGGGCGTATCTATCTCTGCTTCATTCTGTCAGATATTTCTCTTACTCATCACTTTACGTGTCCTTCAATTAGATGTCACTTTCAAACATGGCTGCTTCCTTCTACAAACTAATTTTACCTTAAATATGTGTACTAAGGGCATGTCTGTATTCTAGACAGAGAGATAAAGGTGTGTGACATGTCTTCATTCCAGCTGGATCACAAAGATCACGTCTTTGGATGTAATCCCTTGTCAGAGCAGCCATGTTGCTGGATTAAAATTCCCCTATACTTATGTCATCAAGGAACTGCACTGGCTTATAAATAACACAGGCTCTACTCTATTTATTGGCCAAAATATCAAGGCACTGCCCAATCATAAGAAAAGCCAGCCCTGCTCACTATCAAAAGCCAGGAAACAGAAATAATTTTATAAACTGCATGGTGGGCCACCAGAACTCATTAATGTACACCATGATTTGTAGCTTCTCAGAGAGAAAGCTGTGCCTCTCCAGGATTCTATCCCCATCTGGATAGGTCTAGTCCAGTTCATAAAGAGATTACAAAATTTTTGGGCATTGGCTGCAGCATTCTGGTTGGGAGCAACCTGATGATTTCTGAAGATATATCTGGTAATTCATAATTCTTTAAGAGGGAACCTCTATGAAGTAGAGGTGGTCTATGAAGTAGGGTAAGTTCTAGGTGTTTTGGCATTTTATAAAGCTTATAGAGACTATCAACCTGGAATGATTTCCCTCCTTCCCTGGGGACATCTGGCAACATGCATACATATTTTATTGTCATAACTGTTGAGCGGGGGTAAGATGCTGCCAAATAGGACACTAGTTATTCTGCCAAGCATACTACACAACTCAGCTCAACCCACAACACAAGCACATCCAACCTACTAAAATAGCAGCAGCACCAAGATTGAGAAGGCTTGATTACAGAAATTTAAATCATCAAAATAGGTTAGAATTGGATTCTATAGTTTTCCAGATGAACATCAGCTAACTCAGCTGTGCAATAAAAAGGACATAGGAAAGGAAAAGCAATAAAACTACCTACTCTATTTCAATGAATTTTTATGAAGATTTCCATAGGAGTAGGTAATTTGAGGGAAAGTGCTAAAGTGCTATGCAAATTTTGTTATAAGAATTAAGGACTTCTCTTTGGAGGTTGTATGCAGAATGAGTTTCTGAAATACTTTTTGGATGCCAAGAAGACATTGAGTGTGCTGTATCTTAAAAGTTCATTCTTATTCAGACAATTAAAAGGTCATTTTGCTCTATAAACCATCTGTATCTAGTTTTGTGTATAAAAGGAACCAAGAAGCCTAGGAACTCTTCAATGCACATGTTTGAGTGTTGGCCAGTTCTCATGACAAGGTCACATTGTTAGCCCTTGAGATGATTTTTTTTTTTAATTTTAGTAAATGTTTTAAATATCAAGTCAATGGAATGTGTTTGTATACTTCATAATTTCCCACAAATGGTAATTCTAAACAAAATATTCTTTTGTGTAAGCAGCCAAGACCTTATGTAAGATTCTTCTTCCTTCTTACAGATATGGTAGTCTTGCTTCAAAGGAGTTTTAGCTGAGACATTCAGGCAGCCAAAAAGGTCTGAAGAAAACTGAAAACCTGAAACATGGTTTTGGCAGACAGAAGCCATTCTGGTTCCCCTGTTATTTAGGTCAAGAGTGGTGTGTGGGAAGCTGCTGAGGAGTATCTGGCCTGGCAGTGTTACTACTGTGATCTTGTCATGGTCTTGGTTCTTAGCTCTGGAGTAAAACGCTTGATAATCACGTGGCAGTTTCCTCTCCTTCCACCTCCTCTCTCCCTCAGCTTCCAGCTGCTGTCTCATCTTCAGCAGTGTGGCTATTCCAAAGAGCTAGTACCAGGAAGAGATACACAAATAAACTACATTAATGTAAAGTTTCTACATTTTTCTGTAAACTAAGTCCAATACAAAATAATTTATTAATTTATTAATATTGAATCATAAGATCATATGTGGTATGAAATAAATTCTACTAGTAAGACAAGACTGAACTCCACTGTGTCAAGAACATATCATTCCTTAAGCCAGTCCTCTTTCTGAGTACTTTTTTTAGTCACTTTTTATTCCCTTTACATGAAGGTGTTTACCAGCCACCTCTTCTATTCATTAATGTATTGTGAATATCAAATGAAGAAAATTCCCTCTAGAATCTGTCTGATTTGAAAGGAAAAAATGTTTATATGTTTACATTTTATTATAGCATGCCTTTGTTTATAACTTTTTCATAATTTGGGGTATATTGTTTATGAACAACCTTCTAAGGCAATCTAATATATTGAAATCCCTAAGTATAGTGGAGAAAATGGTGTTTTAACTCCATTTAGATGCACATGTATAAATGAAAATCTCAATACATGGAAGTGCCCTCACATGGCTTTCAGAAAGAAGTGTGTGAGAAAGTCTGTTTCCCAGGAATCCAAAACCCAAGATAAGTGGAATTTGTTGCCAGTCTTATGGTAAAATGAAGATGACAAACCACCATGGCAAAAAAAAAAAAAAAAGAAGACTAAAGAATGAAAATGAATTTTCTCCTGACTGGAAAAAATCAATACTATGTATATTTTTCATAGCAGAAATGGTAGTACATTTTAAGATAATTTAAAACCTTAGCAGAGTCCAATTAGGGTACCACCATATTACTTTTTATGTCCTCCCACAACTGCTGTGAGTCTTGTAAAAAAGAAAATAAGTGAAAGAGAAGAATATCAGAGCTACCAGGTACAGAGAAATTACAGTGGAGAACCTGTCTTGTCAGACTCAAAATGCTTCTGAAATGATAGCTTTTAAAGAGTGTATTACAGATCGACACGGGAGTTTTGACCTGCTCTGTTTACGACCTGTGCCAGTTCACCCCTCCTTAGACAACCTGGTGGTCCCCTGCTCCCGGGAGGTCACCATATTGATGCCGAACTTAGTGCGGACACCTGATCGAGTGCGCTACAGCCCAAAACTCCTGGACTCAAGTGATCCTCCTGTCTCAGCCTCCTGAGTAGCTGGGACTACAGGCATGCACCACCACACCCAGCTAGCCCAAAAGCTCGCAATACCCAAGATACAACTCACAGACCACATGAAGCTCATGAAGAAGGCAGACCAAAGTGTGGGTGCTTCGGTTCTTCTTAGAAGGAGTAACAAAATACTCATGGGAGCAAATATGGAGACTAATGTGTGGGGCAGAAACTGAAGGAGAGGGGTCCGAAGACTGTTCTACCCTAAGATATTCCACCTCACACCAGACATAATGGCTAAGATTAAAAATTCAGGTGATAGTGGATGCTGGCAAGGATGTGGAGAAAGAGGAACACTCCTCCATTGTTGGTGGGATTGCAAGCTGATACAACTACTCTGGAAATCAGTCTGGTGGTTTCTCAGGAGATTGGACATATATTACCTGAGGACCCAGCTATACCACTTGTGGGCATATACCCAGAAGATGCTCAAACAGGTAGCTGATAAACAATAAAGGTAATGATACGAGAAGAAATAAACTCTATATCAAAATTTAAGGGGAAATCTATAATTTTACCACTAATAAAACGTGAATGCAGAGGATTGATGAGTAAGCAGTTGCAGTCACCAAAGCAATAACAGGAAACATATATCATGACCAACAGCAGCCAGCATGGGGTTAATATCTGTATTCAGGATGAACACAAGTATAAATAATTTTCCTGAGCCCTGTAAATTAATATACTTTGATTTTTCTTGGTAATTTCACATCGCAAATTCCATCCAGTAGATCCCAAGGTAGAGGATCAGATGACCAAAGTGTTTTTAGCCTCCTTCCCTTCTCTGCCATCCCATTGCTAGTAGAACACTGAGGTCCTGATCATCCCTGACCCGCCCCTCACCCGCTTCTGGCTGACAGTCTTGCTCCTGCTTTCTAAAACCTTGCCTTTTGCAAAAGACTCACAGTTCTCTCCCAGGCTCTAGGCATTTATATGCCCATTTTACCCACCAGATATCAGTATTCTTCCTAAACCCCAACTACCCAAGAACAGACTTGTAGTACTGCAATAGTGATAACTATATATCTTGCAGATTTTCTTCTGTATGGTGGACTTCAATTCTTTTATACTAAGGGAGCTTACTCGCAGTCCTACCCTAACCTAGTGTCTTATGAATTCCCATTCTTTGTCATCTTCTGAATGCATCTGTTCATTTACCCACCTCTTTGGCTTGTGTTATTCACGGCCTAAATTCCTCTGCTCCTTCCCCCACAGGCACACATACCCTTTCCTCCCCTGACAAACTCCCAAATCCAGAAGAGTCTCTTCACCTTTGTGTGGCTAGCCATACTCATTCCTTCACTTGTCAACCTCATGTCACACTGCACTAGGGTCATTTGACATCTGTCTGCTTGGGTGAGGCCATGGCAGAGCTCCCCCAGAAAACAGTTTCTAGGGATATAATACCAACTCAGGATGACTTTCATAGAGCAGTTGGGGCACTTCGTAATTCAGCCCCCACTGACGAGGGTGAAGGTCCTTGTTAGTGGCTGAGCAGCTCCTCTCTCAGAAAAGCCCTGTTAATCTTATCCACCCTTTCCTTCTGAATACTGAAAACATCTGCAGTGCAAGTAGTGCTAGCACTGCACTCTGATTTCTCGGTGCAGGGTCCCGGGAGTCTGGCCTGCTTCTGTGGTCACTCCCAGGCGTGCCATGCCTTGGCTCATCGTCTACTCCTGCAGCTCCACTGAGTGAGATATGTATCATTTCTACTAGAGCCAGAAGATTGGGAGTGAGTCTCAAGACAAGATCATTTTCCATTCTACCAGGGGGAAGACCATGAAGATAATATGTTCCGGAATACAACTCCCAAAACATCTCTCAAGAAATTGTTCTCAGAAGTTATAACTGTGTGAACATCACTGAGGAAAAAAAAATGTTCTTTCATTTTCATAAAATGGTCTCAAAGTTTGTGGGAAATGTACATTTGAGAAAGACACATGGAAATCAGTTAATGAATGGAAAAGATAATCAAGACATTCATAGACAAATAGGAATGTGGAAATAGACCTAACTGAACACTTGCAGAGGCATCCATGGCTTAGATGTACTGAAATACAGGAGAAAGAACGTCCCTGTAGACAGGAGAGATGAGGCTGTAACCCACCCAGTGCTTTGATTACATCTGCACACTTTGGGGTTCCTGCATTTGTATATTGTAATCATATGTCATGATTTGGATCCTGATGTGATCACAATAATATTTTCTCCTCTCTGAGACCAGAGAAGGGCCTATGTATCTCAGCCTGACTATTCCTGTTGTGCCTCCCTCAGAACTGGAGTCTGACAGAAAACAGCACAGTAAGGAGTATGTGTCTAGATCCATGGAGTAAGCTTTGCCAGCAGCTTCCCTTGGCCTATGTTGGCTTAGTTGCAAGGGAAAGGCATCAGCTCTTTGCTGCCATGAAAGGAACAGGACCAGAGCCTGGGAAGGTCAGCTGTCAAGTTCGGGCTCTGACACTCTTAGCTGGGTCACCTCTTCCTGCTCCATTTTACTCACTATACCATCCGTTCCTTAGGAGGAGCTGGGACTTTGTGTACCAGGGCTTCTCAACTTCAAATGAGGGTCACATTTCCACTTGAAAACATTTTACCGAGTTTTATTAGAAAAACAGTTAGAATCATAATGATACTTTTTCAAAACATTGCATATTCTTCCCCATCACATAATTGAAAGTAGCTGATATAAACCAGGTACAACTATTCCAGTTACCCTGCTCTGTGATTTGATCCCATCACTGCCTGTCATAGTCTTCTTACTTCCAGGTACCAGAGGAGACCTCTTCCCCACTAAATCTATTCCTTCCTCCATCCATCTCCTCAGTGAGCTCACCAACAATGCCATATCTGATCCAAGCCTTTGAAAGATGCAATTCTTTCTTGTGTACATTTTTCTGCTGTCTTTATCAATCAAATACAGATTCATTCATCTGTTCTTCCCAGACAACTATAGTATCCCCTTATCTGTAGGAAATACCTTCCAAGGTCTTGAGTATCAAAACCTGTTTGTGTGTGTGTGTATGTGTGTGTGTGTGTGTGTGTGTGTGTGTGTGTGTGTTACAGTGTAAATAAGCAGTTAATACAGTATGGCTATAACTTTTGTAGTTTGATTTTTTTTTGTTTGTTTTGTTTTGTTTTTTTGTTTTTTTGTTTTTTTTTTTTT
>NW_021620713.1:1936776-1954276 GCF_004785775.1 Grammomys surdaster | reverse complement strand
TAGACATCTTTAGATGGAGCAGATGGAAAATTTTACACAAATAAAGTAGGAGAAAGTGTGCAATTAGGTTTTTATCTGCAGTTACATGACGCATCTTCTGTTTTAGCTTAGAACATCACCTTAGTGGGTGGTCATGCTCTCTCCTTGTATCCAGGCCCTACCTTCTTGACACCACATTTGATGTTGGCCAAATTCCCAAATCCCAAACTTTTGTTTTTGTTGAGTGTGAATGAAATAGGGAATGCAGCAATCAGCAAAGCAAAAGGCATACCATCAGAGAGACTGTAACAGTCCAGTAAATTATGGTTGCATTCCTTGCTAGTTAAGTCACTATGGTAAAATCCTTGGCAGGATTTTTTTCAATAGTTTATTCATGATGTTCATTATTATGAGTTGTAAAGAGTATGAGAATTTCATTTTTAAAATGTCTTATGGAATGTATCACTTTCTTAGATCTTGTAGACATGCTGTGGAAACCATAACATAAAATATGAGTTACTTACAATAACTAATTTTAATCCCATCTGCTAAGTATGACAACATTAGCATTTCCACTTAATTAAAAACACCCTTAAAGCAGCGATGTTTTAATCACTCCATTTTATTTACTCTCCTCCGGTGTCACTTATAATTGTAACTTTTTATTTTTTAATAATGAGGGATTTTTTTTCTCCTTGCATCACACAAAAAAAGTGCTGTCGATAATTAGCAGTCTTCTGTTATTAGTAGACTCAGGTGTCACAACTGTGTCTCATCCTCATTACAGTAAAAAATTTCACCTATCAGATTCATTATTGCTAGATAATGCGACTGAGAGGCTTTGCAGGCCCTCCAGAAAAGTAATTCAGCCAAGCAAAATTATCAGCTAATTATATTTAGAATCAAAAGCCCAACAACTATTTGCAGATAAATTGTATGAATTGAAGTGAATAGATCTGAATATTAAGATTCATAGATTTAGCTGATGATTTGTTAATTGGAATAAAAAGGTCATTTACTAGTCATTTTAACAATAGATCAATTGGAACCCTATTTATTATTTAACTGGTAGTGCATAAGGATCGAAATGATGAATAATTGTATTATCAGGAGTGTTTTTCAGAATAACAAAATATGAGGAACTTATGAGGATGATGTGTGATTTATTTTTAAATATGATAGGTTGGTCATGTATTTTAAAATGTAATCCCAAGCTAAATATTAGCACTAGTATTTTAACAAGTCAAAACTAGCCAAAAGAGACTGTTCTGGTTGTTTAGTGGTTAGAACCTTAAGTATGAATTAGATTATTTGCAACTAAAATCTAAAATCTAGCTGGTTGTTGTTGTTGTTGTTGTTGTTGTTGTTGTGATTGTTGTTGTTTAATTTTTTTCTCTTACATCAAATAATGCTGTTCATGTCTTATTGTATGATATTTTAATTGGTAGGGGCATTTTGGACATAGTGTGGTATGTACTCATACGATGACTCAAAATGTAAATCAGCCTGTGATTTTTCTTTTTGGGTATAGAATAATTCAAATCCATTATTTAAAAGCAGATAATCTGCACTTTCTGAAATGCCTGTGACTTTACTCTTAATTTTATGTAATTATAAGAGAATGTTCATGTGTATTTGCTTTTCCTTTGGCACAGCATTTTAAAACTGAGTGACTCCAGGCACTGGGGAGATTTTTTGGGTTTTGGCTGTTTTGGGTTTTGTTTTGTTTTGTTTTTTTGTGTGAAGTGCATCAAGGTTGACATGCTCTAAACTTTTTTCTATGATTTACTATAGCACAGTGTAATTTATAGCTGTGCTTATAATACTTACACATTTAGGAAAGTGTTAGCTTGTCTTCTGAAATTGATAGTTGGTAACTAAAACCTTTGCATTTCTATTGTGTTTTGTAACAACTTAGTATTTTTACAAAAATTGTAGCTCAAAGTAAATACTTTTTCTTTAAACTAATTTCAGTTTAACATAATAAAAATAGAGAAACTATCACCCACTTAAAAACAGTTTAAATTGCATGTACTCTGTCACTGTAAATAAACAAGGTAAACATTGACATGACTTCAGATCATTCTTGGACTGAAAAAATTCTGCAGTTCAAAATAAATTCTGCCTTTGGTCAACATTTTGGATGCAATTCAAAGTTTCTCATAAAATAAACATATTTTAAAGAGTGTTTTGAATTTCACTGCATAATTTCTAGCCAACAGAAATGACAGTGGTATCTTCAAGGTTTATGATACGTCAGATCAATAGTCACTATGCAAACCTAGCAGGACTACAAGGGGCAGTGCTTTCCTTCTGCTTAGGCCCATCACTGAGACAGGAAGAAACCTCCCAGAGATAGTCCCTAGGAAAACTCCCAATGCAGAACTTTGTGTTTGTTTAATAGTAAAATTATTCTTTTCTGATAAAATAGAAAGTAAGCTGATTTTTAGTCAGAAAAGCAAAATGTTCATTAAAATGATCTGAATAGGAGTTTTCCACAATTGGAGAGTTTTACATCTGCATAATAACAAATTGTTTCCAAGCACCAGCTTGAACTGAAAATGCCCATCACAACAGATTGTAAATTTTTTTTTCTGCTGCTTTAAAAGTGCCTCGATCATTTCTACGGCTTCCCTGCTAAAGTATTTGCTTTTTTATTTAAACATTTTTTGAAAAATGAACATTCTGAGACTTTGCAGCATTATTAAGAAAAGCTGTCCATACTTTCCCATGTTGTTGAATGTGTTTATCTGCTGATTATAAAATGTGTTAAACAGTATTTTAGAAACAACAAAAATGCAGCGCTGCGCTTTGATTAATTCAGTGAACAAAGCATATGCTGCCGGTTCTGTCCCATGAAAGTCGAGTATGGTCAATGGAATCTTGCAAAGATCAGCTCTGGCATTTAGAAGTACACTGCCGACCAGGATTTCTGTCCCGGTTAGCTGTGGGCTCTCACTGCTGTCTTAGAAAGACGGATCCTTCTGACTATAATGCTCATGCCTGCTGTCCTCCTGTCCTCTTTCTGACATTTCTGCAGGTTGGAAGCTGTGTACTGTGGCTGTTACCCACTCTGTCCCAAAGACTTGGTTTATCCTGAAATCTTTCCAGGTAGCTGCTTTCATGTGCTTTCTCTTTGTTGTGATTTAATCCAGGATTCATGCTAAACTAAAAGTTTGAAAATAAACTTAAGTAGGAGCAATTGTTTATTTGGCAAGTCAACATGTTAGTGTTAAGGAAAATTTTATGTGTTTTAATACATTAGAGTAAGCTTATATTTACCATCTGTTCTTTTAAGATAACAAAAAAAGCAAGTTTTCAAATAGCATTCTTTATTGTTAGCATACACATCTCATAATGATGGATTTTTATAAGCAGGTCACTACTGCTGCAATTGCTAACAGATTTTTTTTAATGATATACGCAGAGAAAATTCAAGGATTGAAAGTCATACCAAATTCTTTAAACAACTGACTAGTTAATAATATGCAACTGTTGTACAGAGTACATACAGCTATAGTACTGGTTCTTTGAAAAATTCTCATCACTAAATATATCACATATGCATTGTGCTGCATTAGAATAATGTATTTTAATCACCCAGAGGAGATGTCTAAACAGCACAACTACACAGTCTTATTTAGCATTAAACATCCTTGTGAGCTGAGGTAACTCTTATAAAATCATGCTTAAATAATGTAAAACATGAGGCGGCACAGAGCAATATGCATTTTTAATTAGTAAAGTGACTAATATCGAGTGTGTGCTTTGAGGTTTTTGTTTCATTAAAAATGTATCTGTTTTTCCTGCAGCTGAGTATCTGTATTCCACACCTGAACAGCTTTCAAAAAGGCTCAAGAGTTTCTGCAAGAGACCAGATATTATAAGAAAACATCTTTATAAGGTAGCTATTGAGAAGAGATTTACGTGATAGAAATGCCACATTTAAGTACAAAGAAAAATTTTTTTAAAAAAAAACATCTAATTAACATACTAATGTTTAAAGGAAACATGCTAGGGAGGGATATCAGTTGTTACACTAACAAGGATTAATTAAACTGGATGCCAGTTGTATTAACCTAGGTCTTAGGAAATACGTGCACTTCATGCACGGTACATGCTTTCTTTTTAATTTATTGTTTTCTAAGATGACTGTCCTGTACATTTAGCCTCAAGAGGCTTATAAAAATGAACCTGGATTAATGTAACTCATTAGTTTAAAAGGAAGTAAAGAGTCTACAATTATTCTAATAAGAATAAGCCTTTCTTCCCATCATAATGAAATTTTAAGTCCTCAAAAATTTAGCTGAATGACATTAGTGAAGTTTGCTGTTGGTTTTTGAACTACTATAAAGATACCTTTCAAAAGTTGTATTCCCCCCATCCTGTTTAAAATGAGACATTAAAAATTCTATTTACTTAGAGTCAGGTTCATGGGTCTTAGCTGAAAACGCCAAGGCAAATGATTTATATAAATAGTACCTTCAGTACTTCACCTCTCCCCTTACCTGAATCCATCGTCTTACACTGCTGAAACAGCACGGAGAGCCCCCAACACTGTAAGGAGCTGAAGTGGGTCTGCTTTCTGGGTTTCAGAGGTAGCTCCAGGCCCTGAATAATTCACCTTTTGATGGTCTTTGACCATAGTGTCTTCATTTTTCATAAGGCTAGTGTAGTTTACAGCCTAGTTTTTTTATAATCTAGAGACTTCTAATCTCCTTTGTTAATACATAACCTTCCACATGAAATAGACTCCTGCCTTTTCTCTCTCTTGTTTCAAGGCCTAAAATACATGTTTACATAGTGATACATGAAAACATGACTTTATTTCTCCAGGAAACAGTTAAACTTCAGCAAAAAGGGAGAGAACCAAAAATGCAATTTAACACCCAATTTCAAGCTCATTATCTTTCATTGTCTATTAACTTGGCGATGGTTCAGAAGGTAGCTCATGATAGTTTAAACTGCTGACTGCACAGTTCCAGGCTTCAGTGTGGCTCCCATAGTGGATACTGTTGCATCGTGCCTGTGAAGCCTCCAAAGAGTCCAGGCCTCCAAGCTTTGCCCCAGTGTGTGCTCCTTCCATACTTCACGGCTCGCATGCATCGGCCAGTGCGAGGTGGGATAGGCAGGCAGGACAGGAAGATATGCAAGCTGAGGAAACAGACATTTTGGCCTAAGTAGATTCATACTATATTTGTGATGTGAACCTACTTCAGTAAGTTCACAGCTAAAATACCAATTTTTTGTTATGCTTCAGGAACATTTTTGATAACATGTTTTCAGATATGTTATATCATCAAATGTATTTGTTTCAATGTTAGTTAGGGTCAAACCTTATTAGCCCTGTTTCCCTACATCTGAGTCCTCAACTGTTTCTCAAGGGCCTGCAACAGTTGTCTGCAGTTCGAAAGGAAACAGATTTCTAGCTGACCTTTTTCAATAGAATTTCCACCCTTCTGGGATATAGTGTTTATTTTACAAATAAATAAAAAAATCTGAAGGAATGTTAGCTTTATGTATGATGTTAATATACAAAATTCTTCACATACTTAAAAAATAACTCATACTTGAACTGCTACATTTTAGCTCTGATGGCAAGTTCTAGTCTTCACATGATAAACCCTGCAACTCAATGTTTTATAAATTACTAATCTATAAGAATTTACATGTATATATTATGTATTTTGCAATGCATTTTAATTTTAAATCTGATATACCTTCATATATGTCCTCATTGATAGATATTAGTAATAATTCTATCTAAAAATTATTCTCCAAATTTAAAGAAGTGTACCTAAAATTATAAGTAATTGCAAACTTTTAAGACAAATGGTCTACTATGAGACACTGGATTAAAAATGCTAGGAATGGTCTCAAGTTTGGTTTGTTAGAGTAGCACAGGTCACACATGTAAGAATGCATGTTACCAAAAGATAGCCTGGCTCACAGTTCATATCCATTCACAGGTAGCATTGCTCGCACTGGATGGCGGAGACTCATTTCCCTGCAGGGCAGCCTCCACTACTTATCTTATGCAACGGCAGAGCACCTTTTGTGTTTCTGTGAAAAAAGTGCAAGGACTTTTTAAAGTCTTTTCTTTTCTCTTCTTCCTTTTTCCCTTCCATTGGACAGTCCTGTTTTGCTTTTGTAAAGCCGGAGCTTCCAAGATCTAAAAGCACAGAATGTCACTGGATTCCTCAGTTTGTCCCTTTTATGGTTTACACCTTTTTTTACTGTTAAAGGTTTATGTTTAAAATCATTTGGGCTTTGTACCTTATAGAGTTTATCTTGGGGTAGACTTTTTCATATGGAGTCATACTTAGAGATGCAATGTCTGGGATAAGACTATTAATATATAATTTCTTATATGAAATTAACTTATAATTTCATATAAGAAAATTACATTGTCATATAAGAAAATGCTAATTTTAAATACAATTATCACTAATATCTGAAAAATATTAATTTTCTAATATGAAACATTACACATTAAATATGACTGAGAGTGTGGGGCTGTCACTTGCAGCAGGGTATGAAGTAGACTCGGAACCCATTCACTCTTGGTGTTCTTCTGTTTCTTAAAATGACTGTCTGTATTAGAACCCTATGACCTTTTTACCGGAAGAATTTTAGGCCATACCTCCATACATACATATGTATCTATGTATGTGTATATATGTATATATTTGTCTCCCGCCCATATCACTCTGTCTCTTCCTCTTCCTCTTCCTCTCTCTCTCTCTCTCTCTCTCTCTCTCTCTCACACACACACACACACACACACACACACACACACACACAAGATCATTGGGAAATCTAATACATGTAAAAAGTAAATGTTTTTTAATAATCTTAAAAATCTAAAGCCTTTTTATTTAAAAAAAATCCAAAAACCACTTCTTGAAAAGTTTACATGTATGAATTACACACAGGTTTTAACTGTAACTTTCTTGCTCCAGGTAGGAAATTACACTAACCATGTACTTCCATAAGAAAAAAAGGTTAATTTCCCTCACAGTAAGAGCCCTCTAGACCACTCAGCTACTGTAAACAGATGTCTAGTACAACAGACAGAGGTGTGTTGACTTTTACAGTACCAGCAGTACCCTTTCCACAAGCAAGTCTGGACCTAATACTACACTGTTTGCCTCTCTCTTTATCTGCGACTCACTTCAATACTCTAACAGTTGTGTGAAACTAGCACTTTATACCCTTGAATAACTTTTGTTCCTTGTATTTTAAAATGCTTTGAAAAAAAGAGATGGTCCCTTATTATCAGTATTAAAAATAGGACAGGAACATGATGGAGTGGGTATGTAAGATGGACGTCACCTGGACTGACAGCAGAGGCTTCATTCATGTCCATCCCGCTCCTCACTTGTTTTGATTTACAAACTGAGCAATAGATTGTAAGTGTATGTAGTGTGTGCATCTGTGTGTGTCTGTGTATCTGTGTGTGCACAGTTGCACATGTGTATACATGTGTCTGCACTTGTATATAAGCAAGTGTCTGTGTGTATGTCTGTATGTGAATGTTTATGGGTGTGTGTATGTGTCTGTATGTATATCCGCATGTTTCTGTGTGTGTGCATGTGTCTGTGTATATGCATGTGTCTGTGTGTTTGTGTGTGTCTCTGTGTATCTGAGTGTGTGTGTGTGTTTGTATCTTGTCTGTGTGTATGTATGCATGTGTATGTTTTTGTGTGTGCTTGTGTATCAGGGAAAAGAAAAACCATATCTTTTTACTTTTTGAGAGTGGCCTGTAGTTTCGTAAGGTTTTCAGAAGGTAACTGTTGATTTTTACTCTGTCCTTCTTAAATTTTCAACAGTTGAAACCTATAAAATCTATTATTTGAAGGAAAGAATTTTCAGATTTTTGTCTAAAACTAATTCCAAACAATGATTATGCTTACAAAGCAGACTCAATGCCCAGAAAAGCCATTTGCAGTTGTCTTAATTCTGTCAGGCTCCAGCCATCCAAACCACAGCCATGCTGCTTCTGAGTTCTCTTCAGAGACAGGCATGTTGTAATTTGAGCATATAGTCTAAATATGGACAAGGTGTTTCCCAGCCGCGTTAGCTCTCCTCTGAAGTCTTACTTTTTCCTAAGAAAATGCAAAGGTCTATAGTGATATCTTAAAGACTTAGAAAATCTCTGAGGAACACCTGTAAGCTGTAATGCCAATTCTCATTAAGCTCTCTCCTTTTTTGTCTCCCAGATACTGTTATTCTCCCTTCCCCTCCCCTCCCCTCCCCTCCCCTCCTTTCTCGCCTTCCCTTTGCTGTCCTTCCTGTCCTTCCTGTGATTTTATGTGGTTTGACTCTGTTTAGGCCAGTTTACCTTAGTTGAGATTTGTCTTTCTGCATAGGTAGGTTCTTGGCCTGTGGTTACTCATCTGCAGTTCTGGATTTTTCTCTTTCAACCATAATAGCATTTTCGCCTGAGGAAGTGCTGTAATGAAATAATGAATAAAACCCATTTGGAAATGTGAAGCACCTTATAAATTCCATGTACAAGTAAAGGCATTTATCTTGTGTCCTTGCTGCTTAAGAGTAGAATTCATATTGGCAAAGCGGTATATTAAGAGTGCTGTGTACCTTTTGTGTATAAAAGTTAAGACAGGTGGTAAACTTCTAAGAGCAGTCATCTATGGCATAAACCAGGGAATGTGTGCAGCACTGTCCCCGTGTGCAAACAGCTTCCTCTCCCAGTTAAAACTCACTGACACTAAAGCAGTCTGAAGCCAGGCAGTCTTGGGGTGATGGGACGTGGTGGCTTTGGGGTTAGAATTGGAGAGATGAAGCAAGTTTGCAGCAGCAGGAATTTCTGCATCCTCTTGTCTCTGGGCCTGTGCTTATTCACTGCTTTCTAATCTCTTCCTCCCCCTTGTTACAGGGTGAAGTGGCTCCATTTTCTTGGGCAGCCCTACATGGTAAATTCAAGTCTCTGCTCACAACAGAACCCAGGGAAGATTTGTGACAGATGGGGCTAAGTCGCAAACTTGCAGCCTAAGGCAGAATCTGAAGAACTTTCCAGAGTGTGCCCATATTTACCTGATCAGAGAGAAAAGAAAATCTGCAGAGGAAGCCGAGCCTGGCTGCTTGTCATAGCTGACACAGAGCCATCTGCCACAAACCTGTGGCGGCTTCAGATCTCCAATCCCTGCCACCACCCCAACTCAAATTAAATACAGATTCCTAGAGACGTTATGATGGTTACACATGTCCTCGGCATCACATGTAGGAGACTGTTCAAAAAAAAATATGTGGCCTGTTGTATAACCGCACTCATGTATCCCATATGTGGTGCCACATTGAATTTCCGGTTGAATCCGTTTTTATCCTTTGTACTGGATGACATGGTGCCTGAATTCTTTCTTTCTGCCGACACGATGGCAGCCAAACTGCAGCTTCAAACACTCACACTTGGCTGAGTTTCTACCTGGGTTGCCAGGTTATCATCGGAGCCTTCTTGTGTCCTCAAAGGGCCACAGGGCCTAGAAAGAGGATCAGAATGCTACTGAACTAATTGGGCAGCCATCTCAAAGCTGCTGTAGGCAAAGGGCTGCTTTAGCACTTTTATTTTAGCAAATTAATGACTCACTGGCAAAGGAGTTTTTAAGTGAAGGTATTAATAAGGGGTCTGGCAGGTATTCCCATGATTCACAGAGTTTCATTTGCATTTAATTAATCTTAAAGAAACTTGCAAGATAAACAGCTGTAATTCGGACAAACATGGCAGATTCAGTGAGTGAAGTCCTCTCATCCATAAAATGAACACGAGATACTTGTTTTAAAATTTTTTCCCTGTGGGTAAAAAATAGAAAAATCAAAATGCCTATAGCAAAACATAATTTGCTACAAAATTCTTCAAAAATACTTGCATCCAAATATAAATATATTCTTTTTGAGATAAGTCACTTATGATTCTTGTAGTCAAGCTGCTCTGTTTGTTGGTCTAAAGATGTTTTAAATGGCTGGATTGTAAAAATAAATTTTTAATAAACTGCCCGCTGCAATTTTAATTAGCATATTCATTTGCGTCTAAGTGTGTGCACCTATCTGTGTTTGTTACTGAGTGTTTTCTTGTGTCAGTGAAGACAGAATACAATTGTCTCTTGTAAAGATGAACAAGGATCTGTGTTGCAAATGTTTGTTACATATTATGACATTTCCAAGACTTTCTTTGCATTCTGGAAAGCAGGAGGTAAACATTTGTAGTCATTAAGGTAAAGTCTGTTGATAAACCATCTTCTGTTTACTAACAGGTAAATTGTAGCTTTCCTGGCTATTGAAATGAATAACTTCTATATACTGTAGAGCAAGAAAAGCCAGAGAGAAGTGAGTAGACTAGGGCCAACCCTGTTCTCTAAAGGAGCTGGGTGGTCTACCAGGCATCCAAGATAGAGCAGATGTTTGCACTGGAGTCCTACAGAGCCCATGTGATAGGTATCAAAATAGAAATCAGAAAATCAATCAAGGTTAGAGAGCCACACACAATCCTCAGGGTAACAATGGTCATGTAGATCAGTGAACCAGGAATGAAATTCCTGAGAGCTGCAGATTTCAAAGCAGGAAATGGGAGCAGCAGAAACAACAAGATGTCTGTGAGTAAAGTCATTGTCACCTGCTAGGAGGACCAAAGCATGTGGGGGCCCTGTGTCACTGTCTCATCCTAGCCTTCGAGGAAGCTGCTAGACAAAGATACCTCACCCTGCCCTGCACATAAAATAAAGGGCTCAGAAACTCTCAGAGGTCCCTTCTTGTCTAAGACTTTGGAATTCGGAATAAAGTAGGGATGATCCATTTGAAAGCAAAACAAAAGATAATCATTGTAAACAAGAAGCTTGGACAAGGTTTTACTTTATACCCTCTAATGGGATGATCCAATCAAAAAGATGCTTTTTCCCAAGTGGCCAAGAAGAAATGCTTAGTTTCTCTGGTTTTCTATGGTGCTTTTTAACTAGTTAATGGGAAAATAAATAAATAAATAAATAAATAAATAAATAAATATCTTCAGAAAGTGTGTCCCAAATATTTATAGTTCCTGTTTTATTTTTTCCACAGTAAAGTTCCCCTACTTCATCTCAAACTCATTATTTAGTCCACAGTGACCTTGAACCCCCTGTTCTCTTTCCTCCGCCTCCAGGTGTAAGAATTTGTACTACTATGGCTTAGGTAATATTGGGAGATTAGAACCCAGAGCTCTGTGCATGCTAGGCAAACTACCAACCAAGCTACATCCTTAGCCCTATTTTTCTGATTTGGGGCAGTGGTAATGATGATATTCCATGAAACTTTCACATGGGATTTTCTCCTCACTCATAAATCAACTTACACTTTTCCCTGTCCTCATCATTCCATACAGTGAAGAATCTACATTATGATTACACATATGAAGAACTACACGCTCACATTTGATATTCCTACATCTAAGAAATAAAAATCTTTGTTGATCCATGTACTGCTCAATAATGGTGACATGGTGGGTGTGGTTCTAACAAGCCAGCCCATGCTCTAAGTCAGGGAGTAACTGGGAATATATAGACTCATCAGTATTTTAGAAGAGAGTCTAGATATCCCCAGTATTTCCTGGGTTTTAGTATGCTGAAGTTTTTTTGGTTTTTGTTTTTTAGAACTTTTGTTTTTTTTCTAAGCAATTCTATTTTGGTTTGTTGTTGTTGTTGTTCTGTTGTTTTTTATTTTAAACATCTTTAAAAGATATATCATTTCTCAAAAACTTGGTGCAGTGTCTAGGATGCTTGCCCTGTATTTACCTACTCTTTAAAAAAAAAAGTAATGGGATATATAGTTCTTAACCTTGTAATTTACACCATATCAATCAGGATTGATCAAAAGACTATCAAAACATTCCTCTTCAGTAGGCATCTTTCAGATACACTTAAGTTTAAATGGCCTGTTCTTATTCCCCAATCTTCAACCATGGCACATAGAAGAGGACAGTAAAACCCATAGTATAATGGAAACTCTTAGCCTTAGAAGGCTGCATGGATTAATTTCAACACCTTGAAATGCATCTGGAAGCAAAGACTTCGTTTTATGTTGAAAGTGTTAATTATATTTGATATTTTTAAAAGTAAAATCTGTTTTTGAGAAAGCATCTGCTACCCAGAAATATCATGAGCCACAAAAAAGATTTCATGTAAGCCTCAAGTTACTTCCCCTGAGTGGTGGAGCCAGTCTTCAGATGCTTCCCTGATGTCCTTTAATGCTGACATGCTCTGTGGTTTCTATTCCTCTCTAGAATGTTAACAAGTCTCACCTCCACTGCCTCTGACTCTGGCAGAAAACTGGAGTGTTCATTATCAGATATGATATTTAACCATGAAGAGAGTATATTATAAGCATCATAGGAGGTGTGCTTCATCTTAAATGCAACTGAGGAAGTTTTAGAACAAACAGTTCTACCTGCTGTTCAAAGAAAGTAAATATATGATTAAAACCCTGCACAACAAGGAGAGAGTTAGCTCCAACTTTGCAACTGTTCCTTTGGAGTTCTGGTGGAAAGAGCCTCATTCGCTCTGATTAACATGTTCCTTCTCTGCACTGGCTCAGAGAGGTTTATTATCACTCTTGATGTCTGCATCTTTGTGCATCTTAAATGTTATTACCGATGATATTATTATAAAAGATGTCCCTTTTGACTGGAGCTATAAACACTTTGGGCAGCCTGTGGTAAGGGCTAGTGCCCACTTTAACCTTTATTGACTCCCTAAAAGCAGGAAAACCTTATTTTTCCACAGAAAATAGTCAAAAGATTATGCGTAAGAAACGGTCTCTTTACTTACTATGAGCCAAAGACTTCATTCACTATAGCCTAAGTGTGAATCATATTATAGACAAAGTCAGATTTCACTACCCATGGTTTCCCCAAGTATCTTGCTTTTTGTCTTGGACATATAGAGATCCTAGAAGCACTTCCCAGTTTCCTGTTTCCAGAGCTCTTCCATCTGGACTTTCAACCCCAGAAGCTCTGCATTGATGGTTTTAAGAGAGTCTATAATGTTTGTATTACTCTCTGTCTGTAACTGTGTTTAAATACATACTGTAGAATGCTGGATGTCACTCTTACTGGAAAAACATACTCCTGTGACTTTGGTTTTTGGAATGTGAAGTCATTTGTATTTGAAATTCTAACGTTCCTAGTACCAGTTCACAACTGAGAAAATCAAACCAAACCAACATACTTAAGAACCAGACTATGTTAGAGCTGCAGAGAGAGAGAGAATTTGATCTTTAGAGAAACACCAAGTTCACGTTGCATTACTCAATTGGATCCTCAATTTGATTTCTTTCCCTCCATGTAGAAGACAGCAGCTTTGTGGCCATGCTGATGATGCTAAGAGGCACAGGAGAGACCATGAAGTGTGGCCAGTATTTTATGTATTTTTATGATTGTTGTTGTTATCCAGCCCTTGAATATGAGTGATATGTGGAACAACCAGTCTCTGTGTTTTTACATTGTGCTGGATTCATCTACGTGGATAACTTATTAGCCCTCTTATTCAGCATTTGTCTCTATGGCCTCACAATTTAATTTGCTTATGGGAATCTGGATCCCTAAGAGAACTCTGTGCTGCTTTAGGTCCCCTGGAGATAGGGACATGCCTGGGACTCTTTCTTGAGTTTGTGGTTGGTTGCATTTATCAAGAGAAGTAGAAAGTATGTCTTCAACTATTGGCTTGCTGTGTTATCCCATCTGTGGTTCTCAGAAGAAGCATGGAGAGGTAAGTTGCTAGTACCCCACTACAGACATATTCCATGCATGTTCTGCCCATGTATGCATTCTAAATGAACTAAAGAAGGGCAATGCAAGAGAATTGATACCTGGCACTAGGACCCCCAAATGCCAGCTGTGACATTTCTGAACTGACTCTTCTCTGTTGTCTTTTAAGTCTTGAAGGATGAAGTTGCTCCTCCACATGTATGAGAGCTGTGAAGGGCAGCCCCCATTATCTCAGAGGGTTGGGGCTGGCATGGAACGCTGATGCTGGCAGCACCTTTGATTGTGCATTGCTAGGTCTGCTTCCTCTCATCCCTAGTAGATAACCAAGGAACAACATCCTGCAATGTATTTCCCAGGAAGAGAAAGAATGGAGGAGTAGCTTAAAAAGAAGCTATGATATGGTATCAGACTTTAATTCATAGGGAAATTTATGCCTGAGATATGAATTTCTGAAAATAGAGGTTATTTTTTTTTAGAGGAAAACACTGACACATCCTTAATTATAGAGTAATAAATACCAATGGCATATTATATTCTGATATTTCCTTACACAGATATCAAAGCATGCAGCTGGTTTTGAAAACTGATAATCAAGTACAATATAACTCTATTACATCTTGTTCTTACAGCCCACCCTCCACCACACACCACTGAAGGGCTGAACAGTGAGGAGCGGAGCCGATTCTAGCAAAAACCTAACTGAACAAATTAGCTTTGAATTGAACTTAAGAACTGCAGTCAAACCAAAATGCCTGTCCTTGCCAGGAAAGACATTCCAAAGAGCACGCCAAGGAAAAGCTGTTGCTTCAGGATTATGGAGCAGTTCTGAAAAACCCAAAGAACTTGGTGATCAATCAGGGGAATGCAGGGCAGTAACTATGTAGCCGGAGGATATATAAAACTTAGAAAGCATTAATAGTGGAGTGGAAACATAGAACAAGATTTTACCAGAAAGGACTAAGCTCCTAGCTCCATTCTTTTTGCCTTCAATTCAGGCAGCAGGGAGAAAGAATCTCGGTCAAGAAAAGTATGTGGACAAATGTGGGGGGTAGAAGAGGAAATGAAGGTTAAACAAGGCCAATATGATTCAGAATAGAAGGGAGGGTGCAAGTGTAAGGAGCCAGCTGCAATTCCTAGCGTTACATTAAGAAGAGCTGAAATTGAGAGGGGGAGTTCTGGGTATTTTACTAAGTGGATTAATGTCTCTTTTTTGAGTGTCTGAACTTGCTGATTTTAATTTATTTGGTGCAGGGATTTATTATGAAATTCTTAAGGGGAGGAGGGGGTAAATATGGACAGTTATAAACACTTAAAACTAGGAAAGAAAAACTGAGTTTGAAGCCGTGCGCAAAGTTGAGTATTAAAAAAAAAAAAAAGCCATACAAGAACTTCAAGTGAAATAAGAAGTACATTCAAAAAAGAAAGAGAAAGCCTCTCCATGTGTGAAGCCGGATTCTGAGTGGCTTAAGAGCCGGTTTTATTGCCATTCTCCTTTCTCCACCCATTAAACAATGAAGAAATCTTTACTCTGGCATCTAGAAACCTATTCGTGAGCATCATTTGTTAATATAAACTGAAGCCTGTCCCACTCTTCAGTGGGTGATAAGAATTAAGAACTCACCTAAATCAAGGGCAATGGGACGGTGCACCCAAGGGAGAGCTGTAAGAAAAGGCAATCTCCCAATTTGCTTTTCCCTTACTTTTCTGGGGAATAAAGCCAGAATGTGCAGAGGGTGCAGCTAGCTCGCCGCAGTGGATGCTAAAGAGCTTCTGTAACATTCACCTAAAGATGCAGGCGTTGGACAGTGGGGAATGGGCAAGACTCTGTGGGATTTGCAAATCTCCTAGTCTGTTTGTGGGAAGTGAAAAAGCTGTCTCTCTGCCTTCAACTGTTGGAGAAACTTAACTGTGCTTCATTCCAACTGCAGAACTGTCATCTGGCTGCAGCCAGTCCACATACATCTTGGTTCAGGCATTTGCTTTGCCTGCCCAATAATGTCAGGGTCATTTAAATTGAAATTATGCATCAGAAGGTATTTAAGAATCACTGATATGCAGCTATTAATCTTGAATGCAAATGGTATGTTTGGGGGTGTGGGCAAATCACTTCACTGGAACCGCATGAAAAAGCGTTTGGAATTTTTTTTTTTCCTAAAGTACTGTGGGAAACAAAATAGTGTTGGAGGAAAATACAGTTGAAAAGAAACCTACTCCTGTGAGGGGGAGAGGTTGGTAAAATTACAAAGGAGTTGTGTGGCCTTGTTGCCTGCAGTGTAGCTGGTGATGTGCAGGCAGACCAACCCCTCTGCTTCTGAACTGATACAGCAATGCCAGAAAACCTAAAAGGGAACACAGGTTGGTGGTGCGATTTCAGAGGTCATTTAGCCTATTTTAGTATGTTTAGTATTGGCAGTCAAGAAGGACGAGAGGTTTGTAATGTTGAGCCAGGGAGTTTTCACAATTACCTTCTTCTCAGAACTTGGGACATAGCTAAGTGACCTCTATCTTAAATCCCAGGGGCAGGGTGGAGATTGTTTCGGGATCGTTATTAATTAAAAAGAAAGGAAGCAAAGAGTGTCCTTTTTTCTGTTGATCCAGAGAGGCATCCAGAACTTACACTGTTGTGCTTACAGCTACTTTCCCTAGATTTCAGTCTGTTGGCTTTGCCCCTATATTTCTAGTAGGCGGTACCAAGCCAATAAAATGCAATCTACAGAATGGCAAAATAAAATCTGGGGTGTGTGTGTGTGTGTGTGTGTGTGTTAAGGATATTACTGAAGATAAATTGCAACACTTTAAGCACCAAATTTTAAAACTTAAAAATGTATGAATAATGAAGTTTTAAAGCAGCAAAATATGCTGGAGCAGAGTATTTATAGTCTTTTCTGTAAGAGGTTCCCTAGACCTCTGGGTGCATCAGCAAACTGTCCTCCTACACCGTTGAATGTGCAGCTGCGATTTGGCCCCAGGCACCACCTACCCGTAGTCACTACCTCATGCATTTTACATTGCACACATTATAAATGGGGGACACCCCCTCCCCTTCGTGTTCTGTTTCCTTTTGTCGCGGCCATCAGCTGACACGTGGAAAATGTAGCGTACGGTTTTGGTGTCTTTTATCTGTAATTAAGGATCCCTTGTCTGGGGCTTGCCACCTCTGTCTGCTTCCCGCCCAGAACCAAGTCTCTACCCTTGGTGGGGTCTGACCCTTGCTGCAGTATGGGACTTTCCTGGCCGCGTTGTGGGACGCCCCACCGGAGAGTGCTGATGCCAGAGCACTGCCGCGGTCCTCTGTGCTGTGCGGGCCTGGGGTCCCCGGTAGCAGGGCATTCCCGAGGACATGATTGCTTCTGCCCTTGACAGCTCGCTCAGCTAGGCGCAAAAGAACGAGGGCGAGCGGAACCTTGGCGCTCAAAGGCAGGGCACCGGAGAGTTTCCGCGTCCCGCCGCCCTCACAAGCGCAGGGCCCGGCCCCGCAGCCGCTAGAACCCGAGGGGCTGCGGTGGAGTCACGAGCCCGGTGGAGTCACGAGCCCGGGATTCCGCCGACTCGGGCTTCAGCATCCCTGCCTGTTCACGGGCACTACGCTGGGGACCCGGTTCTGAGGTGGCTACGCTCAGCCCTCAGCGCGTGAATCAGAAGATGCACTGGGCAGGCAAGAACTGCTGCTTCTTACACGTACACGCGCGCGCGCACACACACAGACACAGACACACAGAGAGATGAGAGAGAGAGAGAGAGAGAGAGAGAGAGAGAGAGAGAGAGAGAGAG
>NW_021620713.1:1913823-1936766 GCF_004785775.1 Grammomys surdaster | reverse complement strand
GAGAGAGAGAGAGAGAGAGAGAGAGAGAGAGAGAGAGAGAGAGAGAGAGAGAGAGAGTTGTTTTAAGTTTTGGCCAATGCAAATCCCAGTGGAAGTGGGCAATAAGCACAGGGATTGCAGCAAAGATATATCCCGGGCTATACGATTTCAAACAGTCCTCTGCACGCTGGCCTTGTCAGACTCTGATTTAAATCACATGCCCAGAACGAGTGTTACTGGGTTGGTTTTCTGGTTTGGTTTGGTTTGGTTTTTTTCTCCCATGTACATTATGCCTATATAGGAGATTATAAACGGTTTTCCTGCCTGTCCACCACTGTTTCTAGGAGGGTAAGGGCACGGAATATTTAAAGCGATTCCTTTGGACAGAGTCATTAGAAGTAGCTAATCGATTTGCTCTAAGTTTGGGAGAAATGGGAAAATTATTTAGTATTTTGAAACTTCTAATTGCTTAAAAAAGCGTTTCCACACGAGTGCTAAGCCTCGCATCATTACCTACTTGAGTATGTACACATGTGAAGGAAAAAAGGGTTCACGTTCCCTGGAACCAACAGTGGCCTTTTCCTTCCCATCCCATGTATTATTAATTGCATCGTATATAGTCGACATCCAGTATGTTATCCTCCCTCTTTTTTCACAAAATAAAATAAAATAAAATAAAATAAAATAAAATAAAATAAAATAAAATAAAATAGGTTGCATGCAGAAGTGAAGTTCAACTGGACCCCAAATGTTACCCGGTTAACCCAGAGTGGTTAATCCAGATCATCTCTGACCTCACTCAAGATTTTCCTCCAGAGAATTTGAAATATTCCTCGAATTGTAGATTCGAGATATGAGTAGATTGTCGAAATGTGAGGAAAAAATCCGTATTCCGTCTCTACACACAAAAGAGGCTGAAAGAGGGTGGCGTTCAAGAGCCTACCCTAGGAGAACTGCCCAAGAATGCAGCGAGCATACTTGGAGGAGACTAGAAAGAGCGATGATAGGGCTTTCGGGATCGCAAAACAGATTGAAGTAGCTGATTCATTATTTATGCAGCACAGCAAACTTTGCAAACCTTAGAATAGTGTTTGGAAACGAAGCACCTTCTATTTTGTACATCAGAATAGCAGATGTGTCTCCCTTCCAAACTGGATAAAGGGTTAAAGCTATTATTTAGAAAAACATGTCAGGTAATGAAATTAAGATCTGATACTTTTCCTTTTCTCTCTGGCAACAATGTCACCAAAGTAAAATATGCCTATGAGTGTGTGTGTGTGTGTGTGTGTGTGTGTGTGTGTGTGTGTGTGTGTGTGGTGTGGGGTGTGTGTGTGTGTGTGTGGTGTGGGGTGTGTGTATGTGTGTGTGTGTGTATGTGTATGTGTTTAAAACTGAAAGACACTTTCACTACTATGAAAGCTGTCAAGCCAATGAAGGGGAACTTCTTTTAACTCCATAATAGCAGGTTACATAGTAAATGAATACTGATGGTCAAATAGCCAATTATGGAATAAATATCTGTTGTTTACAGAGAGGTGTTAAATGAGCCTTTGGAATACTAAGGATTAGGCCTGCTAAGCTACAATTTGTTCTTCAACCCATTATGCCTTCCCTCCACCAGGCCACTGCCACTGTCGGTGGTGAGCACACAGAGCGTGTTTCTCTGTTGATTTTAGTTTGCTTTATTTCCATGCACACTGTTGTTTTCTTTTTAAAATTTAAATAAATGTCAGCATTGTATAATTTCTATGTTAACAAAGCAGTGAGCAAAATCCCTTGTATGTTTATAAAATATTATTGTTTAATTCACATAGTTTAGAAATTCCAAATGTTGAGAATAGGAAGGAGGCCAAATACCATCTGTTTATAACTATGATGCATCGTAATATGTGTACTTTTAAAAGAAGTTTGGTCAATCATGCCACTATTTTATCTGCTCAGAATATGTTGAAGATTTAAAATGTAATTTACAGGATTACTTTGAGTATGTTGCATCCAACTGTGAGTTGTAAAGAAATCACTGTCTTCTGTTTCCCTCAAATTAATCATGTAACAGCCCCCAATTAATAGGGGCTGTTAAACGTGGCACTTTTGCTTAGCTGCAGAATTATTCTAACTTTGGCTCAGTCCACATTCTTTTTGCTGATAAAAACCCCAAGGACAAATGAAACAAAAAAACTCCTGGCTGTGTCTTTCTGCCAGGAGATAGTCACTTAGAATGGGAGGCAGGGAGTGGTAGCTAATAATTAGCTAACATCAGCCGGGAGAAGTCACCTGTGAAACACCCTTTGGTAGTCAGTTGAAAAACAGCATCTGACACTGCCTGTTTTAAAGTAGCATTTTCCTGTCTATGAAACTTCTTATTTAACGTACCTTTTATTTCAAATGTATCTAATTACATACCATGTAACAAAGGAAGTATACTTTCTTAGATTACAAGATCAAGGATTCTTTTAGTTGGTTGGTTTCTTTGTTTTGATTTTGTTTTTTGTAAGTTACAAGCCCAAATTGTTTTAGTTAAGAACTCTGTGCAAACTATAGAACCTGGTAGCCTTCTGCTAGAGGCAACAATAGTTTTGATGTCCATCAGTGATTATAGAGTCTCACACCATAGCGTCTGTCTCCTCTAGCCCTTCCCCACCACCACCAAAGGGAGAATCAAAGATGGAGGCCAATGTCTTGAAAGACTGGGTTTGGGGAATGTGATTTAAAAATTAAAAAAAAAAAATTTAAAAAAAAGTCCACTTAGTGGATGATAGTGGCTTGTTTTGTTTTCACAGAAATGGGCTGAGTCTCGATGCTTTCAGCCTGTGCAGAGGCTTGACAACAAGCTCCCACCAACGGGGCACATTCTGGGTGTTCTACTTCTCACTGAGAGTTCAGTGCTGTAAAGTCCTGTCTTTGTGCTCTTCAATAGTATCTGTTTTCTCAAACATTTTAGTTTCTGCAGCTGAACTGGAAATTATACCAACATAGATTACCTAGTTATGCATAGCTAAGAACAGTGGACGTACTTTACCTGAGAGAACAAACTGACCTGTATATACTATGCTTCCTGCTTAAATTTCACATGCTAAATTTTTTTTTCTTACATGCCCAATGGATCTCTATGTTCTAGAAAGATGCTGAGGCTCCTCTGGAAGAACGATGAGAAAATATTCAAGTCAGGAGGGGGTTGGGAAAGGTGGGCAGAAAGATATGAGGGATAAAAATGAAAGTGTAGGAAATGAAGGGAAAAAAACTCCAGATGGCTTTGGAATAAAATCACTCTAGGACAAAACCGTCAAGATGATGTCCCATGGATAAGACCTAAGTATTAGGAGTGCCATCATTCTCCAGATTGCTACGTTCGGATACTAAACACCTGAAGGAAGCTTCCAGAGAAGCTTTTTTGATGCACACGGGCCAGTTTTCCAGTTCAGCATCCTTTAGCAAGCATGCACTAGATGTCCATATTCCCATTGTATGAAACAGGAAAGAAGGCCTAGAGGCAAGCACTGCTTTTAAAGCATTTACCATTTAGAAATGAGCCGCTAGAACATAAAATGAATATGACTGTATAATGTTACCTTCCCTCCTTATGAAAATGATGATTTTAAATGGATGAATGATTTGAACGTGCTTTCCTTCTGCATACTTCGGCTAGCCGTTAATTCCTAAGCAAGTAAAGGAAGCCATAGGGGGAATAAATTCTTCAGTATCTAATGAACTGCAGTGGAGAGATGATCAAGGCTGACAATAGCAGGTAGGTGTACAAATCTTGATCTTTTTAGAGCAAATGTAGAGCCATAGTAATGACCCACCGTGTGCATCTATAAGCCATTGTTGCCGTTATGTAAAGTTGACAGTCAAAGCTTTTTATAAAATGTATTTTACTAGGAGCTGAATACATGGCCCCATGGTTAAAAGAGGGCACATGTTGTTCTTGCAGAAGTCTCACGTTCTATTCCCAGCACCCACATGGTGAGTCACAATCTTCCGTAACTCTGGTTCCTAAGGATCTAATGTCACCTTCTGACCTCTGCAGGCCTCAGACACTCATGTGGTACATATACACACATGCATGCATGCAAAAACATGCACACACAAAAATAAACTAGTTAATTAAAATATATTTTTTAAAAAATTACTTAGCCCTAAAGGAAAGTCATCTAACAAGCACTACTATGTGAGCATTTATATATATTATATTTCAATTGGGTAAAAGATAAAAGAAAGAAACAAGAAAATATATAAGCAATGCATGGCTTCTAATTACTCTAAAAAATGCCAGAAGGTTTATCTCATCTTGCTTTTTATGAGTACCTAACCTGAAAAGCAAAAAAGTACATCAAGGACTTCAGCTAAGCAAACAATAAAGGCCATATAGATTACATATAAATATATGGATAAAACACACAACGAAAACCACCCATTTTTTAAAATGAGGAAGATAAAATTTAATATACATAGTAAATAATAAATATTATTTCACTTCACGTGACATCTCATTAAGGCAAAAGTCTGTGGACTTTTCAAGGGTTGGATAGATAGAAGAGTATAATTAACTGTTTGCTCTTTTAGCTTAAAGGAGGGAGAAGTGAGGTAAGATTTATTTTCTTTCAGACCTTCAGTAACCTCAGAAATCAAATCTGATTCTACAAAAGAAATAAAAGGAGGGGCTAGAAAGGTGGCTTCCCAGTTAGGAGTGCATACGGCCCTTCCAGAGGACCTGAGTTCAATCCCCAGCAACCTCAGTGAGTGAGAGCTCACACCTGCCAGTAACTCCAGCTGCAGAGTATATGATATCCTCCTCTGACATACCACATACACAAACACATATGCACACACTCTTGCACAAGCACATATAGGTCATTCTAATGTGTGTGTGTGCATATGTGTGAGAGAGAATGAGTGAGTGAATGAATGAATGAATTAATGAATGAATGAATGAAACTTAAAAAGAAAACATAAAAGAAATTCTGGTAGCTCTCCAGCTAGAGATTGCCTTTAGCCCCCCTGACTGCTGTGCCCCAGTATCTCAGCTCCTGGTTTCTTTGCTTGTTAGTAGGAGTACCTTTGCAGATGTTACAAAGCTGGGTTCTCGCATGGACGGTGGGACCATCTCCTGTATGAATCTATTGTAAAACAACCGTTCTATTGCCCTTGTGTTGCTCCCTCCCATTTTAGATGGGCTCTTTCGCCTGTTATCTGATTTAGTTCTTATAAAACCCTTATGGTACAGGTAAATTAGAGCTTAAGTCACAGACACAGAGGAAGCGACTCAGACTACACTGCTGCTAAGTTACAAAGCCAGGCCTAGATTCTCTGTGTTCTGCCCTTTCCCCTTACGAGGAGGAGTCCATACTCACTGTGATTGTGCACAAAGGATGAATTTGCAAATTTGAGAGGATGATAATGGAGGTCAGGAGAAGAGATCAAAGAAAACGATGATTTTTACTGTATGAATTATTTGAACTCACTTTCCTTCTGCATATTTTGGCTAGCCGTTAATTCCTGAGCAAGTAACAGTAGGCTTCAGATAAGGGCTTTTGAATTTTTCCCTTTTTTCTTAAGAAGTGTGTCAAAAACTGTACTATCTAAAACAAAGATAGATTCAAAGGCTATCATAGTACTCTTGTGGGTTTTTAAGGGATTTTTAATTTTTTTTAATTTTATGGGTGTATGTGTATGAGTATTTGCATGGCATATATGTCTGTGGACCAGCATGCATGCCTGATGCTCCTGGGGGCAAGAAGAGGGCATCATCCCCTGGAAATAGAGTTAAGCCAAAGCATTGGTTCTAGAAATCAAACCTGGATCTTCTGCAAGAACAGTAAATGTTCTTAACCACCAAACTATCTCTCCAACCCAACTCCTGTGTTTTAAAGGATAGAAATCTCAAGCAAACTGACAGGGCTCCTTTAAATAGAAGATGAGGTGTTACTTTGCCTAAGAAATGAATAGAAGACTATAGAAACTGGGAAGGAGGAAAAGGAAAAGAGCTTAGAATGGAAAAAACAGTAGCTAGGATCGAGTTAACATGCCTGACAGTAAGTTCTCCATGTGGGACATGACTGACTTTGCATTCTTTCTGTTAGAGGGGTACATCACTCCTCTAAAGCTAAACAGTGTTTAGCTTGGCTCACAGGTGTGTCTCCTGGGAGATTCCCAATCCTGTCACAGCTCCCTAACTTGCATGCTCCGGCTGCCTTCCAATCAGAAGCTACATGCATGTGCTGCCCCTTGGTTCTGTTCCTTGAATCATCTGAGATTTTCTCACAGGCAAAAAAATATAAAAAATACTTACTCAGGAGAGGAAAAACAACTATTTTGAGTGGTAAGAAATACAGGTGCAGAATAACTGTAGCTTCGTAATCCACCTCCTAATGTGTTAGATTCCCTTTAGATGGTCTCTTCCGGTTGGTCACCAAAAGGCTGGACTAATCAAAGCACCACATTCCTACAGTATCTCTTTCAAACACAGAACCTGATGCTTTCTTATTTGTGTCGGTCTGCAATCAAGTAAAGAAATTGTGAGAAGTCTTTCAAGAGAATCCTCCCACATAACCCATGGCATCATGGCGTATGCATACACCGGAGGCGTGGGGTAGGGGGTTGGGGGGGTGGAGGTGGGGGGAGTGGGGGAGGTGGTGGTTCGATTGCTCAAGAGCTGAGAGAGGAGATTGCAAATTCAGTACCAGCCAAGGTTACACAGAGACTTCTACTTCAAGCTAGCCTGGGGTATGTAGTGAGACCTTGCTTAAAAAAACAACAACCAAAAATAACCTGTAAAAAAAGGAAAGCTCCTGTGGCTTACGGAGAAGATAAATGAGACTCACAAAGATAAGGAAGAAATGGCTGTGAGGTAGGTGTGCCTGCTGCAGCTGCAACTTCCAGCAAATAGGTAGGTTGGCTTAAGTCATAATTAGCTTCTACTGTGTCCAAAGACTTCTAATGAAGCATACTTGGTTGCATCCAGGCAGAGTGGCACACGGCTTCAATTCCAGCACTCAAGAAACAGACAAGGTGATCTCTGTAAGTCTGAGGTCAACCTGGTCTTATGTAGACAGTTCCAGGACTATCAGAGCCACATAGAAAAACACCTTGTTTCAAAAATTAAAATTAAAAAAAAAAGGTAGTATTTGTTGCAACTACTACTGTGATTATTTGAACTTTAGATGTTTGGTGACTATAGATATGATTTGCTTTGTCTCTCAAATTCCTATATTTTTTGTTTTGTAATATAGACAAAACATTGAGTCTTAAAAAATGTATTTATATCCTTCTCGTTGTCAGGTTTTTGTTTATTTTTGGCTTTGTTTTGTTTTTCCAAGACAGGCTTTTTCTGTGTAATCTTGGCTGTCCTGAAACTCACTCAGTAGATCACACTGGCCTCAAACCCACAAAGATCTGCCTGCTCCTTCCTCCCAAGTGCTGGGATTAAAGACTCACACTATCACCACCCAGCATAATGTTTAATGATAAAAACTTCAAGTTTCTTAACAGTAATGTCCCATATAGGTTTAAAGTCTTGCTATATACTGCTCATATATTTGTTTATTCATTCATTTAGGTTATGTTTCATTATCTTATCATGGAAGGCAAGATTTAGTAAGAAAAGGCCCGGATATAAAGAACATTTATATAGCCCCAAATAAGGCAGCCTTCCTACTTTAGAATGTCATGAAAGATGAAGGCACAGACGAGAATGGGACTGACATGGATGTGCCCACTTTCATGTTTGATGCCAGCATTCTCCATTTCCCTGTATGTTTTCTCCATTGCTCCTGTTCTGTGGTGAGTCTTGCCCAGGCAAAGAAAGACAGACAGTGAAAATCGGGAGGAAAGGGAAAGAAAACGGAAGTTCAAAAGATTAAACTGCAGGGAGAGGTTATCTTGATAGGAGAGAGGAATCTGAAGAATGGAGCAGAAGCAGCTGTTGTGTGTTGGCCATTGAGTGGGGGTGGGGAGGAGGGCATGAGGACAGCCATGGAGACTGCCCTTCACAGTGTTCAGCGAAGAAAATAAATGACTACATTGAGCTGCCTTGAAATTTGTGTTTGTCCTATGACGTGTTGTGTGTTCTTAACCATGCTGCTGTCCTTGAGGGTGATCATTTTATAGGAGCCACCACTCTGTTTGATGGTCAATGACAGGTGTTTAATCATACTAGTCAGACATAAAGTAATCCTCAGTCCTATGTCAATAGACACTGGGATATGATCTTGGCCTTTATAAGGGACCAGTGCTGATCTTTATAGGCCCTTCTCTGGTACACACACACACACACACACACACACACACACACACACACCTCACTGGCTCTCCCTTCTCTACGGCTATGTCACATGATAGGAAAGAGGACTCTTGGGCCTTTCATATGATCCCTAGAGCCTCAGAGAAGAGGTGCTCTCATGGACATCATCCATATCAAACTCTAGCAAAAGAACATGGGTCATTTTACCATACTTGAGGTAGGAGAACAACGGCATTGTTTCAGATTTGGACCAGGCACTGCATTTGAATGGATGCTTCAAGAACACCCCAGCACTTAGGTACAGCTGACATCGCCAAGCAAATATGTTAGTTGTGTTACTTAACACTTTTATCACCATATGGGTATCATTTTAACTTAAATCTGGGTCTCTAATCATCCTTTTAAATGTCTTCCAATGAATTACACTGCAAGGTAGCTTTGAAATGCAAGTTAGTATATGAGCAAAGAAAACCAAAAAGAGCTGGGGGCAAGGGTTATACAACAAAGTTACAATGATTAAGGCGAATACTCATGGTCGGAGAAAAGGTGAGCTGACATTTAAATGTCCTCTCTAGACCCCACAAGAAGAGAAAACATGCATTGGAAGATAAGCCTGTGTTTTGTTTGTTATTGAGACACACTCAAAAGAATTGCCAGTGCATCCAGACAGTACAATTAAAAGACATTAGAAACAGATTGTAGAGTTTACAAGCTAGAGAGGTTGTACACCCACTTCACACACTACGGACTATAATTCAGATGTCAAGTGTCTGTTAAAGACTACTTGTTGATTTCTATACAAAGGCTTTTATCTCCGATGATAAGAATCATTGTAGGGGGGAAATGTCTGAACTTAACAAAACAGAGAATGCCTAGATTCTTTTTACACAATAGTTTCTGCGTGTTCATGAGCTCTGGTTACGTAAGTACTGCCAGGGGAATGATATGCATAACTGTAGATGGCCAAAAGTGTCTCAGAAAGTGCTATAGGCTCTGACCATAAGGGTTTTCTCACACTCTGCAGAAAGATACATTTTCAGTAGAGAAACACACAGGGAATCTATTGTAAGGAAACAAACTAGAAATTGGGTTTTGTCATCATAAGATTGAACTATTATTGCCAATTCCTCATGGCACGTAATTGTGGCCTTTCTTACTGGCCTCTAACATCTCCTGCCCATGACCTTGCAATATTAGTTGACCAGCAGAGTTGGGGGGTGAGTGCAGAGTAGCAAACCCAAGGTTCTACCACAGCAGAAGCTCACTCTGTCTTCTTCAGCTGCTGCCCCTCTGTGAGGCAAGGTGGCCTGAGGAGATGCTATTCTGGGTAGAGAACTGGAAATACCTGAAGTGGTCCTAAACCTAACTTGCTAGACAAGAACACAGGGCTGCAACCTGCATTTGAGTCAAATACAAATTAATTTTAGCAAATCAAGTTACAGTTTCTCAAGAGAGAGAAATAAATGCATGTTTTCTAAAGATACTGAATTTCATGGTGTTTTGAATGCAAAGTTACTGGTTTTCGGCAACTGATTAGTAGAGTAGAATTTGTGATTCTCCCATCAAATGTTCTGAAAACAGTGGTGTATACTCATAACATTGTAGAATGGAAGAATTTTAGTAAGTGCAAAAATTAGCCATTCTGGGAAGAGGTAAGAAAGCATGCAAATCTCCAAACCTAGAGTTATAACCTCACCCGAGAGTCAGGAATTGTGTCTCTGGGGAAGTGATGTCAAAGCTGGCATCTAGCCCTTGACTGAACAAGTTGAGAGATGTTGTGTGCCAGGTTCCAAGGCAAAGAAGCAGGGTCTGAACTTCCATTGGGCCAGGCAGTTTGTTGAGATAGATTTGGACATAGAGAGAGAAGACATAGCAAACGAGGCTCAGAGAAAAGTTCGTTTTATGAGTGTGGTGGACTGAACTATGTCTCCCAAGATTCACATGCTGAACCACCAGCCCGTAGAACCTTGAACTGTGAAATGTAGTCCTGTCTGTAAACACTGCAGGAGAAAATAGGCTGGATGCTGGTTATGTTCTCAGAAGTCTAAAGGAATTGTTATCATACTTAGAATACATAATCTTCAAATTTCTAAAGGGGGGCAACTAGGTAACTGAGGTAGAACTTTCTAGATAGAACTTCCAGTGATAACCACAGATTAGTTCTTCTACATACAGGCACAGGGAAGTGTTAGAGGGGAAAGCTTGCTTATATAGACCAGTGCTTCTCAACCTGTGGGTCATGACACCTCTGGGGGCCAAAATGCCCTCTTCACAGGGGTCACATATCGTATATTTACATTATGATTCACTACAGTAGCCAAATTGCAGTTATGAAGTAGCAATGAAAATAATTTTACAGTTGGGTGTCACCACAACAGGAAGGACTGTACTTAAGGGTCCTAGCATTAGGAAAGTTGAGACCCACTTATGTAGATCTTAGTACACAGTAGAAAATGGGCTGGCCTGAGACTCTATAGTCATAGCTTCTCCCTCTACTAAGGTCAGTACCTAAGCTGTGTGGTACTAATGTTCAGATGTTTCAGAGTGAGAACAAATCAGCCTGTGATAAAACCCCAGCCCTGCCCACATGTGATGTCTGCAGATGAAGCCTGGAAAGATGAGCACCCCAGTCAAATTACAAACAAGCAGGGAAACAGATCAACTGAAAAGACAGGAAAGAGATCAGCAGGGCTGGGCCCTTCAGATTTTACAAGTATCAGAAAGATATCATGTGATATCTGGGTCTAAAATTTTATATAGATACACACACACACATATAATTAAAAGTGAGATGTAGATAGTTGAGAAAAGAAACACTTAGAAAGAGAACTATAAATATAAATTATAACCCTGACATTTAAATATAGTCAGTGATCTTCAATGCATATTAGTAAGGTTTAGAAAGAAATTTCCAACCATACAATGCCAATATAGCTAAGGATATAAAGACACATATCATATACATAATATACCTGTATACATACATACATGCATACATGCATACACATACACACAGAGAACTCTCAGTGACTATGCCTGCCTGCATGACACTACATTTCCTACCACGAGGATAATGAACTAAACCTCTGAAACTGTAAGTTAGCCCCAATGAACTGTTTTCTATTATGAGAGTGACATGGCCTTGGTGTCTCTTCACAGCGACAGAACACTGACTAAGACTCTGGGGAAGACAGTGCCTTTGGGGTTCTTAGTCTGGTTAATAAAAGAATTCAGAAACAGACCTGAAAGGAAGCTCAAGGATAATGTTATTAGAGTTTACTGGAAAAACAACAGGGGAAGCAAGCTATAAATCTCAGTTACTGCTGGGAGAAGGGAGACAGAGAAAAGAGAACACCATAGTGTTCGCAGTGAAGGCTGGACAAGCAGCTATGTGATGAACACATCAGAGAAACAGTGGGGAAAACCCAGAGTGACCAGAAAAGTAGTCTTAGCCTTTGACCAGTATTCAAAAACTAAAAATTTAAAAAATGAAACTTGCATGTTTCTGAATGCTAACTCATAAAAGCAGGTAGGCCAGTGTCACAGTGATCTGCAGGCCTCTGCACTAGAGTCTCTAGGAAAGAAAAGTACATTATCTTATTAAGGTGATAATAACCCTTACCACGTTTTTTTGGGTAGCTTAGTGTACTACTTTTCTATGGCTGTGACATGGCATCATGATCAAGGCAGTTTAGAAAAGAGTGAGTAGGGTTAGTGCCCATGACCATCATGGTGGGGAGGACGATAGGCAGGCATGGCAGTGGAGCAGTAGCTGAGAGATCACATCTTTAGATAACAAATACAAGACAGACAGAAAGGTTTCCATGTTGGGATTTTGAAACCTCAAAACCTATCCCCAGTGACACATCTTCTCTAACTAGGCCACATGTCCTATTCCTGCCCAAACAGGTCACAAACTGGGGACTATGTATTCAAATCTGAGTCCACAGGAACCATTCTCATTCAAACCACTATATTTAGGTGGCTGGGTCTCCTCCCAGGACTAGAGACTTAAAACAAAGCCTTAAAACTTTCACCTTTTCTTGGGGCAATCTGAATTCCCAGGAATGGCAAAGCTGATGTACTACTGAGGCTACTATAGTAGGGGAAAGTTACGCTTCTTCAGCAGCATGACTCTTGTGGGCTACAGAAAAGTTGAGAGGAGGTTTATGCATTCATGGGGGCTGTTGGGGTTGTTCCAGGCAAAGTTAGAGAGGCTGTGAGGCATGGATATAGTCTAAATATATTGTACTACTATATGAAATTATCAACAAATATATATTAAAAATAATAATAGAAGGTAGAGATAGATGATAGATAGATAGATAGATGATAGATAGATAGATAGATAGATAGATAGATAGATAGATAGATGGATGTGGAGGGCAACAGTGGAAGATACCCAACATCAACCTCTGGCCTCCATTTGCACACCCAAGTAGGTCCAAACTCAAAATCGAACAATAGGTCTGGGAAGACAGCTCAGTGAGGAAAAATACTTGCTACACAAACCTGAATCCTAGCATCCATGTAAAAAGTTGGGTATGGCAGCATCTGCCTCTAATCCTAGTTCTTGGAGGTAGAAAAAGGTGAACTGAATGGGCTCACTGGCTACTTTAGACAGTGAGCTCTAGATTCTGTCTCAAAACATGAAGGTGGACCAATGTAGGAAGACACCTAATATCTAGTCCCTTGTCTCCACACATGCATACATAGGCTCCTAGACTCAATCCCACACTGCCTCATCCACAGAACAAGAAAGGAGGAAATGAGAAAGGTGGTAAAAGCACAAAACAATAAGAGAGAAGGTAAGCACTGAAGGTTGTTCACCTGTAGGCAGTTGGCAAGGGCTTGCTCTCTTATTTAGACTAGGGATGCCAGCTACTATAGAGATCAAAACCCAGTCAGTGCCAGGCCATTTGAAATATAAACCTCCAGATCTTAAAACATAACATTGATATCAAGAATGGGAAGATTTGGGGGAGAACAAACCAAAAGACAGTTTTATCTCCTCGTATTGCATAAGGACCCATCAGCTACTGGGGCAACAGAAGTGGTCAGAGGAAAAGCACGGATCTCTGGTTGTTCATGGTGTCTCTGCCCAACCTTCCTACAGCTAGATGGATGAGAAGCTGTAGGAGCAGAGAGTTCTGTGGTCTTGTAACTTGGAGGAGGCCAGGAGGCTGGCAGCCTCCAGTTCTTCTGTGTGTAAATTATAGAGGTAGCTGTGTGGAGTGTTTGAGTAGCTGGTCTGCAAGAGTCTCTGTGTTCACATGGTTTCTACAGGTCCAAACAGCTGGAAGATATTTAGTCTAAGAGGCCTCCGACTGAGCACACCAAGGCTAAGGGGGAAGGCTGAGTGTAGACTAAAGAATGAATAGAACACCAGATTGGGTAGTAACAGTTCAGATACCTGCATTAACTGATGCTTGGGTAGGAAGTACACAGCATCCCAGCCCCTTTATTTCTTTGCAACTTGTCCTGAGCATATTTGTTGAAAGTTTCTTAATGGCTTTTATAAAGATGGATGGATGGATGGATGGATGGATGGATGGATGGATGGATGGATGGACGGACACGTCAGTTGGTGAAAAATAGAACAGGAGCCTAACTTTAGAACCCCTGACAAGGTTTTTCCCTGTGGAAACCACCTAGTGACAGCCAAAGCTCCCCACGGGCACCATGCCCAATACTCATCAGATCTGCAGCTAGGTGCTGAGACCAGGGAACAGATCTCATGCCCTTTCCATCTGCAGCTGAAGTAGGCCCATGGTTACCAGATGAGCAACAGCTTTGCAAAGTAGTACATTAGGGGAAAAAACTGTCACTGGGTGCTGCAGAAAAAGAGAATTGTTTAAAAAGTAAAACGGCTTCCAAGCAAGTGTGCTTGTTTACTCAAGAAAAATAAGGAACACTTGGATTCTTTTATGCCCTGTGTGGAATCTCCTTTTTATCCCGTCCTTTATGGGTTTTATACTCAGGGAGATGTTAGTGGGAGCAAATTTGCGATTCCAAAGAAGTCTACAAATGCACACTCACACAGCATAACCAATCCACAGTCTTAAGCAGATTTTTTTGCTCTGTCTTAGTCTCTGGTTCTTAGAGGAAAATGTTGATGCAGTGATGTGTCACAGCTGCTGTTAGAAAAGTCCAAGGCAGAAAGGGTGACAGGGCGATCAGCTTTGGCAGTCCCCACATGCAGCACGATTACGTCGTAATACTGTTTGATGCAATCGTATGTTTGATCAGTTTCAAGAGATGAGTATCACCTCACTTCAAACAATATGGTACAGTCTCATTGTATAGAATTATGGCTGCTGTCAATCAGCATATGGCATAACCCTTAAAGTGCCAGCTTTGGGGAATGTCATAAAAATGATTGCAACACTTGCATTAATTAGTAAGTTTTTTTTTTCACTAAAACGAAGCAAAACCTGTTAAGACAATTTATGTGCTGTATCTCTTGCTTGTTTTTGTTATTGCAGAAATGTATATGTCACCCATATGTGTACACACGCACCTGATTAGCCTAATGGTTGTTAGAACAGCCATTCTGATAAATACGAGCCCCTCAGGTGCACAATGGAGTCTGTACAGTCTGTGTACGTCCCGCCAAGAACCTACTGCCTCTTGTGCATTTGTCTTTTGATTAAGACGTAAACCTTTAAGGTTTATGGTTTCTACACGTCTAATACTAATTTGGTTTCATTGAGATAGGTGAAGTAGTTTTTCATGTTGTCAATGTTATATCCAAAGATACAGCTGTGTTATTTCGTATATCATCATAGCACACCAACAGCTTATTGAATTTAGGATTTGTGAAAGAATTCATAATCTAACTACAGCCTTCAAGAGAAACTAAGACCTGGGTTTTCTTATTTTTGTGATTCCCGGAAGAAAGTGCCCTAGAAGAGGACCACAGGGTCTGCTTGCTAGTTACTGTTTACCCAGTCAGCCACAGTAATAAAGAACAGTGATTAAAATGTTGGCTGGAGAGATGGCTCAGTGGTTAAGAGCACTGACTATTCTTCTAGAGGTCCTGAGTTCAATTCCCAGCAACCACATGGTGGCTCACAACCATCTGTAGTGGGATCTGATGCCCTCTTCTGAAGACAGTGTCTGAGGTAAAGACAGTGACAGTGTACTCATGCATAAAATAAATTTTAAAAAATCTGTTTAAAAATGTTAAAAGAATTGGTAATCAAGTATTTTTTATTCTGAGAATCATTGCAACTACTTGATTTTCCCACAAGTATTTAGGCTGATATTAAGCCCCACCCCCAACTTGGATTCAAATACACTGTTGCTGTAAAGGGACAACTACTGGGTAGGGAAAGAGAGTCAGTTTGGCGCCAGACATGTTCCATGGGGGCGGGGGAGTGTCCAGGTGTGACTTACTAAGAATTTATTTACTTAAAGGTTCATAAGTGATTGAGGGCTTGAAACAGTAATAAAAACGTGAGACAATTTTCCCAATTAGATGAACAACATTTAAATGAATTTTAATTAATTTCAAATAAATAATAGCTTGTCTAGGTTAGAGGGAAAATGACTTAGGCGCAGTTGGTAGATTGTAAATTGGCAAAGCCTGTTGGTAGGGCAATTTAGCAAAATTCTTCAACATTTTAAGTCCACTTCACATTGAGGAATTTATGCCAAAAATATTTCTGAATTTATGTTTGAATGTGTTTACTAAAACAGTTTATGAGAACAAAAATTAATGCAACCTAATACTTGTCAGCAGAATTAAATATATTGAGAAATAAACAAAATGAAGGTGATTATACCCTGTGAAAGGAAAATATTTGTGCTGGTACTTGCAATACATCAGTAATTTTTAAATTTTATCATCTACACATACAATACGCATACAACACACACACACATGGACGCGCACACACAAACACATTTGTACTTGACAATGTCAACCCTCTATGTATATAAGTAAAGCTATCAAGAGCATTAACAACACAAATCATTGATGGTTGCTTTCTCCAGTTGAGAAATTATTCTAAGATGCTTGAGTATTTTTTTTTTAAGTGAGCATGGTTAATCTAAAAGGCAAGTTGTTACATTCCAAATTATAAGAAGGAGCTTCTGTGAGACAAAGTGAGAGTTGCTATGTAGGAAAACACTACGCTAGTTACCCAGAGTAAGTGTTCTAAACAACTATCCATGAGATTTGATTTTTACACAGGACGAAAGAACGAAGAATGAGGTTCCACCTGATGGTACAGGTCATTGAGAATACGCAGCTGAAGGACAGTGGAGATGGCGCCACAGTTAGAACACTTGCAGAGGACTCAGGTTCAGTTCCCAGCACCTACCTGGTGACTCACAATCACCTATAACTCCAGTTCCCAGAAACTTGACTCGTTCTTGCAGACTCTGTGGAAACATGAGTACATATGGTGCACATAACAGACAATCAGGCAGGCACATGTACACATAAAATAAATCTTTTTTGAGAAGAAGGAAAAGAGGAAACAAAAGATTGCATATGGGCAAAATGCCAGTTTCTCTACCAATATAAAAATTTCAGAGTAATTATCTTCACTAACAACCACAAGGAAAAGGTGTTTGGGGAAGATGTAGTGAAACATCACTTGAAGCATGGCATCCTGCCACGTACGAGCCCGGAGAAGCCTGGTTTACTGCTCCCTCTCAGAGTGAATCAGAAGCTATGGGCCCAAGCTTGCCCTAAATGGCTTCGCAATGTGTTTCACTATCCTTATTGATCTAAAACACACTTACACATGTGTGTAACTGCTATGGAAGGCAAATTGAGACATTAGATACACAAAGAGTTCCTTCCCCTATACTGAACCATGAACTGACAATTTCAGTTATAAAAGTATATGACATTTCAAAGAACAGATTGGTATTAATTATAAAAAATACTTTATTGTGTTTTTGGTAGCTTATTAATGATGGGGCAATTAGCAGTTTGACACCATGAAAAGCAGTTAACCTCATCAAGCTGAATTTTAACTCATTTTCAAAACATATTTTTAGGAGTGTGTTTGGATAACATTGATCTTTTCTTGAAAAGTGAATTTATGTTTTGTTTCAAAATCATATCTGAACGGAAAAAAAATTCAGTCTTGGCATATGTAACAAAAACTGAAAGTCGTCTAGGTGGGCGGGTGGCATGATGTACGTAGTCTGGCTCACCGTAATGTAACTGGATTTCTCTTTAAATTAAGTGAATTTGTATGTCCACTTTCCCTTAATGGAATCAGTTTCCATATACTCTTTGTTCGCACTGTTATCCGCTTCAGTCTGAGGGTGCTTTGCATTAACTTTTTTAAAGTTACATTACAAAGAGGTTTTAAGATTTCCCAACAGGCTTTTATTTAACCAGAGCTTTTGATCTCAAACCTGCTGGGGCCTAGTGAAATCCTCACCAACTCTCCAGTAACTCTTCACTATTGGAATTTGAAAAGACCCACCTGAAGGATTTAACTCCCTGTACGGTTCCAGCCGCCCTTCAGCTCGATCCTCTATTCAAGCTGACTGGGAGGGTTCTGGGCACCCCTTTGTGATCTCTAAGCAGCCTAAGATGTCCTTTGCTGTTTTATTCCCAAGGAAATAAAAACCAGGAGGACACAGACCTATATACCTCATGTCCTACCATCTTCAGTTGAAGAGGACCGCAGGGGGTCTGCTTAACAACCTTTGCTACCAAAATACCTTTTGGACGTGGGAACTCCATAAAAGAACTTTCATTGCATCCATTACCCTACTGCGGTGCATAACAAATTAGATTTAAAAGGCTACCTCTTTCCCTTCCAGCCGTTTCCATCATTTCCTTAAAATTTCAATTTAGTGTCTAGCTACAGAGTCTGCTAGCATGTACTTTAAAATCCTATAATGTCAATCATTCTAACGGAACATTGGTTCCAAAGACCTAGATTTATGTTATTATAGACAAATCACACTTCAAAAGATCAAGTAGAGGAAGAAATAGAAAGCGATGTCTAACGGATGTAGATGTAAAACGATAGGCAGCAAATACCAGTTGGGGATGACTTCAAAATCAAAGTTTGAGTTAACTTTGTTTATCCCACAATCCCCATTTTTAAAGAGTTGGAAGTTGTATTTGAAGTGTATCCACTCTGTACATTAACCTGTTTAAGGAAGTGTAAATTAATTCCAAGAGAACTCTTGATCGTGGCATTTAAACATTTTGTTTATTTAGCAAGTTTACTGTGAAGAGACAACAACAGGAAAGAGAGCCCTCAAAGTTTTTCAAAGAATATGTTGTTTGCTGACTTTCAGGGAAGAGCAGATTTTAAATATTTACCTTTATTTCCTAATAATATTAGTTAAAACCTCTTCACTATTGGAGAAGTGTTGGTAAGTACATATTGACTGCATGAGATGACATCGTCCTCATGTCCAAGCAACAAATTAGCCGTAACTTCACATGAGATAACTGGGAAGAAGTCTCTCTGGAGGGGGCTGTGTATGTTCTTCTGTACTCATGGCTTCTCCAGGGGACACTGTACACACAGTCTCTATCACTGACCTAAGGAGCTCTTGGCACAGAATGGCTTTGCCCCTTGGGCTCCTGTATAACTATAGAAAATGAGTCTTGACCAATTGGGATGTTTTCAGTTTGGGCAAATGGAAAACTACTACAAGTCTATAGAGCATGGGATGGAGATTCATTACCTTGCTTTATCTATTTCTTCAAGCATTTGACACACATCAGGTGTTTGTTTGTTTTTGTTCTCTTTCTCTCTTTCTGACTAGCTGCCTGGCCTGATTTATGTATTTAACAATAATTGAGGAGATAAAGGTAAGATGCTATGAATTTTTCTCAAAAAAAAAAAAAGTTCTTGAAGACCTTGTAAGCCACAAGAATGGTAAGAGGATTAAAAGTGTTTCCTGATGTTTGTGGGTATTACAGTTATTCTTCAGATATACTCTTTACACAATTGTATTGCAAAACAGATTCACTTTTATGTGTAGACAAAATGCTCCTCAAGTATTTGTCATAATCCAAAGTTGACCCTCATCATTTTTATTCATAATGTAAATACCTAAAACTGTATTTGTCTTTTTTTTAAAGTACATATAACATTTGACAAACAACAACAACAAAAAAGTACTCCCAAGGGCTAGAGAGATGACTCAGTGGTTAAAAGCACTGACTATCCTTCTAGAAGACTGGGATTCATTCCCAGCACCCACTTGGCAGCTCTCAACTGTCTATAACTCCAGTTCCAGGGAATGGGATGCCCTCTTCTGACCTCCTTAGACACCAGCATGCATGTGATATACATACATAGATACAGGCAAAACACTCACACATATTAAATAAGTAAATAAATAAATAAAATAAAAAAAGTGTACTCCCCAAATGGAGTCTAAAGGCTCTGGAAATACTGAAATGTTACTAGTTTGGTTAGGCTAAACTGGTGATCAGTGAGCTATGAGGGTCTTCCTGACTGTCCCCCAATGCTCGGGTTGCAGACATATATAATCCTACCTTGTTATGCGTATGCTAATGGTTTGAATTCCATTCTTCATGTTTGCAGAACAAATGCCTATATTCACTGCGCCATCTCCTCATAGCCTCGGTGAATTATTTTATCAATATATACAACAGTATGCTCAGATTCTCAAGTGCTGACAGTCAGCTGACCATCAAGTGACATTACACAAAACTTTCATAGTATAGAATTTTTTTTTTTGCACTGAATTATGTGTGTGTGTGGCTGGTTCATGATAATGAATATCAAAATCCTGAAGGCTTTTTTCTTAAACAACAGATTTTGTAAGTGACTGCTTTTTAACTATTGGAAAAAAAAAGCAATCTTCTAGAGATATATTATTCCATGTTTTCTATCTTAGGACATAAAGATTTATTCTTTCCAAATTATTTTCAGAAGGGAATTCTTACAACTTTTCTAATACACAACTCTGTATTGTATTTTCATTTATAAACACTGTATTCAAGGCTATCAGTGTTCTAAACAACACATCATAATCTATGGTCTCAAAGCTCAGTTTGGAGAGGCTCTACCCCTGCTGCCTGCATTTCAGCACTGAAAATTTTAAAAAAAATAAGATAAAAAAAAATCCCACTCCAAAGGTTTGGTTATGGCTATTGAATTATTTTAAAAGGTTATAGAGGACCTTCTCTGTAATCAAGGACAAAAAAAAAAAAAAAAAAAAGCGCCGAAGGGAGTGTGGCAGCCAAACAGAAAACTTGACCCAACACCAAGCTCACTGTGAGACTCAACAGCTGCCACAGCAACCAATGAGACTAGACTAGAAGAGAGGCAGCCAGGAAGTCAGGTGCTGAGGCTGGAAAGAATCCCTTTTGCAGCCACTGGCAGTGGGCCCTTCAGCTGCTGTACAACCGTGGTACAGGCCCAGAGGTGTTGGATCTGATTTTGGACCCCAGCAGGGGAGTGAAGTACAACCAATATTGTCAGCAGCAAGACTGTCAAGTTAGCACAGATAATATATTCATGGAAGAGATATTGCTCTGCTGTCAGGATTCTAGAAGGAACACGGGCCAAGGGAACGCACTGAGCAGCTCGGCAAGCAAAAACTACCCCTCGTAGGAACTGAGAAGGAAGGCTCCGCTGGCCTCTGGCCTTTCCACTCTTGCAGGAAGTAGGTCTTGTTAAGTAGGATCTCAAAAGTATGAGCAGAGGCTCGAGTACCTGCATAAGGGCAAAGTAGAGTCAGGAAGGATGGCATATGCAGATTTCAAAAGAAAAGGGGGTTTGAATTTGGCATGAGTAACAGAGCTGTCATGTTCCTTTCCTTCAGTAGAGAAAGCAAGTGACCCAAAATAGGAAATAAATGACCCTTGCTGTGATTAGCAACTCATTGTGTTGGCTTCATGTCAAGAATGCTGTCAACAAACTAATAATAAATACTCACTGACCACCTCTCCAGACCAAAGCGAAGAAGCAGAGAACACATCTGTGTGACAGGTCTCGGATGACTGGCACGTTTGCAGCTCGGGGGGCCTGGGGCTTTTTGGAGGGTGTTGTCTGACTACTGCAGCTTTTCTCCAGCGTTGAGTGGTGGGGTGAGAATTCTGAATTTTGAGTTCTCTGTGCAGACAGATATCCCAGCTAGCTGATTGTCTGCTGTCTGGCCTCCAGACTGATACCATTACAACCATCGCTGGGCCTCAGAGACTCGGTAGGACCCACCCAGGAAAATCTCCCCAGTTGACAAACATCCCAGTTCTCTACCCTGAGCAGAGTGTGCTTTCAGGAAATGCTTGTTAAGTTTAATAGCAGCCACTAGGAACTGAGATAATTCAGGAAGTTTGAAACAGTAAATTCTCCCATTTATTCACTTATTGAAGATTTTTTCTCTTAATTATTTCTATTTTTTTACTTTATTCAGGTATGATTAAGAAATAATAATGTTGTGCATTTACTGTATAGAATGCAACGTGTGGACATTTGTATATTGTAATGGATTTTCATAATTAAGCTGATTAACATACCATTGCGTCATAGTGTTAGCTGTTTCATTTCACGTGGTATGGGCTGTTAAGATTTTCTCTTAGCACACGCTATGTATTATTACTAAGTATACCTATCACACTGCCCATTAGGCCTCTAGTAATTTAGTTTACGTGGATTTTCTTTGCTTGCTTGTGTTTGGTTTTTGAGGCAGGGCTGCCTAAACTCAAGACTATGCTGGAACTAGCTATGAAGCAGAATAGCCTCAAACATACGGAGATCCACTTACCTCTGCTTCTCAAGGGCTGGGACTGAAGGTGTCTACTACCATACCGAGCTGTTCATTTTTGATAGGAGGATCAACCTCTGAATAAAGCACATTACTTTTGGTAATTCGGGTAGGTCTCATCCAATCAGTGGATGGCATTAAAAGATCAAGTCCATGGCTAAAGTAAGAATTTAGTGCTGAGACCATCTTCAGGTTTGATAGGTAATACTAAGTTTTCCCCACTTCTCCAATAAGTGGTCTGTCTATTTAACTGATTTTAGATTACTTGCATTGACAATTTCTCTCTCTCTTTCTCCCTCTCCCTCTCCCTCTCCCTCCCCCTCCCCCTCCCCCTCCCCCCCCTCTCTCTGCCCCCTCTTTCATTCTTCTGTCCTCATGGAGAAACCTCACTAATAGACCAGGGCACTGGGTACCGGCACATAGCAACCGTTGATAAACAGACTGTATTTGATTATATTCCTTGTACTAATGAAAAGCAGTAAAAATGGAAAGTAAGCAGTTGATTTAAGAAATGAGTGACAAGACTAAGAATACCTTAAATAAATAAACATGAGATTGTTCTCGGTTGGCACGTGGAGGATCAGACAGTCAGTCACAGACAACATTCCATTTTATCATTCTATTTAGAGCAAGCACTTCCAATGAGCAGGATGGCTTAGTTAAAACTCAGTGAGCAGTGGGGTAGGAAGGTAGTTTTATTTAGCACCTAGTGGATGATGCTTCCACTTAATTATCACAATATCTTGCCTTGTTGAACCCTGAACTTTAGAATCATATCTGTGGATGAGGGGCTTTTTTCTTGACCGTGAACACCCCATCACTGTTTATTTGCTTGAATGGAGTGAGCTTGCTCTCCCTCTGGACTTGTATGTCTATGTCGCTCTTGGTGTACACAACTGCCCTCGTCCCCTGCTTCCTTGCCTTTTAAGCTCTGTCCTGAATAATCTCTCTCTCTCTCTCTCTCTCTCTCTCTCTCTCTCTCTCTCTCTCT
>NW_021620713.1:1880603-1913813 GCF_004785775.1 Grammomys surdaster | reverse complement strand
TCTCTCTCTCTCTCTCTCTCTCTCTCTCTCTCTCTCTCTCTCTCTCTCTCTTTGCTTGATCAATCTGTTTATTGTCTTTATGAAAAAAATCTTCATGGAAAATTGATTTAGCTTTCAGGAGCCAGTTCCTGAGGAAGCGTGTCTTCTTTTGAGCAACCTGGTCTTTCTTCTGGGTCTTCTTCTCTCTTGGGCTTCTTCTCATAGACTGGATTCTCTCGGATAGCAGCATGAGCTTTCTTATACATCTCCATGTCTGGAGTTACGTTGTTCTTGATGTACTGCGAGAACTGTTTCTTATATGCATCTTCATCTTCCTCCATTACGTAGCACATGTAGTCTGCCACATTCTGACCCATGATGTGTTTCCGATGTACCTCTGCATGGAACTCCTTGCTTTCAGAGTCATAACCAGGGAATCGTTTGGTATTATAAGGGATAGACAAGCCTCCATCCACAGTTCCCTTCAGGGCCCCGAAAACTTTATTGCCAGTTGTAGTTCGGGCAAGACCTGCATCCAAATAGCAAGTGAAGGCACCAGGCTGCCCGTCAATGCTTTCCACATTGTATTCATTTCCATTCTCCTCCACCTAGCCTTCACATGCCAAACCTATTCAGAAGCCTGTGAGCCAACAGCGGGCCACAGCGGGCCAGTGCAATAGGCTGCAGCATAATTTGTCAGGCCAACTTTCACACCGTATTTTGGAAGTTCATGTGCGTATGCTGCGCAGACGATCATATCCCCTTCTATACGGGCATATGCAATCTGGCAGGTGATAGATACCTCTGCTAGTTACACGAACTATCATCCTATATTTGGGTGTGTTGTACTTATTCTTGTCCTGGATCACCAATCGTTTCCGTGCATAGTAGTCAGTTTTACCCTCTCGTCGCCTTCTAAATCTCACTTGATGTCTTTTAAAGTAGGCCTTATTCTTGACAACTTTCACGAACCCCATTCTGCGGAACAGAGACCCTTTTTTTTTTTTTTTTTTTTTTTTTTGGTTTTTCGAGACAGGGTTTCTCTGTGTAGCCCTAGCTGTCCTGGAGCTCACTCTGTAGACCAGGCTGGCCTCAAACTCAGAAATCTGCCTGCCTCTGCCTCCCAAGTGCTGGGATTAAAACGTGCGCCACCACCGCCCAGCCCTGAATACTCTCTTGAGGAACATATTTAGTTCTCAGCCAGGTTGATCCATCCCAGCTTGCTCTGACTCTCTAGGCTCCCAGCACTCGTTTGCTTTAGAATGCATGTGATTATGGGTTTAGGCACAGTTAGCCCTTTAATGCAGTCTTCTGCACTAAGCTTTAAGGTACGTGAGGACAAGAACTGTGGAGTTCTTGCCCTCCACAACATGAAAGTGACTAAAACATACGTAACACATCGATTTCAATACATTTGAAACCAAGTCTTTCTGGGGCTAAAGTTTCCCAGATCCATCTCACCTCCTTGGGTTCTTCCCAAGAAAAGTTCCATATTTCTCACTTTTGGAAATATGTGGGAAAACATCTTTCCCCCATCACTTTCCCCAGACTCTGCCTTAATTCAAATGCTATTTATAAAGACATTGATTTTAAAAGCAATACCTGTGTTATTTTGACATCTAAGAAACTTACCTTTTCCAGGTACGAACACTTCAAATTAAATCAACTTTTATCTTCTTGTTTAGCTTAGGCAGCCGAGTTTTGGAGTACATATATAAAACTCTTCTTGGTTAAGAGTAAAAATTAGTTTATTTATATTTTTTTCTTGGGTGTATGTTCCTGCCTGTCTGTATGTGTGCTGCGTGCATGTAGGGGCCTGAGGAGTCTGAAGAGGGTGTTCAAATCCCTGAAACTGGAATTATAGGAAATTATAAGCTGCTCTATGTGGGTGCTGCGACTCAAACCAGGTTCCTCTGCAAGAATAGTAAGTACTTTAGCTGGTCCATCTCTTCACACACTTTGTCTTGTTTAACTATTAAAGCATTTATTTATTTAACTATTAAACACACACACACGCACACATACACATATATATGAACAATCAAATATATATACAGATCTACATAATTGTTCTTAAAGAACTAAGAAACTAGTGTTGGTTGAACCTGTATTTTTAAGGCATTCTAGCTAAATGCATCAAAACTCCAGTAATGTAAATTTACTGATTTTGAATGTTATACATCTATTATATCATATTAAAAACAAAATGTTCTGACAACCTATAAACAGACTACATCTCTATGGCTTTTTTTTCTTCCTTAAGTCTACCAAACTGTTGGCTTTCTAGCAAAAAGTACAAACTAAAAGTCAGAGTGAAAAAAATATATATATATATGTAAAAAGACCTCCCCACAACTTCTACTTTCCTGCACATTTGCTAGCACATTCCTCTGATCTTGATCTTGGAAAGTTTAGGCTGCTTCACCATACCAAAGTATCTGCTTCAACTCACCAGTCAAGAACAGTGTTCGGGTATTCATAGCTTAGCTTCAAATTCACACAGTCAGTGTCTTGATACTCCAGTATAGATTCTTAAAAATGTATAGTCCAATACATTCCATTTTGTAAGTACAGGTGGGGTTCAAAATCTGACTTTACTTTCTAAACATACTTCAGTTTGTCTGTTGGGTGATTGCTGATGCTAACTATGACTTCTGTATACACAATTTACAAATCAATGGGTAACTCTTTATCTGTAAATCTGGGTTTTACAGAAAAGATGGAAATGTGAGTTAATCAAAAAGTTTCATCATCTTTAACAAGTATCAGAGGTAAGTGGCAGCTGGTCTTGGGCCCACCATTCAACATTGCCAGGACAGATGTCAGTACAGCAGTCTGTCCTTAACCATATTGCCTCTCAGATGAAATACAGTTACTACCCCTCTAGACATGGAAAAGTCAGAAAGCATTTATATTTGTCTTCCAACTATGTCTCAATGGATAGAATTGTTTCAAGTGGTTATTTTCAGCATCAAGAAAGTCAGGATGCTGTTAAAATGGTTGTATTGCCAACGTTAATTCTTTTGTATGGAGGCAAAGAAAGAAGGCTGTCAGAGGCTCCCTAGTGTTTTCTTCAGGGACTCTTTTGAAAGCAGAACTCTTCAGTCAATGGCCATCACAGCGGTCCACATATGCAGATGTAGGCTTACGTCTATCATGTCTGCTGAGTGCTGGAACTAAAGGTGTTCCCCCCATACCCAGCTAAACTGTACAAGAAAATTTGTTTTTCATTTCTATTTTGCTGTTGTTTTGTTGTTATTTTGTTTTTTTCTTACAAAGGAAGGAAAAAGAAGCTAAATATTAAACTCCTTTGGACATACCTTGTGAAACTGTAGAATGTGTATTTGTGCTACCTAAGGTCCTAGAAAACATCAAAGAAATAATTTTTAAAAAAAAGCATAAAAGCATTACCTGGTGATGAGTACTGACAGCATCTAAGTGACAAGCTATCTAAATAATCAATTTTCCTTAAGGAAGACAGAGGATACTCAACAGGGGACCTATGATGCTACTATGTGATAAAACACACTATCAATATGTAGGATGATAAAAGAAGCAAAAGGCAAAATTTCTTTATAGTGAAAGAACAAAATATTAATGACAAGGAAAGCTAGATCTGAAAAATAAAACTTACAGAAGAAAGAAATCCAATGATTCAAATACAAGTCTTGACCTGATAGCTAATCAATAGCTAAAGAACTGTAACGGAAAGATACACCTAAATAAAGTACCACCAGTTAACACAGAGCAAAGACCAAACATGATGTATATAAAATATGGGGTAGGAAGAGAGCTCCATAAAGTGCTTGCTAGGCAAGCTTGCAGACCTGAATTGTATCCTCAGCATCCAGGTCAAGAGCCAAGCACAATAGCATACATGCACTTGTGGCCTAGGCAGAGGACAGTGTAGATGGGCAAATGCATGGCCCTTGCTGGCCTGCCAGCCCTGTTGGATCAGTTACAGTCTTATTTGTCAGACACTGCAGTACATTCACACACGTGCTATCACAGCAGCCGAGTCAGCAAGTGCATGTCAAGCCAACCAGAATCCCATCATAGATGAAGTGCTATTAAGTACCCCCACACCCATCATTAAGGAGCCAGTAGCAAGGGATAGCTGCTTGGGGAAGAACAGTTAATATTCTTCAAGGATGCAGACCCCAAGGGGCCACCCATGTACATGCAAGCAACACTGAAGTGGGGTGGGGAGAGGGAGAGAGGAAGAGGGAGAGGGAAAGAGAGAGAGAGAAAGAGAAAAAGAGAGAGAGAGAGAGAGAGAGAGAGAGAGAGAGAGAGAGAGAGAGAGAGAAGAGAGAGAGGAGAAGGAGAGAGCAGAGGGAGAAAGGGAGAGGAGAGGGGGGAAGAAGAAGAGAGGGAGAAAGGGAGAGTAGGAGAGTCAGAGATAAAGAGAGACAGTCAGAGACACAGAAAGAGACAGAGACAGAGAGCAAGAAAGTGTGGGAGAGAATGAGAGAGTGAGAGCAAAAGAGAAAGAGAGTAGAGGGGGAGGGGGAGAGGGAGGGGGAGAATGAAAGGGAGAAAAGAGAGTCAGAGATAGAAACAGAGGCAGACACAGACAGAGACACATAGAGAGACAGAGACAGAGACAGAAAGTTTGGAAGAGAGAGAAAGGAAGAGGGGGAGATGGGGAGACAGGGAGGGGGGAGTCAGAGATAGAGACAGAGACAAACGTACACAGAGGCACACACAGAGAGAGAAAGAAAGTGGGGGAGAGAGAAAGAGGACACATAGAATTAGGCAGGGAAGTGATGGGAAGGGAAGGATGGGGAAAGAGTCGGAGTGGATGGGTGTGTGCTTGTACACAGAAGGCAACCCGAAGAAAAACTCAGATTATCTTAAGCACAGTAATTATACTGGACTACATAAAGTCCTAGGCCAGGTAGGGTTGTCTGACACCCAATCACAAAATGAATGAATGGATGGATGAATGAATGAACAAATCAAAAAGATACTGATCATTCTTGCTCATCTGAAGACCTGCTTCTAAAGTTACTTTGTCAGTTCTTCTATTTTTAGAGAGACTCTCATTCCTTTTAAATAACTTTTTAAATTCTCAGCTATGTATTATGTTTCTTTCTTGTTAGACAATGAAAAGAATTTTCACATCACGAGACAGAGAGAGTTGTTTGTGTGAGTTCAGGTTTCCTGTTATCAGAAATAAGAAGCGCATTGGTGTTGTTTCCATGCCTTAGCTTTACTGAGATATCAAAAGACTACTGTCATTGCTGAGATTCTAAGAATGAAATCCAGTCACTGCTGGGATCACATCCGCAGCGAGCCCACACTAAAATCTCTACAAGTGTGTTTTTCGTGGTGCTGTGGATTAAACCCAGGCCTTCGAACATACTAAGCACATGTTATACCGCTGAGGTAAAGCCCTGGGCCCTCCATATTGCCATTGATTCCATATCAAGGATAAATAATTTATGTAAAGTTATATGCTTACACTGCTTTAAATTTCTTTATGTAAACAATGCCGGAATTTTATCTAAAGAGTACATGGGGGAGGGGGAGCAGTCTTACCACCTAGCCCCTGGCTAACCTGGAACTCAGTATGAAGTCCAGGCTGGCTTTAAACTCAGACCACTTCTCTCATGCTGAGATTAGACATGGTCACTAGCGTGGGTGCTCAGAAGACTAGCGAATATGCTTTATAGGCTGTAGAGTGTCAATTTTCTTTCTATTCCTATTATGATCCTCTAAAAGGAAAAAAAAAAAGATGAAGCCAGGCCTGGTCTACATAGGACAGCCAGGGCTGTGGAGACAGACCCAGTCTCAAAAACAAACAAGAAGCAAGAAAAAAAAAAAAAGATGAAAAGATGTTAAAAGAATCTGTGGGGAGAAACAAGAGATGGGGGAGAGATTCAAATAACAAATTGACAGAAGGAAGGAATTTTTAGAAGTTAATAAAACAAAAGCTGTGATAAGGATGTCGAAAGAATGTGCTCGAGGGACTGTCCTCTGTACCTTCTGGACAGGCTCCACAGCTACAGCAGCTACAAGTGATCCTTGTATTTAGTGAAGTCAGAGAACTTAAACAACTTATTTGAGACACAAGGATTAGTAAAAGCTAGAAACGAACTCATACCCCAAATTATGTGTACTGGGAAGGACTAGGCAGGCCACTCTGTCCCTCTGGGTAGAACAGAGAAGACTGTCTTTTCTTTGGGCCCTTTCTTCTCCAGCTAATTACACAGCTGATTACTACAGAACAAAGGGAGACACAGAAGAGAAGGCTGACCAGAGCGAGCAAGGCCTAGCGGGGAGAAAGGAAGATGATTCATTGAAAAAACCCTTTGTCTGGCCTGCTGCTGTGTCTGTGGTGACATCCTGAGCCTTGAAGAGGGGGGACTCCAGATGTGAGGAACTGAGGCGTTTTCAGACCCAGGCAAGCCACAAAACAGCCATAAAAGCTCTTCAGATTTCTTTCTTCATTTTCTTTCACAAGACCTGGCCTGGTTTGGCCTGGCCTTAGGGAGGGAGGCTCCCTCCAGAGCAGCTAGCCAAGAGGCCAGGGGCTCTTCCGCATCTGTGGCGTGCTCTTCCGTGTCTGTGGCGTGCTCAGGACTCCGTTCCGTTATTAAGCTCCAACCAATTAACAGTTCCCACTTTGCTCACCTGAGAGCATTGGCACTAGACAGAAGTGCAAAGAACTAACGACTGTGGCTTTGAACCAGCCAAGATTGGTCTTCTGTTTGCCAACAGCGAGTTGAAAAATGGGCCAGAAAGATATGACAAGGTAAAGTCAAAAAAATGGCAAAGTTTAAAAAAAAAAAAATCAGGATCTCTCCCTGCTTAAGAAAATGGCCTGAAAAGATTTTACTGCTAAAAAAAAAAAAAAAAAAAAAAAAAAAAAAAAAAAAAATCATTCCCATTTCGAGGTATTTTTTTTGAGAAAGAAAATAAAGGTCATTTTAAATTTCCCAATTCTATTTTGCTGTTGTCTTGAATAATTCTGGATAAATCCATTGTTTAAAAGTTTCTGTTCTAATCAAAGATGGGTTTGAGGCTTTTAAATAAGACCAAGTGCTAAAGAGTGACTATTTAGAGCCTGCTAAATATTTCAGTGAGGGAGTGGGAGTCGCAGCCTTTTGAGTTCTCTGCCTCCTTTCAAGTTCCTAGGTTAAAAATTAAGCCCCTGCAGTGAAGGGCACCTGTATTTGTTTGTCCTGTTATGCTGCTATTCTGAGATGCTTTACAGCTGTCTAAATTAGCATAATTAAATCCACATCAATTAAAAACCTCAATCACCTCTCTCCGCTTCACTTGTAGATGGTGACATTTGTCTAAGGTGGTAAGTAACAAAGAGACTTTTTAACAGTTGAAGACCTGCCTGAAAAGGTGGCTACTAGGATTGATCCATTGTAAAGGATTTACCTTAATGCTAAGCGAGTGGTCAATGAGAGTTATTTGGTCAAAGTAGTGGAAGTTTGCATTTCAATGGCACTGGCCCTTAAAGAAGTGCCTTTTACCACCGGCCTCGCCTGGCAATGCTCTTTATCCTCCAGTAATGAAGGGAAACAAAGAAGCATTCTGACCTGGCCAGAGAAGCTTTACTTTTAAAGGAGAGAAGCCCCATGACCTTAGGACAGAGAGAAGACTGCTCTGTGTAGTTCAGGCAAAGAAAATTTCTGGAGATGGAAACTGACATGGGTTCAGGGGTTAATTTCTGGAACAGAAAATTTTACATACAAATGAAAAATGATGGGATTTCTGTTATTCGACATTTCCAATGTCATCAGCATGAAGCAGCAGCCCATCTTTCCTCGCTATTTGAAGAATGTTCATTACCTTAGAGAAAGGGGCACCTTGTTGGCTATTCAGCTCAGTACAGGTCAGTGATGCAATCTGTACAACTGCTTCTGGAGCAAGAGTTTTCCGGGCATCTTTGTAATCTTACGGATACATGTGAATGATGCTCATTTGCATAACCACGGACTTCTCTGTATAAACAGGGAATTTCCATGAGCACATACTTTTTTCATCGCCATGAGTTGCTTACATCATTTCTTCACACAAGATCACGTAGAATGTGGCAATTTGGTCTAGGTTAAAAACTCCAGAGACAGGACAAAAAATTCCCCAAGGCACATGGCATTTTTTTATTCTTATTTTGGCTTGCTGTTTGCTTGGGATAGGAACAGTTAACCCTTTTTTCACACCTCCCCCGATTATTAATATAAAGGAAGAGTCCTACCTAAACTTCAGAGGACATATAAAAGGAGAAGTTTCAACTTGGGGCATCTGAGGCAAAGTGAAATTCCTTAAAGGCGCTGAGAGAGAGAGTCAATGATATCCAAATGCAAAACTTGTGGGTAATATGATGTTCAGGCCAACCAAAGAATCTTCTTTAGCTAGGACCTTTACATAGATGTGTGTTGTCTGGTCATCTGCATGACTTGTGCAATAAACACTGATAGTACATATATAAAAATTATCACCAATACCTTAATTTGTGTCGGCTATTGCTTATTGTGACTATGGTTTGGTGAAGAGAATTTGGAACCAGCAAGCCTAATAATTTGCTGTCTAGATGTCCTGTCTACATAGAGATGTTTATTGATTCTGCTATCTTTTCACCAAGTCTCACCTAGCCAATGTTGCAGTGATGTAATTGGAAAGGTTGGTACAATGTTAGCCCTGGTCTTTGTGTGACAGAATTGGTTGAATGCTGAGTGACTGAAACTTGTTTGCGTCCCAGTGTGTTGTGAAGGCAAACTTCAAAGGAAATAGTCTATCTCTCAACTCCAGCTCCTGAGTGTCTTGGAAGAATAAGGCAGGAAGCTTAACACTCCCTGTGGAGGAAGGGCAATGTGACATTGCCGCTACTGTTAATCACTAGTGAGACACTGTTTGCAAAATGGCTCGTTATTAGATAAACAGCCAAAGCCTCAGATAGTATGTGGAAAATACACCCATAGTCGTAGTCAAAATTTGGGGGAGAAAAATCTTGAAAGTTAGACCGTATGTGTTGACAAAATTTAGGGATTTTAAAACATGTATCTACACGTTTATTTTATAAATTGTACATAAGACTGGCTCCTTTTCCAGTGCAAAATCAAATATTTAGATTTGCACAAACCTATGGAAGCCAGATTTTAGACAAAAAGGGATTTTTTTTTCTGTCAGACTGTCAGTCTGAATTCCATCACAATCTGTTCAGCTGTTTTTGTTACAGGCAGGCGTAAAAAAGTACTGGAGAAGTGTGTATTTTGTATTTGGGCGCATTTATTAAAATGAAAGAGCTGAATCCTGCTTTCTAATGACCTTCCATTCTTAAAGCCAATACTAGCCAACATTTCATGAAGAAGTCCATGGTACTCCTGTGAAACACATACAGAAAAGCCGAGGAAGAGGTCACTGGTAAATGCTGACCCGTGGCTAACAACTACAAGATAGACTTTTAAACATTTTTACAAATGACACTGAAGTCTTGCTTTGCTAAGTTTTCCTGTTACCTATATGATTTTGCCTTGGTGAAGAAAAGGAAAATGATTTGCTGAAAGCAAAATTGAATGCTTTATTTAATGTCATGATTTCTTTATTCCATCCTCTATGCTAATCTAAAATTAACTTGGGTTGGCATATTCACTATCATTTAACATACACACACAATTATATGCAAAGCTTGCCTCTAAGAACCTTAAAGCTAGAACTCGAACCTATGGAAGATAGGCCATTACAATGAAAACCAAGTATTAATTCTTATTTAGTTGTTAGTTTCCAGGGTTCTCAGCCGAGGCCTTTTGATACTTAGTGCTTCTTATAGGGAACTACTTGTCACAGAAATGAGACTAGAATGTTATTCTTCCTAAGGGAGTCTCTGACACAAAAGGGAGACAATAGTACAGTTGTCATTCTTGGCTATGTCCCAGTAAACAATCAGAGTCTATTTTCTCAGGTTAAAATCTACCACAAAAGAATCTACCTTTAAGAGAGTGTATTGACTTGCCTATGCTGCTGTAATAAAACACCAGGGATAGGGTGACTTAATATAATGCAGGGTCTCCCAGCTCTAGAGGTGAGAACCTATGCTCAAACCTTGCTCTCTTCCTGAATTGCAAGGATTTCCTCTCTTGTTCAAAGAGCACACTCCTATTGGCTAAGAACCACTGATAGTATCACGCAACACTAATTCACTCCATAAAGCACCATATCCAACTATGGAAGCATTCTAGCTTGGGGCTTCAGCAAATGCTTCTGAAGAGACTCAATGTAGTCCACACTGAGACAAAACAGGATTCTTCATGTTCATGCTTATGTCAACTCTGCATCAACTCTGCAGAAGGCCAGCCATTCATTTCAGAATTCTCATTTCAATTTTGCACATTTACAACCAACAGCACCATTGTATAGCTTCAAGGTGTTGTAGTGGCTGCTAAGGACATCACTGTCACACACACGGAGGTAGACACCTAGTTTCTTGCAGTCAGTCTACCAAGTGCAGGGAGGTGGAAGTGGTGGCATGTCTCATACTGCTGTCATCTTTGACTTAGTTTGGGCTTCCAATTATTATTGTACCTACCTGTCCATTGCAAAGAAGGTCTAGTCCTCTGAAAATATGTTTTAAAATTTCATTTAACCCACTACACTACTGTTCTATTGAGTAAAATATAGCTTTTCATTTTGAAGCTTTGTTTACTTCAAAGATGAGACTTTTGGTGGCTATGTATATAATATGTATATGTATTGGAAATTTGTATTGGTAATATTCATTGTATTTACAATTCTAGTGAAGATGACATCAAATAAGATTTAGTATGTTAAAAAAACAACAACAAAAAACAAAACAATACCAAAGACAAATCAAAAGATTTAGTATGTAGATCCTAGAATTACTGATGTACTAATAAATTTAGTACCTTTATTAGAACACTGACTGAATATTCTCAGCACTGGCAAGGGAAAAGGAAAAAACGTAAACAGTAAACATAATGGTACATATGGTGTTTAAAAAGCAAGCACTATGTATTGTTTATAGGGGTGTAGATTGCTACAAAATTTCTAGAAAATAAACATTGATACATAGAACATATTTACATTTTTACTAAGTATTTGTATATTTGGGCTTTGTTTTAAAAATGTCGTTATATAATCATTAATAAAGACATCAGTTGCAATCTTATTTTCTATAGCAATAGTCACTATTCAAGGGTTGTGGAAATATGGTGATGCGTTTACATAAATAATCTCAATGCAAGGCTGAAATAAGTTAAACACAATGAAAACCAATGTGGCCTGTATATGTTATCACATAATGTAGTAAAGATCAAAAGTTGTGGAACAATTTGTGTAGAATTATCCAATGTAGCTCACACAGGAGTGACGTCAGTCTTTATGATATAAAGTATGTTAGAACTGTTCGACTGCCATGTTGAGAGACTCTCTCTGTGCATAGCACACAAGCAACGAGGCAGCTTGGTCAGGTGCACTGCACATTTTTGTAATGCCTGGTGTTTTCAGGTTATCATTTTACTAGCAGAAACAACACGGCAACATTATTGTGAACAGAGTGAAGAAGCATGGGGGCGGAGGCTTTTCTCTTTTGTTACAATAAAACTCATACAATGATTTAAAATTTCTGTGTAATAGTCAAGAATTCTTCAAACATTGTACAACATATATTTAAGGTAATATTTATAGCAACACCACCTAAAGAAAATAGAAAGAATAATTGTGTGCTTTGGAAAGTATAAAATAAGTACCCTAATTTCCATGAAATACACTGTTTTCTGTAGAATGCTAGATTAGCTGTATTAAATAATGGGAAAAGTGCAGTGGAAAGCAGAGACTGTGTCGAGATCAGGGTATATAGTGGATGGCCAAGCTACTGATCTTAACTTCCCATGAATCCACTATCCTTTTGTCTGATAGCAGAAACAAAACCTGTTGTTGGTCCTTCATTTTCAGTGATAGGCATGCCTTTCCCTGTTCCCTGGGTGGTGGCACTTTCTCCTAAGCACTGGATGTAGAAATACAGTTAAACGGGAGTAGCTGGAGATTTGGTTTTGTTTTGTTTTACTTTTCAATGTCCATTTATGAAACATATCTGTTTATGCACTAAATACTGAGCAAAAAATTCACATATCTTTTTCCTAATATTTCCTAGAACGTGATCAATAATCAACGTAAGACAATATATCAGACAGTGGTTTAAGTACAAAGGAGAAACCACGAAGGAGTCACGGTGGCATAGCACTGACGTTTTGTTTTTAATTAATTGTATTTATATGTATGGGTGTTCCCTGCATATATGTTTGTGAGCCATCTGAATGCACTGCACCTGGAGGACATCAGATCCATGGGGACTGGAGTTACAGATGGTTAGAGCCACTGTGTGATTGCTGGGTAATTGAACTCAGGTGCTCCTTTCAAACCCAGGACTGGAGTGTTAAGTGCACATCAGAAAAGGCTTCTCTGAGATGATGTATGGGAAAAGATGGACTTCAGAATGGGAATGAGAGGCTGGAGCAATAGCTCAGTGGTCAGATGGTCAGAGTACTGACCACTCTTCCAGACGACCCAGGTTCAATTCCTAGCACGCACACGGCAGCTTACAACAGTAACTCGAATACCTAACACTCTCGTACAGACAACCATGCAGGCAAAACACCAATGCACATCAAATAAAATAAATAAATAATGTTTAAAAATGAGTTGTAAGTAACCTAACTGGTCTGGGGGAAGATCTGCAGAGACTGTAATCTCACTTGGGACTGTGCTCTCTTGATACTCATGGATGGGTGACTGGAGCAAAGGGAAGAAAGAAAAGAATGTGAAGAGGCTGAGGCAGGAGCTCAGGCCTGGAGTCAGATCACACAGGCTGGGAGGTCAGTACGAAGGCCTTGGCTTTGCTTCAGAGTGAGATGGGAGTCACATACTTGACCTATATTTTGGCACCAATCCTATATCCATCAGATATGAAGATGACCCAGGAAAGGGCAAAGGCAGAGGCTAAGGGACCAGTCAGAAGTTTTAAGAGTTGTTGAGGTGGCTTGAACTGATCTTGATGTGATGGGAACCGGTAGGGTTCTGGAAATAATCTGTTATTCAGCGCTTCTCCTTTAATTTGCTGGTAGTTCACATCCTTCTGATACATTATTTTTTTTTCTCTAAGTTAGACAGATTGGATTTTTATTCTTGTAACATGAGCACCCTACGAGATTAGGAATGTTTATAAATAATTACAAAAATAATAACTTTTAATAAACTCTGTGCCCTTGGACAAGTTACTTAATCTCTCTGTATTTTACTTACTCATGTCCAAGTTGAGAAAATAATAACAAGATGAATGACTTGAAATTGATGTTTTGTGGGTCAACTATCAATCCTCTCACACAGCTCACCTCTACAACCAGAAGATTGGTTGCTTTGAAGATTAAATGAATGAATACATATAAAACATGTAGAACCAAGCCTAGCCCATAGTAGGAGACAAACTCACTGTTAGTGGCAGCTGCTCTCACAGTCATTGGTGGTTCTATTCCCAACAGTATCACATGTCCTCAGGCCTATCATAGCTCGGTAGCACAGGGTGAGTAGCATGACCCACATTTAAAAAACATCTTCCCCTGGCATGTTAAAAGATGACTGCTCACAAATCATGGCATTGTGTCTCCAAAAAGCCCATGTGGTACATACATGCCTGCCCAAGTCTGTTTTGCATGCTTAAATTAACAAACAGAAAACAAACTACGTGTTTGTTTTTCCTCTGCCTAGTAGGAGCAAAACTGTTTCATGTTATCATCTGCAGATATATATTTCTCCAATTAATTTATTTATTGAGTCAAAGTCTCACTATGTATTCCTGTCTTGCCTCAAACTCACAGAGATCTGCCTGCCTCTGCTTCCTTTGTGCCACTACGTGCAACCTATGTGGATATTTTTATTGTCTCCATGTCTGAAGGCGAGTTCAGAAAGAGCACTGAGTGTTCATAGCCCAGTTCAGTGGTTTTGTTCTTGCCTTGCAAAGCTCTTTGCTTGTGCTTGTTGCAGAGAGGCAGGCAGTGCACAGGGTGTGATGGTGCATTGCCAACTTCCTACTTCCATGTCTTCTCTGCTCCCCACGTCCTACGTCCTATATTTATATTGACTCTCTCCACTCCTGCCTCCAAAATAGTTAACAATTAACAAGGAAGTAAATGAAGGAACGAATTGGTGAATATTCTCTGTTCTATCCTTTAAAAAACAAAAAAAAAAAAAAAACAAGACAACACATAAGAAGTAGATCCCCTAGTTTCACACAACTGCTAAATGAGGAAGCCTGAAACCCAGGTGGCAGAAAAACCACATCCAGAATGCCATCAAATCTGGGAAAAGCTTTAGACCAAAACGTAGCAGTAGGTGTGCTCAGCCTTGAATGTGCCTACCAGATGAACACCCACCGCAGATGGCATATCCAATTTAATCAACATCACCTGTGAGCCAAACCGAACAGTAAATGTTAAGACAGGATCACTAATAATGGGGACCTGGAATGTAGCCAGAATTAAAACAATGATCTGCTTAACAATCCCTCTGGGCTGGATGCATGTGGAGAACGGATAAATGCTGGATATCGAAACAGCTGTTCTATGGCAAACTGAAATGGGGCAATCAGACAGCAAAGGGAGAAGAAACACTTGAAAGTTGTCTTAAATAAAACCGTGCTTTAAATAGTATGTGACCTGGCTGTGGCCTTTTTAGAGTCAGCCACCACCCGCAATGAACCCTGCCAAGCCTCTCTAGAGATTGAATAGCTGTTGATGTATACGCCTGTGTGAGTACAAATACCCCAGGACAACTGGTACCCACCAGTGTCTACGTACACGGATGGCGTAAGTCCACATGAAGACCAGGAAGGCTTAGACTTTAAAAGCTCCACATTAGAATGTCAACACTTCCTGCTTAGCTTCCAAAACTTTACTTTCTTCTCTCGGCTCCTCATAGATGTCGAATAGAATAGCTTGGTGTTATTTATACTGTCGATTGTTAGATTCTTCTTAGATTATAGATCCATGTATCTTACCAGGCTCACGAGTTGCCTTAGAACAGAAAGCAAAATTGGTGTTGAGGATACTTAACAGCCAGTGAGGTGCAGACAGAGAGCAGGCAGACTGCTATTCGTGCCATGGTGTGCTCCTTGTGTGCTGGTGAGCACACACTTTGAAGTATAGAAGAAGGACTGTGTACCAGTATTCCTGGAAAGCCTCGTCAATTGATTGATTTCCAAGTGCATTGCTATCTGTCATTTGGAGAAAGCTCATGTCAGTATATAACTCATCATACTTATAACCATACATATTAAAATGAATAGGCCCCTTACAGAGGAAGAACTACCAACAAATAGGCAGCCAACCAAGTGAGATCAAAATGGAAAATAAAATTTTAAATCAATAGTGATTTTAAAACATGCATAGTAGCCAGTTGTAGTGGTACACACCTTTCATCCTAGCACTTGGGGTTAAAGAGGCAAGTAGATCTTTGTGAGTTCAAGGCTAGCCTCATCTACATAGTAAGTTACAGGACAGCCAGAACTATATAATGAGACCGTGTCTCAAATAAACAAAACAAACAAAAAATAAAGGTTCATATTTTGTACCACCTGTTTTGATATTTGAGAATATATTTTAAAATGTGTGTACTTACCCTAAAGATGAATATGTAGAATTGTAGAAATGCACATTTTATCATGCCTATTACCAGTTATGGCCAAGTGTTTTAGGAACAGGTTCAACTGCATGCACTTAGCAGTTGTACTGTCATTTTGAGGTTACTGAATCATGTGCATGAGGTTGAATCAACTCCTATAAATGCCTCTGTGCAGAAATTCCTGCCTTAGCAGCTTATTTCAATGTTCACAGTTCTGAGGGGAGGCTACTGCTTCCCAAGGGAAGGCACATATTTTGATAGAATGAATTTTCTTATTTCAAAAAGTATCTTGTGTACCCACATGACTTTAAGATATGTCTGTGTTTATTTAGCACGATTCTCAATGGCCAACTTATGAGATCAGCCTATGTGTTCATCAACAGATGATCAGATAAAGAAAATATGACATGTACACACAGTGGAATTTGTGTGTGTATGTATGATATAATGTGTGTACAGTGACATGTTTGTGGAGGTCAGAGGTTATGTCTTATATTGATCTTCATGTTATAGTGGGATTTTTTTAAAAAAAAATGGTCTATTACTAAACTTAGAACTCACTGATTGGCTAGAATAATTGATCATCAAACCCCAGATATCATCCTATTCCTACCTTCCCATGGTAGGATTATAGACATACAATGTCATACTTGCGTTTCCACATGGATGCTAGGATGTAAGTTGCTAAGCGAGAATTTTAAACTATATCCACAGGAAGGTTTTGTGCTGTTGTTTGTTTGACAGTTGAGACAGGGTCTCTCACTGTAGCATTGGCTGTCCTGAAACTCACTCTATAGGTAAGGCTGGGCATGAACAGAGATCCACATACTTCTGCCTCTCAAGTGAAAGGTGTGCACCACCACCCATCTTCCACATGAAGTTCTTTCTATTTAGCCATAAAGAAGAATGAATATATTATTTGCAAATGGATATCATAATATATTAGGTGAATTAAGGCCAACTAAGAAAGACAAATACCTCATGTTATGTCTTATCTGTGGATTGTAGATGTTCGGTGGACATGACATGAAGGTAGGAGTGAGACTGGGGAGTAAATGGGAACAATGAGGGGTGGAGAGGGGGAGGAGCAACTAGGGTCTAAGTTCATGCTGACTTATATGAAAGCAACTTTATGAAACCTCACACTATGTACAAAGACTATATGCCTTAAATGAACACACAGGAAAAAAAATAATTCTTAAAAGAATCATTTAAAAAATATTATGTAATGTTTTTTCTCAATGTTCTTCTTATAGTCACTCACCACAGAGTTAAATTACAGCTTAAAGCCCAAAAGATTTTTAACTCGTCATCAAAATTTGATCCTTTTTTTAATTCTTAGAGTTATTGAACCTAACTTTCATCCAATCTTAATAGCTCCAGGATTACATTTAAAAAAAGCATACTTATCCAGTAGGAAACCTTCAATGAAGCCAAGGGAAATTTCATCCCTCATCCCTCCCCTTTCATTAAGTTGGTACCTTGTTCACCAACTAGTCTGTTTCCCTTTTAACAGAACCTTTCAGCCTTTGAGGTAGGTAAATTATTATTTGGTGTCTACTCGACTCCAATCCTACAGCAGGTAGTCAGAGATCTACACAGAAAACCATGCAGCTTTCACAGAGCTGTCAATTTTAAGAAGGACCAAGGTGTAAGTAAATCAGATGATGAGGAGGGTAAGCATCAGAGACCTATGAAGAAGATGCTCAGTGTTCTTTTCTGTCTTCAATGGCCTTCTCCAAGCTGTGTTTCAATGAAAGTACACACACACTCATACACACCGTACCACACACATATACACACTCGTGAACACATACACACACATATACAACCACATCAGAACAACCCCCATCCCTAACACCCACATAGACTGCACACCACACTCCCCAGCCTGAGAGTCACCTATCTGTTAATGCTTCTTGTAGGACTTTTGTAGACTCTTCTCTGTAGTTGAATTCATTTCATTTCTGTTGCTGTGGTAAAACACTATGACAGAGACCACTTATAGAGGAAAGTGTGCATTTGGGTTTATAGTTGTTCCCCAGGGAAAAGAGTCTGTCATGACAAGAAGGCATAGTAGCAATCAGAAGTATGATACCTGGAGCAGAAGACAGTGTTTATCTTTTCAACTGCAAGCACCAAGTGGAGAAAGAAAGAGTAAACCAGAAAGAGTGTGAGTCTTTAAACTCTTAAAGCCCATCCCCAGTGACAGACTTCCTCCAAAAAGACCACACCTCCTAAACCTCCCTCAACAGTGTCACTAGCTAAGAACCAAGTGTCCAAATAGATGAGCTTATGGGGGACATTCTCATTCAAACCACCATAGTAGCTCTCTGGTGTGTGATTATACTGATTATTTGAAGCTGTCTCTGTAGGTTATGCCTACTGTGTTTCAGATGACTTATAAAACCTGAGTGGCCAGCCACTCCAGAACAGCATCCTCAGCCACTCCAGCACCACTAGACACCATCCTTGAACACTCCAGTACTACTAGACAGCATGCTGGGCATACCTTTCTGACTATTCCTGATACAACTCTATCTCTGTGTCCACATTCATAAAGGGGCAGTCTACAACCTAAACAGTCTTGGGTGGACACATGTGAATGGTCACAAATGTTTTCCCTCTTCTTCTAACTTAGTTGTTTTGGGTCTGGTCTCTTCAACTGCAATACCAGGTGGACAAAATCATTCTAGTGTCTTTCTCACATTCTGTGACATTTTTGCCCATTAAATATAACCGTAGAGTAGCTTTGTAAGCCATGGCAGCACTACATTACACAGCACAGATGTAAAACTAAAGGTTCACTAATCTGAATAAACTTAAAAAGAACATTCAGCTATGGCCATGACCATGCCAGGAGAAAGGAGACTGTGTCCATGTCATTGAATAATACCAAGGGCAGGCTCTTTCATCGATACGGCAACTGAGAGAGTTTTGTTAGCAGTATTCTGTGAACAAAACACTTAAGAGAATGTATGTATACAATAGTTAAAAAGAAGGGTTACTGACACAGATGCCAATTTGGTGGGGCATATGGAACATTTACACTTGCCTTTTTCTTTCTTGCTTGCTACAGCTGGTGCTGATTTAGTATGTGAAATTTTACTAGCAGGAGTGCTAATCAAGACAGAGATTCTGTAAGGGTTTAGTCATTTATGTAGGGGAAACTACAGAGACCATTAAAAAGTAGAAGATCGTCTTATGGAAGAACATTTTCATTATCAACCCCATTTTTAAACCAAACAGACACAATGGTACTGTAAGTGTCACTTTGCCAGCCGAAAGAGTCAGAATGCTTCCCGGTAATGTTTGGAGAGAATGGCGCCCACAGCTTAAAGTTTTGATAAAAAGCATGTTCTTCAAGTTGGGTAGTGTCAGAGACACGCAGAAGGCAAGCAATTGAGCAGTTAGTTGTTTAACTTTTCAGTCTGATTGTTCAGCAGAGATGCTTTGTGGAAACTCAGTTGTTTGAAGGAACAAAATTTGATGATAACAGTACAGATAGAGAAAGCATTTTCCCAAATCACCTGGGGAAGTGGGCAAAAGATTAAGAGCGTGCAAGATTTGGTTTTGTCCCTGTCTTACCTGAATACAAAGTTTTACAATATGAGGCATTTCACAAGAAAACTCCACAGGCTGAACAAGAGTTCATAGGAGAATTAAGCAAAAAAAAAAAAATCTTTCATACATAGCGACAGAACTGTAGTGAGTACATTAAATATGTTGTGCAGGTGGCCTGGCGGAGCTGTAGACCTGAGCAGCAGCTCGCCGACATCTGCTGCCTGAGGAAGCTTGCGACGTGGCAAGTGGTGTTTGACGCTCCCCATGGAGGAGTGCCAGCTGCCCACGGCTCCTCTGCTACAGATGAACAGAAAGTCTTGTGGGTGCATCCGTGGAAGCATGCTTTGCCCATCCTCCACTCTCCGAGAATTCAGACAAGAGTGGGCTATAGCCAAAGCACACTGAGGGATTGTTGGGCTCTTCAAATAATCCAAAGTGCTCTGTCTGTCAGAAGGAAAGTGGACACACGCCTGCAATCAAATCCTTTTGAATTCTATTTTCATGATTATTTTCTATTACTTAGTATGAGTTGTTTTCTTTCTTTCTTTTTCTTTTTCAGGATCATGATTCAAGTCTTCAACATTTTCGGAAAAATATTTGAAGAAAAGTTTGGTTTGCTAAAGTGTAAGCAATAAATTACTTAATTATGCAACAATGGATAGTTATAAACATTTAAGATGGCTACTTTGTCTTAGAATGTTTTCGTATAAATATGGCACCTTTAAGGGGTGAGCATACATTTTATTCATAAATATCAATGGAGACTGACCAATAAAATTCACTTCTTAAGTGAGTTTTAGGACAATTGTTAAGCTAAAATCAAAGGAGCCAAGACGGCATAGCCAGAGTGCAACCCTCATCATTATCCAGACTACTTGAGAATTATAGAATCTCTTATTTTATTTTCTCAGCCTTTAATGATTTTTTTTAACAACAACAAAAAAAATACAAGCCAGAACAACAACAAGAAGCTCTAATACAGCAAAACAAAAAGAACTATCAGCAGCTTAGCTATTTAACTCAAATCAGAAAAGTTGAAGAAAAGTTGAAGAAATACTCTTAAGGGCAAAAGGAAAGCAGTGTGCATAGGTTGTATTGCATTAAAATCTGAGACACTGGGTCCTATGCTGTCCCTTCTACAATATTGCCTGAGAAATGGAGTTTCAGAGAAAGAGGGCAACCAGGAAGTGGGCTAGTTGGGTGCTTAAACACATTTGAAAGAGAAAGTAATAAATGTATCTTTAAAGAAGAAAATTAGATAGGGCATGTATTTTTTAGCCATCACTAGGTTGCACATATATCCAAACACAAACACATACACACACAGCATTTGAAGTGGTAGGCTTTCCTAAGCAACAGTAGATAGCCTTTTACGAGTTCTCCTATGCAGTTCAAAGAGATTATGTACTTCTGACATTTCGTCTCATGGACACGATTTGAGGACTTTCTTAATGAGGCCACCATTTAAGCAGAACGTCCTGATCCTAGGTTGGGAGAGGTGGGCATACCCGTTACTTCCCCTTAAAACCAGTCAATTACCTAGCAGTCTCTTATTCTACTGTTCATGCTTCTAATAAGGAAAAATAAAATACCGTATTTGAAAAACAAACAGGTATTCTTTTCCTGTATGATCCAGGAGGTTAGTCAGCTGGAGAATAATTTATGAGGGTTCACAAACTGCGAGCAGTGACAGCGAGCATATGGCGGGTCTGAACTGTATGCAGGTCAGCTCTCACGATGTCTGTCTGTCATTGTTAGCATCCAAGCACACGTGTTAGGGGCGAAGTCAATGAGAAGAAATCACTTGGCAAATCCTTAGAAACGCGATTTACAAAAAGAAAAAACCCAAATAACTTTTACCATACAGCACTCATTGAGGCAATCTTACTGGATCCAGATCTTACCTGCAGAGAACAAACCCCTTGAAATATATTGCTGCCCCCCCTTTTTTTGTTCACCTAGGAAAACTGGATAGTCAACTATTCCAAATAATCAAATTAATAAACCTGTGTACGTATGAACACGCAGGTGTGTGAATGCTGGCGTTCACACAATGAATACTTTCTCCAACTGCTACAACTGGTGAGTTTGCCACCATTTTGATGAACTCCTTTGGGGAGGACCACTTCTCCAGGGAAGCAACAGCAGTGCATGATGGGAAAGGAGCCGGTTAGCAGCTATTAACCACTTCCTCAAGGTCATCAACTGCTGTGTGTGGTGGTAGTTTTCCCTGTTAATCTTCCTTGTACATTTGGAAATTCTAACCAATCAGAACCTGAAGGCTCCAGCTATGTTGAACGCCTAACCATCCATAAAAACAATGTCCTTGTAAGGTTGATTTTCTAAGGTCTCTTCTGTGTGGTCTAGAGTTTTTTAGAAACTTCTGACAAATCATTTAGCCCTATGGTGGATCATGTGTATGGGTTATGCCTATGAAATCGTGTATTTCAGACATGATAATATTTTTAACCTTGATAACGGCTCAGGGATGACCGAGGTTGCTGGAGTAGGTCATGAATCATGCCAGCTGGCTCCTCAGACAATTTCTGCCATCCGGCCTTAGCCTAGCTTGCCTTACTTTTTTGGGACACTTTTTATTTGTCTTTGTTTTCTTCCCTATTGTATTTCTCGCAGCTACACCTCCAAAAGCCTCAAACCCTTTGCATTTCAAGTTCAGAAGGCTGTTCCTGCCCATTTCACGCCAGCAAGCTCCTGTCGAACCCACTTCCCAGGGATTGAAGCGCTAAACATTCTGACTTCTTAACTCTTCCGGGCTTGGGGTTCTGTCTGTCTCCTATCTCCTATCTTCCCTGAAACCCTTCAAGTCAAGGGTATCCCCGGAAGGCAGGGCAGTTCTCTTGGTCACTGTTGTCTTTTTAATAACAAAAGACTCAGAAGACAGCAGCATTAGCCCCCTACTCTATCAGATGTTCACAGGGCTTCTCTTCTAAACTCGACCATGACATCGCCCAGGTGAAAACCTCACTTTTCCTTTCAGTGAGGTTGCTTTCTGTGTGCAGTAGAGTAATCTTCCTAAAACAGGCCTGGTCTAGTTTTCCCACCTAGAAATTCCAATTTTTTATTTTTATTTTTTTTCCTTTTCCATTGTGAATAAAATATTTTATATTTCACGGTGAACATTTGAAATGCAGTTGTGCTAGAATGTTTATAATAGAGAGCATTTGCAAACTATAAAATGAATGCTGCTTAGAGTTGGCCTAAGAAATCCAGCATTTCCTTTACTTTTGAAAGTGTTTTTGATTTCCTGCCCACTTATCACCTCCCTCCTCCAGCTCACTGCATTCTCTCTCTTGGGCCCCAATGGAACAACTACCCTGTTCTGTCAGCTGACTCATTTTCCTTAGAGTCTACTGTGTATATGTACATGTGTATGTGTACTTATTAATTTATGTTGACATTGAGTGTGCATACGTTTAAATAAAATAAATTCTATTCCATTATTTCATTTTGCTCATGTTTTGAACACTGAGAGATCAGCAACTTGCCATTATCGTTCACAATATATTTCTAAGTACAACTGTGTTGACGATTGCAGCGGTAATTCCTGGATTTTCAGTTCTGCATAGTATTCCATTTCAAGTGCCTTCCACTTTATGTTTCTATTGTGCTCCTATCAGGTATTTGGACCGATCTACTGTTATGAGAATGTTGCTATAAATGCTCGTGTGTAAGTTTCAATGTGCTCAAGTATTGAAGAGTGCCTCACAGATTTCTCCCTAGAAATGATGCCTTCCAGAGCAATTGTTGTTGTGTTCCAAAGTAGTTCCTTAGCTCCTTCTAATCCACCAGGCTTCCGACTTTCCTTATACACTACTACTAATACTGACACTTGTTAGACTTGAGCTTGTAAAGTCTTTTTGGATGTGGCTCATGTACCCCAGTGGATATAATAAACATTTTCTTGACTTTGATTTAAGTTTTTGAAACAATCTCCCTATGCTGGCCTCAGCTACAGGGAATATGGATGCATGCCATCCTGCTGTCTCCTTTCCCTTCTCCTTGTCCTCTTCCTCCTCATTCTTCTTTTCTTTTTCTCTGAGATAGGGCCTCACCATGTAGCAATGACTGGCCTTGAACTTGTTATGCGACAAGACAGGCTGACCTTGATCTCAAAGAGATCTTCCGGCCTCTACTTCCTAATGTTAGAATTAAAGGTATGTATCACACCTGCCTTTAGAAAGTATTTATTTAAATTTTTATTTATTCAATTATGTGTATATGTTCACTTCTCTGTGTAGGCATGTGCATGTGTACATACATGCAGACGCTCCAGATCTAGAAAAGGACGACAATCCCTTGGAGACAGACTTCCAGGCAGTTTTGAGCCACTTGATGTTGTGCTGGGAACTGAACTTCAGTTCTCTGAAAGAGCAGTGTTTTAGTCTGTGTCCTATTGCACACACACACACACATGCACACACACACACGCACACGCACACGCACACACATGCATGCACATACACACGCACAAAGTTGAGAGTCATAGAGGAAGGACCCATCATTGACCCAGGCCTCCGTATAATTTTACACACAAACACATAAGCACACACAAGCATGTACATGCGAATATACTATACACTCAGGCACAAAGAACTAAATGAGAGAAAGCTCAGCTTTAAAGATTTAAAAAGGGAGTATAGAAACATATATTTATCATGTGGGCAATAAATATTTTTTCTAAAAGAAAGACAGAAACTGAATGTAATGAGTCACACTCATGAAAATGGTCCTTAGGAAGGCACAGGGAGTTAACTGCACAGTGTGAGGAACATGGTTTCCTAGTTCGTAGTAAGCCCCAAGCCAGTCTAAATTAGAATGAGGCCTGTCTCAGGAAAAGATAAAAGAAAGAAAAGAAAGAAAGAAAGAAAGAAAGAAAGAAAGAAAGAAAGAAGGAAAGAAAGAAAGAGAGAAAGAGGGAGGAAGGGAGGGAGGGAGGGAAGGAGGGAGGGACAGAGATAGAGCAAGAAAACTAACAAAACACTCAATAACTACTATCAGAAAGCATATGCAGAAAAGAAAAGGTCTAATTAAGAATTACTACTCCAAACAAAAATTTAAAACCCTAAAGATTAAAATTAAAATATTGGACAACTCACTGAAACCTTGAGGAAACATAATAGATAATGTATAACACACAGACAGAAGATGAATATGTAGAAAGATTCTTCATTTAAAAAATGACCCAGGGGGCTGGAGAGATGGCTTAGCAGTTAAGATAGCATACTGCTAATGATAATTTGTATAAGAATATCCCTCATCGGCTCATGTATTTGAATGCTTGGTCATTAGGGAGTGGCACTACTTGAAAGGGATTAGGGGTGAGGCCATGTTGGAGGAAGTGTGTCACTGGGGGTGGGCTTTGAGGTTTCAGCTGCTCAAGTCAGGTCTGGAGTCTCACTCTCTCTTCCTGCTGTCAGCCAATCCAGATGTCTTTCTCTCAGCTACCTCTCCAGCATCACATGTCCTGCTGTATCACTCTGTCTGTTTCCTTTGAGATGGACTCTCCCACTGAACCTGGAGCTAATATAATGTTTAGTATATTAGTCAGGCTTTTCTAGAGTAACAAAACTTATATAATGAATCTCTACATAAAGAGAACAGATTCATTAGAACGGCTTTCAGGCTGGTTTCTGTAAAAAACACAAAAATAATATATGCTGCATTATCTGTTTTTGTTTTTGTTATTTCAGGTGTGGAATATGGGCCTGCTTCAGATTGTCCACAGCATCTGACTATGATTTGCTTTATATGCTAGCCTGGGTGTGGTATTGCCAGTTGCAGGTAGTTTCTGTGAATGTGTGATGTTTGGAATTCTGGGGACTTTTTAGAAGGTATATAAGTGCCAAGGCCCTGAGAGAGGTTGGTGAGCTGCTGATTGGTTGCTATTGGTTATGGTTTGTTAAGTAGTTGTGCACAAAGAAGAGACAACAAGAAGAAATTAGATATCTTGCCATCGAAGATCAAACTTGACCCAATGAACTAGACACCCCTAATCACCAGGAAGTAGTCTAAGGATAATATCACTGCACTTCCCTTCTATCCTTTTTTCCCCTCTCCTAATTAGTGTTAACCATTGAGATATTGGAAAAAGGGTAGAAAGGGGTAGAAGAAAGAAGACACAAAGTAGACAAAGACTGGCTACAATAGTCTGTGATTCAGATAATGCAACAATAGCTGTCTGTCGATGGAAGGCCTAAGAATTCAGTAGTCTTCAGTCTACAAGGCTGGACGTCTCATCTGGTCTTTAGTATATGCCAGAATCCCAATAAGTAGGCTCTAATGCCAGTGAAGGAATGGAACTGCTCATGAGGTGAATGCACGCAGGCAAAGAGCCAAAGCTTCCTTCTTCCGTATCCTCTTTATATAGGTTTCCAGCAGAAGGCACAGCCCAGATTAGGGGTGAGTCTTTCGATTCAAAAGATCTAGATTAAAGGTTTGTATTCTCACCTCTAAGATCTGGATTAGAAATGGGTCTTTTCACATCAAATGATTTAATTAAGAAAGATTAATTACAGGTGTGTGCAGTCATTTTGGTTTTAGTTAATTCCAGATGTAATAAAGTTGACAACCAAGAATAACCATCACAGGAAGTAAATTTCAGAAATTATGCTGTGTCCTATAGCACTGGAGTTAGAGGCATGTGTTGTCATGGGGTATTTTAGGTGGGGCATGGCTTTGTGAAGATATGAATAAATGTCTACTCATCTAAGAGGACTAATGACAGACCAAAGTAATGATATCACCAAACTCCACATTGGCAAACCAACTCATTTGATTGATATTGCTTACAGGAGCAGAAATAACTCAAAGGCAGCTATATCACCAAAGCCCATGCAAGCACAGGTGACAGCTTATGAAAGCTGTAAAGCTCGAGTGTACTGAACAACCTGCAGGCAGCTCCACAGGTTGGAGACTGCCTTTTTCAGGCATTCAACTGGTCTCCATTTCTACAAGGTAACTTGGCTAGTTTGCAGTATGGTTTGTCTGAGAGTGTTTCTCAGCAGTTCTTACTGTTTATATAAACATTGGGAGGGGGACTAGTGAATCTAATCAGTTTCAGGGACTTTCTGAAGCTGTTAAGTTGTTTATTTCCTGAGTTTAAGGGGCTTCCCTGATAGGATTGGAATGCTTTTACTTCTTATTCAAACATCTTGAATCTTAAGGAGTTTCCTTTCAAGATGGTATCGTTTAGTTTCAGAGAAAATTGATATACAATAGTTATGGGATCTGAACCCAAGTGCTCATGTTTGCACAGCAAGAACTCTTATCTATTAAGCACCCACCCCACCCTCCAGAGACGGATACAACAGATTAACAGAGAGGTCACCTACCCTGGAATTTTTAATGCGCTTTAAGTCAGGCCTGCAAGCTCACTTGGTTGTCTGTCTATCTTGGTAATGGGAGACCCCAGGATGCTGGACTTCTGCAGAATAAAACACTCTTTTAATTTACATACTATTCCAGTCCAGGGTGTAATTCTTCAGTGATTCATGGACCCTTACAAAAGAAAGACTTATTATCTCAGAGGGGCCAGGGGCTGGAGGAGAAGTGCCTCTGTATTTTGCAAAGGCAGACAGCAGGCAGCAGGTGGTTTTTGTTTGTTTGTTTTTTACAGGAGAGCATTTTTTAAGGAGAAAGTGAGAAATCTGTGCTAGGGTGAATTGGTAAGTCCTGAATGGCTACCCTGTATAGCCAATAATGAATTTTGATCTTTGGCCCTTTCTGTTTAGTCTCAGGAATTAGTGGCCAAATAAGAGAACAGAAGTTGAGGAGAAGAGATGAGGGGGGGGAGAGGGAGGAGAGGAAGAGTGAGAGTGAGAGGAGGAGGAGAGAGGAGAGGGGGAGGGAAGAGAGAGGGAGAGAGAGGGAGAGAGGGGAAGGGGGAGGGGGAGGAGGAGGGAAACAAAAACCTGCCTGCAATGCTTGGGCCTGTTAGAGAGCCATACACTGGATGCTTTCAAAACTGTCTTTGAAAGTTTGGCTCTAATGTGCCTTGGTACTGGTCTTTTTGCATCTATCCTGCATAGACCTTTTAGATATAATTGAGTATGTAGGTTTATATCTTTCATTAAGCTTGAGATGTAAGCGGCCACTATTTATTCAGGGTGTCCCTCTGTTCCTTTTTCTGCTCTGGAAATGTCATTTTGTATATTTAGTACCATGATGATGTCCTAAAGGTTTTCCTGATTTGTTTATTTGTCTTCACTCTTTCTGCTTCTAGAATGACTTATCTTCAGGTTTCCTCAATCTCCACTGTTATCCTTCTGAGGTAGAACACCGCGGATGCTTTTATCTTAGTCACAGTAATTTTCAAGTCTACACTTTCTACTTGGTTTTCTTTTAATCCCTCCTTCTCTCTTCTGTCTCTTCTGTGATACTTTCTGTATGTTGAGGCTCTAGCTCCCTCTCTTTAGCCCCATGCCCATGCTCCTTTACACGTTTGAGTGCACATAATAGACCTGGGTTAGCTTTTTAGTTAGCCAAGTTGCTAGGCATCTGTGTGAACAGTTTCTATTGATTTCTGTTTTAGTTCCCTGAGGATGGATAATATAGTTCTTTTTATTTTCATACTGTTTCATTAAATACTAGGTGATTCTGACACTAAATTCAGATTTTCTCTTCTTCTACCTCATCAGGACTTATTGCTCTTCTGTGTCAGGGGTGGTGAACATCTATTTGCTGGGTAGCTTTCCCAAGCCATTTTTCAAGCCTTTATTTTTTTCTTTTTGTTCCTGTGTAGGAGTCCATATTCTATAAGTTCAGTCATCATCATATAGTTTAACAATATAATCTTGGACACTTGGCCTTGGAAAAAAGAAAAGAAGACAGTTTTAGTGAGATCTTTGTTGCATTTGCTTCGTTGTAGCACTTTCCAGTGCTTCACTTTGTTACTGTGTTTAAGCCTCACTCACATGTATGGGGATAAAGAGTTGCCAGAGGTGAAATCGTAGGTCTTCCAGGTCTTTATCGAGCATTCCTTCCATCCCAAGCCCACACATGGATTTCTTGAGCCTCTGGCATACATAGAAGCGCTTACTTTCTTAAGCTCTGCCTTCCCAGAGACTTTTTTGATCTATGTATTGATTGTCTTAAATGTTGTTTATTGCCTGCCCTAGGACACCCCAGCCAATACTGTGCTTTTACATGACTCATCAAAGCTGTCTGAGAAACCAGAAAAACTGAGTTAGTTGAAGCATAAAGCAACTTTTTGCACTGGTTGAAAAAACTATCAGACATGTGGAGATACACACACGCAGTTGTTTGAGAGTAAGTTCTATATTGCTAACTCTGGCACTGGGAAATTGAACAAAGTGTACAGGAAGCCTGTGTGGGCATGGCAGACATAGACTTTCAAACATCGTAACATCCATTCTCTTACCACACAGCAGTAGCCTGTCCCTTTCCCAAGACACTCCTAAGTTTGCTTTTTTTTTTAGTTTAGTTGTTGTTGTTGTTATTACTGTTTTTTCTCTAGCTTTCCAAATCCTCCAGATGCTGAATCTGATTTGCTTGCTTATTCTCTGCTCTTAGGGGGGAAGAGAAGCCTATATTTCTTTACTTGTATGTTTGTCCATCACTGTTACTGTATAATTTTGGTTTTGGTCATGCTGGTTACGAAGCCTAAAGCCTTGTCCATGTTAAGCAAGCACTTAGCTGCTTATTTATACTCCTAAGCCACTACATAATTTCCACATCACTTTCCCACATTGATTTAAATTAATTTTTCAAGTTCCATGAAAAACAATCTGTTTCCAATAAAGCTTTTTAATTTTGAGATAATTATAGATTTACATGTGGAAATAATAGAGTCTGTGTGGACCATCTATTCAGCTTCTCTAATATTTATATTTTTAAAAGTACAATACAAATCACAATCAGAGTGCTGACACTGGTACAACTGAGAGACGAAACATTCCATCACTACAAGACCCATTCATATTGCCTTTTATAGCTCCGTGTTTCCCTGCTGTGATCCGTTAAGCCCTGGACAGCCACTAGTTTGTCTTCTGTTTCTATAAATCTGGTACTATGTAAGTGTTGTAGAAATGGAGCCATGACATGAGCGACCTTTGTGCATGAACATTTTGCATGCATTCAGCATCATTCTCTGCAGATCTACTGACATTGTTTCATGGTGAAGTCTACTTGTTTTATATTGTTGAGTAGTGTATGTTCCCTGGTATGACTGTATCACAGTTGATTCATATTCACCCATCAAGGGCACACAGATCATTATTAAACGTTTCTATGCAAATTGTAGTATGGACATATCTCATTTCTCTGGTATAAACATCCAAGAAAAGAATTGCCACATTATATGACAAATGTCTATTTGGCTTTTAAATAAATTATCTTTTTCCTCCACTTAGAATGAGTGATGGTGGAGGTTCTTATTTTTCACTAGTTGTCTTCATGTGTCAGGAGATGGAGGAACGTTGAATTGTTGGTAGGTGAGGAACAGAAGCCAGGTTTCCTTATGGCAGTCATTGTTGGTAAAGCTACAGCCTTCTCATTCTTCTTTGATACTTGGGCATACAAATACTGAGTTTCAGCTGAGCAAAAGTAAGCAGTTTTGTCCTCAGCATAGAGAGAGAGAGAGAGAGAGAGAGAGAGAGAGAGAGAGAGAGAGAATGTGTTTATAAAATTTTCTATGTTGTTTGTCTAAATGGTTATTATCTAAAAGTATTTTATTATGGTAGTCTGTGTATTTCTTTACCATTTGACTAGAAAAAGTAGATATTTGTGGGACATTTTTGGTCTATAAGAATTGACATTAGCTTTTGATGTATTCCTCAGTTCTAAGTTTGATATATAAGAATAAAGGAAAAGCCCAGAAAACATAGCTATTTTCTTTCCCCTCGTGGCCTGTGGTTCTTCTCTACTCTACTTGTTTATCTCTTAAGATGATTATTTATTGATTATTTTAGCATTTGTAGATGAGCTTATACCAGTATGGAGAAATTCATCTCAGGACTGGAGAGATGGCTCAATAGTTAAGTATGTACTGATTTTGCAGAGGATCTGAATTCACCACCCAGCACTTATGATGGGTTCACAATTGCCTGCCTAGGACCTAAAGTCTTTTCTGGACTCTACAAGCACCTGTATTCCACATGTACATAGCCCTCCTACCTCATGGGCATGCAATTAAAAATGATATAATAAATATAAAATGGTTTTTAAAGGAAACTGCATCTACACATTTTTTATTTATTTATTTTTTACTGGAAACCCAAGTTTTCTATGATCTGTTCCAAAAAACAATTGGTTGAAACATGAAAGTCCCAATGATATTGAGCTAATTTGTTTATAAACGAAGTATATCTTTGCATGTAAGTAATTTCATTTTCTTACAAACAAATTTTAAGAATTATCTATCACTCATGGTCCAGGTGGATCCAAGCTGATCCTAGTTCTTTCCTTTCTATCTTTTCAGACTATTCTTAAGTCGTGTAGCAGCCTGTTTGGAGGAGCCCCTCCTTCCTCCCTCCCTCCCTGCTTTCTTCCCTCCTTTCTTCTCTCTCTCCTTCTTTTCCTCCCTCCTTCCATTTCCTGGGTACTCAACCTTTTGGTGCAGACCCATGGTCCCCCAGTCCTTTCATTCCTGTTTCTCCAGACTTAGTGCTAAAATTGCATGCCCAAGCTCCTCCTCCTACCCTGTTCCCATTCACTTTGGACTCTGATTCTTGGTGTAGACTTCAGTCCCTTTAGCTCTTTCCTGTGGTCCCTCTAAGTCTTTCTTCCTGCTTATTATCATTTCTGTCACCTGCAGACTTATTGTAGCACTCTCCACCAGGGACTGACTCCATATAGACTACATAGGATTAAGACAGGACAACAGTAACCAGAGAATGACTTACTCAACAAAGATAACACCAGATATTGACACCCAGAAATATCTTAAACATCATAATTCCAGATGCCTAGACCCCAGTGGCAAAAAAAGCCACAAACATGAACAGTTAAGACAGAATGTCTTCTCAAGAAACCTGTAATCCTACTGTGATCAGTCCTGATAAACACAATTTAGCTGAAGCACAAGATGAGAACTTCAAAATAATATGTACAAGAACCTTAAGAGAATATGAATAAATCATGTAATGAAGTCTGTGAAAACACAAAAAAATGGAATGAAATAAAAAATTAAGACATGGAAGTAGAACTTAACAAAGAAATAGAATAACTTAAAGAAAATCCAGATTAAAATAAAACTTGAAATGAAAAAATGTAGGATGTCAAACAAAACCCCTCAAATAAGTCTCATCAATAGAGTAAAAGGCATGGAAGAGAGAATTTGGGGCATTGAAGGTAAAGTAGAAGAAATGGATAGCCCAATTAAAGAAAATATTTCAACAAAATAATCCAGACACAAAACACCAAGGGAATCTAGGATGTCATGAAAATACAAAAATCAATACATAATGGGAAAAGAGGGAGGAGAAAAAAACCCCAAGTAGAGGCACAGAAAATATTTTCAACAAAATAATAGAGAAATTCCCCCATTCTAAAAAGGTATCTATCAAGGTATAAGAAGCATATGGAATACCAAATGCATAGGACTGGAAAAGAAATTCCTCATTACACATGATAATCAATACACTAAATGTACAGAATAAGGTTAGAATAGTAAAAGCTACAAGAAAAAAGACGAAGCAACATACAGAGGCAGACCCATTAGAACAACATCTAGCTTCTCAATGGAAATTCTGAAGTCAGAAGGATTTGGGAAGATAGTCTACAGACTCTGAGGGACCACAGATGTGCTTACTATATCTAGAGTACTATACCCAGCAAAACTATCAATCACAATTGATAGAAAAAGGAAAACATTTCAGTATAAGACCAAATTTAAGTAATCCCAACCTAACAATCCACCTCTATGGAAGGTGCTAGAAGAAAAACCTGTTTGAAGATATTAATTACCCCCAAGAAAACACAATGAATAAATAATTTCAGAACAGTAAATCAAAAGAGGGGGAGGGGGTGGAAATCCATGATATAACAACAAAGTAACTGAACTCAATAAACACTGCTCATGGATAAGTCTCAATATCAATGGTCTGTACTCCCCAACTAAAAGGTACACTACAAGATTGGATTAGGACACAAGTCTGATCTTTCTGCTGCATCCAAGAAACACACCCCAATCATGAGTAGACATAACCCATCATCATAAAGTTAGATGATAGAGAGATGAGAAGACTATTAGAGGAGTTGAGAGAAGTAGAAAATATGATCAAAATGTATTGTATGATTTTTTTCATTAAAAAGAAAGAGAATGAAACTAAAAATTTAGATATTAACATTTCTGGTGAATTAGGATGGCTATGTTTCTTGCTTCCATTTCTTGTAACTCTTCTTATTTTTACTTATCTTACCGTGAGACTTTTCAGTAAAATTTTGAATAGAAATAGTGACAAAGAGTAAACTAGACTTACATATGAGGTTTCTCTGAACTGTGCCTAGTGTTTGGCTGTGGGTCTCTATGACCATTCCTGTCAGATGGACGAAGCCTTGATGATGAGGATACTCTCGTCTATGGATACAATAGAAGAACATCATTAAGAATCATTTCAGTGACTTTTTCCTCTCAGTTGTGTTTGGTTCTATCCCAGGTCTCTGGTCTATCCAGCTTCTAGATCCTGGCTCTTCAGGCCATTTCAGGGATGGGGCTTCAATCCTGGCATGGGTTTCAAGCTGGTCCAGTCATTGGTTGGTTGGCCACTCCCACAATTTCTGCACCACTTTTACATAGCACATTGTGTAGGCAGGACAAAATTTTAGATCAAAAATTTTGTGTCTGGGTTGATGTCCTATTCCGTCCACCAGAAGCTTTGCCTGGTTATAGGAGATGCCCCCTTCAGGCTCTATATCCTCCATTACTAGGAGTCTTAGGTAAGGTCATCCTAGTAGATTCCTGGAACTAACACACAACTAACACACACATTCTCTCTCTCTCTCTCTCTCTCTCTCTCTCTCTCTCTCTCTCTCTCT
>NW_021620713.1:1864965-1880593 GCF_004785775.1 Grammomys surdaster | reverse complement strand
TCTCTCTCTCTCTCTCTCTCTCTCTCTCTCTCTCTCTCTCTCTCTCTTTTTCCTGAGACGGGTTTCTCTGTGTAGCCATGATTGTCCTGGAACTTACTTGGTAGACCGGACATTTTTTTAAATTGATTCTCTGGGAAATTCACATCTTGCTTTCTGATTACTAGACTCAATTACCAGTCCTTCCATGTCTACCCCCACCCTTGTGATCTCTGGCCTTTCAAAAAAAGGGAATATAAAACTAAGATTAATTTTTAAAAAGTTCAATTTGTATTATCTATATACTCACTGGAGCATGGTCAAACCTAGTGGCTTACCTCTTAAATAGAGATCAGTCTTTCCCCTCCTACACCCCAACCAGAAGCCACCAATTGTGGAGAGCTACAGTTCAGTATCCTCATCACATATCTGGAGTCTGTATTGATGCTAGAGGCTTGTGTTACCACCAACATCCATGTCAATGTCTGTGGTTTGGGCTTCAGTTGCAACACACTTTGAGGCCACAGGCTGTGCTGCAGCTACCATATTGATATGGGTGGCCTGTACTGCTACCTGAGACCTTGGTGATGTCCTACCAAGGACCTCTCTCTGTCTGTGGTTTTATTGATATCCATGGCCCTTGTTACCACTGAAGCCCATGCAGATGTCTGTGGTTTGTGCTGCCACTGAGGGTCATCCTGGGTTTCCATTGCACTAGGTTTCTAGCTTGTTCTGGATTCCTTCTGTTTCCATCTCTGCCCCCAGTCCACCTCTGATATCTATTCCACTTCCCCTTCCCAAGGAAACTCACGAATTCTCCCTTGAGCCCACCTTGTTACTTAGCCTCTCTTCCTCTGCGGATTGTAGCATGACTATCCTTTACTTTACAGCTAATAACCATTTATAAATGACTACACATCACATTTGTCCTTCTGGGTCTGGGTTATTCACTCAGGATGATTTTTTTCTAGTTCTATCCATTTACCTGCAAATTTCATTATCTATCATGTGTGTGTGTGTGTGTGTGTGTGTGTGTGTGTGTGTGTGTGTAATACTTAGGAATTCTTAGGAATGAGGGAATGAGGATAGGCTAAGGGTCTAAGGAGCTACACAGCTACACAGGAGTGAGGAAAACAAAGTATTCCACTAAGATCTGATTGTTTAGTTTCCATAAATACACACACACACACACACACACACACACACAGAGCTGAGTAGTACTCCAAGTATATCCTTATGATTCTTTGGATTTCCTCAGAGTTTGTTGTTATTTCTACCTTTTCAATTATGATTTTGTTAACTTGAATATTCTCTCTCTCTCTCTCTCTCTCTCTCTCTCTCTCTCTCTCTCTTTTAGTTAATTTGTATGAGGGTCTGTCAATCTTATTGATTTTCTCAAAGAACCAACTTTCTGTTGCATTGATTTTTTTTTGTATTTTTGTATTGTTTTCTTTGTTTCTCTTTTTATGATTTTAGCCCTGAGTTTGGCTATTGCTTGCCCTCTACTTTGGGTGTGCTTTCCTCTTTTTGTATTGGAGCTTCACGTGTACTGTTAAGTTGCTGGTAGGACAAGATCTCTTCAATTTTTCATTGCAAGCACTTTGTGCTATGAACTTGCCTCTTGGAATAATTTTTATTATGTCCTATAAATTTTAGTATGCTGTGTATTCATTTTCATTGAATTCTAGAAGGTCTTTAATTTCTTTTAATTTTCTGTCCTGACCCATTTTTCATTCAGTAGAGAGTTGTTTCCTTTCCATGAGTTTGTAAACTTTATGTTGTTTCTGTTATCCAGCTTTAATCTCTGGTGTTCTGCTAGGATTCAGGGAGTTCTTTCAAGTTTCTTATATCTTTGAGACTTGCTTTGTGTCTGAGTATGTGCTCAATTCTGGAGAAAGTTCCATGAGGTGTAAAGAAGATGGTATATTCTTCTGTGTTTGGATGAAATGTTCGGTAAATATCTGTTAGGTCCATTTGGTTTAAAACTTTTGCTAGCTCTAGCCACTGGGAGTTCCAGGTAAACTGTATTTCTGGGATCTAACACATAGGAATGGGACAGGCTAAATAAGGGCCTGAGGGGTTTCACAGGAGGGAGAAAAACAAAGCAAAGCAATCCACCAGGATCTGATTGTTTTGTTTCCTTATCATGGGGGCAGAGAGTGAGGAGAGATCACCCCAGAATGTCTGATATAGTGCCTGCTGGAGTTGGGGGCTGGAACAAAGCCCCAAGTGTTGGGAGGGAGATTAGAAGGGAAAGATCTGTGGGATCCACAGAAGATGGGCCCAGGGAGGCAGGGAAGGCTGTGGCAGATGCTCTGTTGCAGAGCTCTGGGTGAGACTGGGGGATTTCATTTGGACAAACACAGGTAAAAGTGAAGATCTGCAGTCAACTTCCCTGCTTCCCTGGCAGGAGTGGCCTGTGGGTTAGTAAGGAGTGCCTGGTGGCTGGGATAAAGCAGTGAGGGAGGGAGGGACGTTAGGAGAGGAAGATCTGTGAGCTCTGTTAGAGATGGGGTGGAGAGATGCTGCAGCAGGGGTTCTGGTTCCCAGGCAGGAGTGCTCAGTGAGTTCTTAATCACTAAGTTCCCTTTCATTCTTCATGTTGTTCATTTTGATTTTTTTTCTTGATTATTTTATGTCAGAGATGTGCTCCTTGTTAGTTTCATGACAGAATATACATTTTTAGTTGTACTTATGCCTTATATTATACCTTAAATTTCCAGTTAGATATTGCCACCATTGATTTTACTATTTTCTTCTGTTTGTCTTTTGTGTCCCTGCCTCCCTCTGCTCTGGCTTCAGATTTGTTCCCTGCTACTAATATGAAGCATTGAGGTTTGTGTTCCAGGCCACCAGGAATTGACAGATACAACAGAGCAAAAGGCTCTAAATCTCCATCACTTTTCTGTTCTTCCTCACCTGGTCCTGTGGCCACTTCTTACAATAGCTCACCCAGGCATTACAGAACATTACCTAATCCCACTTGCCTATCATTTTTAGGTGAACTTTCAAGAGAGATTTCCGAGAAATCACTCTGCTCTACTGTCTTCAATGTCTCCCCCTGGTCTAGGAATTGTCTAGGACATATTCTTACTCTTTTTAACAGAATTTTCTAAGGCCTCTGATACCAGCTTGCTTTTGATGCCCTGATTTTCTTCCAGGGGAATCCCCCTTTACATGTGGAAACTACTTCTTATTTCTTCTAAACATTGGTTAGTGATGGATTCCTAAATTCTTAGTCCTTGATATAAAGTCATGCTATTTAGTAATGCTGTGAATAGGTTGTGCTGATATTTCTTCCTTTACAGCAGTGACAGGTATTTGCTTATGGAATGAATTTTTGCTTACGTGTCTTGTGGAGTTTGAGTTTGTAAAGAGCAGAGATTACATCTGACACAGAAACTTATTCCAGAGTCTGGACTTGTGGGATGAAGAAAGACGATTTTGAATTTTTCTCCTTAGTTAGCATGATGTTTCCAAGTTCAACTTTTGATGCTCTAGCCTATAAAAGTATTTATCAATAAAGTAGTAAGCTATATACTTAGCAGGACTTTTGTTTTCTGTAGATCGAAGCACCTGTAACCGACATCCTAAATGGTATTAACAAAATTAAACCAAGTAGTTTGGATGTACTTTTGAGTTCCGGAGTCTAATTGCCTATAATGAAACACTGGAGTCATAATTTGATGGTCTGTAGGTTTCTCAGCTGTTTCTCTCTACAGGAAAATGTATAATGGGAGATTTTGCACGTGACTGTCTATATTTTATATGTAACACATCAGTGTTGTGTAAATTCTCTGAGCAACTTCTATTATCTTCGAAACCACAGAAGCAACAAGCAGAAATAATTACAGTCTTGACGAAGCTATAACATTTCAAACATGCCTACAGTCGTGGCACTACGGTGGAAACGTTCATCTGCCTGCAGTTTCTCTGTGCTCGGTGACATCACAATTACACCGTTTTAACAGAAACGTCTGTCCTTAAACAGAAACAGCTTGCTTGAAAAAGCCAAGGGTTTTTAATTCTTCTGACTTCTTTGATTCCTCACTGAATAAAAGTGGTTGGGTTGGTAAATATTGCTGCATAGCTATGTTCCTATTACTTCTCGGCTGGTTTCACTATTGGAGGGTCCCAGGTATTCGCCTTCACTCCACATGGGGAACGAACGCGGCGTTATTTAAAACTTCTTTTGTGCATCTGCTCCTTGTCAACTCGTGATCGTCTGATCCTTGAAGATTTGACAACCCTGTGATTTGCTGTAATGGAATTACTGAGAAGTTATCAACAGAGACGTTGCACTGGAAGAATGCAAAGTAAATCCTTAGATGTTTAGGAGGAAACGAACTTCAAAAGGACGTGGTAGCCACAAAGAAATACCTGAATCATACTTCTTCCCCTCCTTGAGTGGACTGGCTCTGTGTCTTTAATTTTGTTGACTGAGAAAAAGGATGTTTATATTGACTTCCTGTGTCCTGAGCTGTGACTTTTTTCTTTTAAACTAAGTTTCTGTATCAGCACTACCTATGCAATGAGCGCACCTCATGGGCTGGGTGAGTCGATTCAAAGCACTTGCTCTGTGGAATTCAAAGAGCTAGACTCTAGTCCTTCCTTATCCTGACGCTCTGCTGTCGAGCATGAAAGAAATGTTGAGTTCATTTGTGAGGTTTTCTGAGCCACTGTAACTTTTCTTTTCTCTTTTTAGTTATTCTGCTCTCATACAATACATGCTGACTCCATCATCCTTCCTCTGCTTCTTCCAGTACCCCCTCTCACCTCACCTCTCTCCCAGATCCACTGTTCCTTTGTTTCCCTTCAGAAAAGACCGGGCCTCTCAGGAATATCAACTGAACAGGGCACACGATGCAGTAAGACTGGGCTCAAACCTTCATATCAAAGCAGAGTGAAGCAAATCAGTAGGAGAAAAAGGGTCCCAAGAGGAGGCAAAAAAGTCAGAGCTACTCTACTTCTGCTATTCGGAGTCCCGCAAAAATCCCAAGCAAAACAACCAGAGCATATATCTAATGCAGACCCTTGCAGGCTCTGTGATTGGTGCTTTGGTCTCTGTGAGCTCCTATGAGCCCTGCTTAGTTGATTTTGTGGGCCATGTTCTCCTGGTGTCCTATAACCACTCTGGCTCCTATAATCCTTACTACCCCTTTTCCATGGGGGCTTCTGAGCTCTGCCTAATGATTGTAGGTCTCTGTATCTGCTCCTGTAGACTGCCAGAGGAAGCATCTCAGACGATAGTTGGGTTAGGCATTGATCTATGAGTATAGCAGAATATCATTAGAACTTATTTCACTTTTTTATTTTTTTTCTTGGTAGTCATGTTTGATTCTACCTTACATCTCTGGGCTATCCAGCTTCTGGTTTCTGACCAGGCAGTGTTGGGCATGGGCCTCAAGTTAGACCAGTCATTGGTTGGCCACTCCCACAAGCTCCGAGCCACCATTGCACCAGCACATCTTTCAGGCAGGACAAATCCTAGGTTGAAGGTTTTGTGGTTGGGTTGGTGTCCCAGTCTCACCACTGTAAGTCTTACCTTGTCATCTGATAGAGGGCTAATACACAAAATATATAAAGAACTTAAGAAACCAGACATCAACAAACCAAATAATTAATTAAAATGGGGGTACAGATCTAAGTAGAAAATTCTCAACAGAGGAATCTCAAATGGCTGAGAAACAATTAAAGAAATGTTCAACATCCTTAGTAAACAGGGAAATGCAAGTTAAAATGACTCTGAGATCCCATCTTACACCCATCAGAATGGCTGACATCATTAATACAAGTGACAGATCATGTTGGCAAGGATGTGGAACAAGGGGAATGCTTTCCTATTGCTAGTGAGAGTGCAATCTGGTATAACCACTATGGAAATCAATATGATTTCTCAAAAAATTGGGAATAGATCTACCTGAAGAACCAGCTATTAATTATTCTAGGACATATACTCAAAGGATGCCTCATCCTACCATAGGACACTTGCTCAACCATGTTCATTGCAGCTTTAATCTTAATAGATAGAAACAGGAAACAACTTAGATGTCTCTCAACCAAAGACTGGAGACAGGAAATGTGGCACATTTACACAATGGAGTAAATGGAGTAGAAAACAAGACATCATGAAACGGGCAGGCAAGTGGATGGAACTAGAAAAAAAAATCACCCCGAGTAAGGCAAGTCAGACCCAGAAAGACAAACCTGATATGTATTTCTTATAGGTGGCTATTATCTGTGAAGTAAACAATAATAACACTACGATTCACAAACCCAGAGAGGATAAGTAACAAGGAGGGCTCTTGCAGGGATGAATGGGCCTCCCTGGGTAGGGGAAATAGAATAGAATATAATGGGCCTCCCTGGGTAGGGGAAATAGAATAGAATATGCAGGTGGACTGGCAGTGGGTGGGATGGGAACAGGAGAGATCAATTGCAGAATAGAATATGAAGGGAGACAACTGAAATGGGGGGCAGTGAGAGAAGGATTTGGGGGCATTTGGGGGACAATGTGGAGACCTAGTGCAGCGGAGACTTTCTAGAACCTAGGAGGGTGACTCTAGGGAGAATTCCTAGTAATGGAGGACATGGAAACAGAACCAGTCATCTTCTGTAACCGTTACGACTTTTCAATCTGTAATACTGAATGAAGTACACGGGAGGCTGGGTGGCTGTCCTAGAAGTACAATATCTGAACCAGCTATGTTAATATGATCAAGAAACTCATTAAGAGGTAAAATCCGAGGCTCACCCCTGTCATACTGAATCTAAGTCTGAGAGGGAGATCTGGCAGTCTCTGTGGTAAGAAGCCATGTGGCTGACTACAACACACTTTAAACTTTGAAAACCATGGAATTGCATAACTTTAGGATACTTTTGTCTAGAAACTTCCAAGAATCTGTGTGTATGTAAAATAATTTAGGTCTACACCGATGTTAAACAGGCAAATTCCTCTGCTTGTAATTAAATGTAAAAATGAGATTCCAAACACAGATGTAGAGGCATATGTAAGAGAAAAGGAAAAAGAACATTGAAACTGTTGTAAAGAAAGTAATTACACTTAAAAGGTTCTTTGAAAGAGGCATTTACAGAATTTGCTTCCTTTTGACACCCTCAAATGAACTTGGTGTTTCTATCATACATGCAGTGTGGTGAATGTTTCCACTGAATGATCATTAGTACTTACGGCCTGTGATTTCATAAAATAATTTCAAATTATTCATAATTATTATAATTTGATTCTTGTATTTATGAAAGAGAACAGCTAATCTGTTCTACACGAGTGTACATATGGTCAAAATGTTTGTGATTGAATACTTGGGCTTTTGGATTCCCATATAGGAAAATACACTTACATGTAACCACTTCTGTTTCTTATTAGCATATGCTTGACCTAACAGCCTGTCTGCTCTATATTTTTTTAGAGTAGCAATATTTTTTGGTAGTGATTAGTATAATTATATGAGTGACAACATTTATACTTTACAAGGTTTCTGAAGGAAGGAGTTCTAGTTGAAGAATACTTTACTTATGGCTCAAATAGGTTGATTAATATAAATATGTAGCAAAATATAGAAAAACTTGTTTTGTTAATGAAATGGCCATATTGAATTTAGAATATAATATGAGAATCAAGAAAAGAAGTGAGAGAATTATTTCTTTTATAAGTTTTATTACAAAATTGCGTGAAGTGCAAAGGACATTTTGGGAAGTTGTTCTTCAAATATTTATTGAGCACCTATTGATACTATGTACTTACAGATGGTGGGTGAAGAAAATTTGTTATATGAGGCTCACCTCTAGGCAAAGAACTACAGGCAATAAAAGAAATTCTGAGAGTGGGAGAAATAGTCTTCTCCAGGAAAGGGCATTCTAATTGGTTACATAACACTAAATGGTTAACTCTATCTATCTATCTATCTATCTATCTATCTATCTATCTATCTATCTATTATCTATCATGTATTCATCAATGAAACCAACATAAAAGGGGAACAATAGCAATGGAAAAGGAGTCCAGGGACATGTGTGGAATGAGTTTGAGTCAAGTACAGTAGTGCGTGTATGGAAGTGTCAAGCGAAGCCATCATTTACGCTTTACACTACTGAAAGAGCACCACTCAAAAAATAAAACACTGTAGAAAATCAAATAGGAGATTCATGTGCTTTCCATGCTGTAGATTAGGATTTAGGGAAGATAAATGTTCAAAAAGGCTACTATGCAACTTGTGATTAAAGTATTTGTTTAATCAATGCAATGAGAATAGTGAAAGTGATATGTAGATTGCAAAGAAAACACATGATACAGATGAAAGCCTACCTTGGGTATCGGATAAAGTTTGATATATGTTTTATTTCATGTTTTATAATGATCACATTCTGACTACTACTTTGGTAAAGGAAGTTGATGGTATAAGAACAACAACAACAACAACAACAAAGAAAAACAAGAGATCACCAAAGTATTTTTCAATGCCTCTGGTATAGTCCCTGTACTAGTAGATCTTACATTATAATATAAGGGTTGTACATGATATGTTTTGATAGTGTTGTCAACTTGCTGCAGGTATAGAATCACCTAGAAGACAAGCTTTCAGGCACACCTCTGAAGGATTACTTAGCCTCTGGTCATGCCTGTGAGAAATTATGTTGATTAGGTTATTTGAGATGAAAAGACTCATCCTAAAAATGGGTAGCACTGTACCTAGGCCTTAGGTTTTAGACTGTATGTAGTGGTTTGGAAAAGAATGGCCCCATAGACTTATATATTGAATGCTTAGTCACTAGGGAGTGGCACTATTTGAAAGGACTAGAAGGATTAGGAGCTGTGGCCTTGGAGGTCATGTATCACTGGGGGTAAGCTTTGAGGTATCCAAAGCCCATGCCAGTCCCAGGTCCTTAGACTCACTATCTTTCCCTCTCCCTTTGACCCCTCTCTCTATGGAGTAGGGTGCAGCTTCCAGCTACTGCTCCATGCTTGCCTGCCTCCATGTTCCCTGACTCAATGATAATGGAATAACCCCCCCCCCCCAACTATAAACAAGTCTCCAATTAAATGCTTTTTAAAAGAGGAGTTACTATGCTTGTGGTATCTCTTTACAGCAATAGAACAGTGACTAAGATACTGTACTAAGAGGAGAAGGTGAGCTGACCGTTAGCATTCATCACTGCTTCCTGATTGTGGATGGAGTGTGATCCCAGGTTCCAAACTCCTGGTACTCTGACTTCTCTGCAATGATGGACTATGTCCTTGAACTGTGCAAACTCTGTGAATTGAACCCCTTTCTCATGAGTTGCTTTTCTCAGGGTGTTTTATCACAGCAAGAGGAGAAGAAACTAAGACAGTAACCAAGAATAAATAACAAAATTTGCATAAGTTTTATTCTAGTTTTTTGGTTTTGTTTTCTGTCTTTATAACATCCATATCAACTTGTGGTGAGAGAAGAAAGCGACAGATTATGTCTGATAACACTATTAGATAGTTAGGCTTGCCTGGTGGTCTCAGTATAGGGGCAAGCTGTACTCAAAGAAAGCAATGTCAGAGGGAAAAGCCACCGTAACTTTGCTTCAGCATAGCAAGCACAGATTAGTCAGTCCTAAGCGATGAGAGAAAGCTCTCTTTGGCCTAGTATATACACATGCCTGATATACTAACCCCTCTTCACGTAGCCATTCTTATCTTCAGAGAGGTCTGAACTTCTTTATGTGGAGGCTCAGGATTCTATAAAGCATGAAATTCAAGCTAGTACTTGGACTCTTAAGTCTAGACTGACACAGTACAACGTCTGCTGGATTCAGCTCGTCAAAGCAGCCACAGGCCAGTTTAGATTCAAGCTGGCCAAAGAACAAACTCCACTTCATGATAGAGGAAGTGATGAGTAACATGCATGATGAAGCAGAATGGCCTTGGATGACTCTCCTCTCTGCTCATATGTCCTTGTAGAGCTCTTTCTCACCGCCTAGGGCTGACCAGTCTGTAGCTTGCTATGCTGGAGCATGAGTCACTGTGCCTTTTCCTTTCTTTTCTGAGATTGCTATCTTTGGGTAGCGCCAGCTGCTATATTGAGAATCTCCTGAAAAGCCCAGGGAAAAGAAAACTAAGACCTTATAAACACCCAGTACCAACTTGCCTCCTATGTGAAAAGCCACATTTGAAGTGTGTCATCCACCTCTGTTTAAGCCTCAGGTGACTACAGCCTCATAGAAGACCCACACTGGGCCCACCAGATAGGTTGTCCATGAATTCTGCCTTACATGGACTATGTGCTATAAAACATATTTATGTTTGAGGACTGCTAAATTTTATAGTGATTAGTCAAAGAACAACTCAGAAGTAATACAGAGAAGTAATGGAGATAATCTGGGAGTTTTATCTATGTTTGCTTGACTAAAAAAACTCCAACAGGAGTCTCTCTGAGTCATAGTTCAACAACATTATACAACAAAGGTCATGATATCCTAGTCACCAACAACTTTTCCATCTCATGACTTCTTGGAATGGAGGTAAGATAAATGTCATATGCCATGAAACATGATATGGTAGAAGAGGAATTCTGGGTTCAGAAGAGACACAGTCTTCATGCAAACATAGAGTACTAGAAACATGTAGATGGTTATCTTTGGTGTCATATGACAGAATTGTCAATAACACTACAGGAATATAGAGGTAAAAACCCAAAAGTTTCCTGAAGAACATCAAAGTTATGGTAGTTTCCTGAAAAACATTTGGATTCTAGCAGAGACTTGTTCTTGTCTTCTGCCAAAGAATATATATAAATTAGTATTTTCTCTTCAAAGAAGCCATGGGCATTTGCTGATTAGTGGTTGGTAATCTGGAAGGATGGCTACCTACAGCTTCCTGATCAATCTATACTTGTATCTTTTCAGTACACCTATTCCTTCAAATCAAGAATAAACATAACTTCTTTTCCTGAACATTTTAAAGAAACTTCTTAAAATATATGAAGGCAATCCTAATGAAGTCTTCAAATGATAGGACAGACAGAGTCCCAATTAGCAATCTCTGTCATCAAACAAACTTTCCAGTGGCAGGACTGGGTATATACTGTTGGGTTGTTGGCCAATGAGTTCTATAACCGCCCTCCCCCCAAACCCAGACTATTGTAAGAGTCAGAAGGGATGGAGGTCACCAGGAGAGCAAAACCTTCTAAACCAACTGAGCAAGGCTCATGTGAACTCAGAGACTAAAGCATCGAGTACAAGGCTGACACAAGTCTGCACCAGGTCGTCTACATATTTACTACAGCTTTCAGTTTAGTACTTTTATGGGACTCCTGAGTGTGTGAACAAGTGGGTCTCTGAGTCTCATGCCTTCTTTTGGTGCTCTTTTTCTTTTATTGGTTTGTCTTGTCCAACTTCAATGTGATTGTGGCCCACGTGTAATCATCTCGCCAGCAAGAACGCACACGGGCACCAGGATCCTTCTGCAGCAAACGTTTATTCCAAATGAAAAAGAGGAAAGACCCCGGGCCCGGAAAAGGCACTGTTTATATACCCTTGGAGCGGCGTGTTCACTTCTGATTGGCTGCTTACTCGTTACCTGCCAAAACGCCCCGGGATGGGCTGTGACTTGGCACTTTTTTACCATAGCACATGCGCGGTTTACTTGTTTACTTGGAGGAGCACCAGATGCCAGCGCCATCTTGTAATGGCGAATGCTGTCAGCACAAGCCACGGCTTTCCACATGTGATGGCTTTTGTTTTACCTTATTATTTTATTTGGTTATTTATTGTTGTCTCTTAGAAGCCTGTTTTTTTTGTTTGTTTGTTTTTCCTAAAGAGAGACAGAACAGGAATATATCCAAAAGGGAGGTGAGGTGAGGGGAAACTGGGAGGAGTAGAGGGAGGGGAAATTGTAAGTGAGATATATTATATGAGAAAAGAATCTATTTTCAATAGAAGGGGACAAAAGAAACATCAATTAAAAAATCAGAAGAAAGAACTACTCCAAACAATTCTTAGAAGTTCAAAAAAATATTGCAAATGTTGTAAAGTAAAACGAATCCTGCATCTTACAGTTCACACTTCTCCTGTATATCTTTGAAGTTTCTATGAAGATAGTCAAGATAATGAACCCTAAGCATATTTTAGTAATCTAATTTTGGCAAACTATTTCTGTTTGTCAGTACTTTCTAATACACACTGATAGGATAGAAAATGATAAGAAATTATAGAGTTGAAGTGGTTTTGAGCTGGGAAAATTTGGAGGAATGTTTTGTGAGTAAAAACCGTGTTATAACGAAGACATATGTGCTAAGTTCGTGTACAGTGTTTTACAACAGGCCTTTTTAAGGACAGATACATAAGAGAGTATCCTCCAGGTGAGAGTATCCTCCAGGCAAGAGTATCCTCCAGGCGAGAGTATCCTCCAGGCATGGAGAGACAATCATGGCAATGGTAGTATTTTATGAGCACTGATGAGGTAGAAGCAAGAATATTGGAGGTGCAGGACAAATCTCACAAATAGCACTTAAACTCAAAGTTGTTATATTTTAAAATCAATCTTAACATGAAATTTTAATAAAAAATTAACTAAAAATGATGTATCTTTTTGAAGAAAAGTTGAAAAGTACAAAGAAGAAGAAGAAGGGGGAGGAAGAAGTGAAAGAAGAAATGAGAAGCAAGAAAGAGGAGGAAGAAGAAACTACTCGGTGGGCTGGGGCAGACACAGAGTTGGTCTGCTCCTGTCCTGTGGAGATACTGACTCCTGAGTCATCCTAGAGGAGCCACTGCACTCAGAGCATCCGAGGAGCCACTGCACTCAGAGCAGCTGACACTGAGTTGATCTACTCCTGTCATGTGGAGATACTGACTCCTGAGTCATCCTAGAGGAGCCACTGCACTCAGAGCAGCTGAAGAGCCACTGCACTCAGAGCAGCAGACACCAAGATTAGGATCATAAGACTACAGAGACATCTGGACTCTGAGGAGCTCTGCAACAAGCAAGATAACTGGAAATACAGACTCCAGTCTTACACAGTGAGGGCAGGCAACACTAGAGCTAACCAGATGGCTAAAGGCAAGCGCAAGAACATAAGCAACAGAAACCAAAGTTTCTTGGCATCATCAGTACCCAGTTCTCCCAATATAGCAAGCCCTGAACACCCCATCACACCTGAAAAGCAGGATTCAGAATTAAAATCACTTCTCATGATGATGATAGAGGATTATAAGAAGGAATTAAGTAACTCCCTTAAAGAAATACAGGAGAGTACAAGTAAACAGATAGAAGCCCTTAAAGAGGAATCACAGAAATCCCTTAAGGAAATGCAAGAAAACACAAAGAAGGAATTAAACAAAAACATTCAGGATCTGAAAATGGAAATAGAAACAATAAAGAAAGCTCAAAGGGAGACAACCATGGAAATAGAAAACTTAAGAAAGAAATCAGGAGTCATAGACGCAAGCATCACCAACCGAATACAAGAGATAGGAGAGAGAATCTCAAATGCAGAAGATACGGTAGAAAATATTGACACAGTTGTCAAAGAAAATGCAAAATGCAAAAAACTCCTAACTCAAAACATCCAGGAAATCCAGGACACAATGAGAAGACCAAACCTAAGGATAATAGGTATAGATGAGAATGAAGATTCACAACTTAAAGGGCCAGTAAATATCTTCAACAAAATTATTGAGGAGAACTTCCCTAACCTAAAGAACAAGATGCCCATAAACATACAAGAAGCCTACAGAAAACCAAATAGACTAGACCAGAAAAGAAATACCTCCTGTCATATAATAGTCAAAACATCAGATGCACAAAACAAAGAAAAAATACTAAAAGCAGTAAGGGAAAAAGGTCAAGTAACATACAAAGGCAGACCTATAAGAATTACACCAGACTTCTCACCAGAGACTATAAAAGCCAGAAGAGCCTGGACGGACGTCATACAGACCTTAAGAGAACACAATTGCCAGCCCAGATTACTATACCCAGCAAAACTCTCAATCACTATAGATGGTGAAACCAAGATATTCCATGACAAAACCAAATTTGCACAATATCTTCCCACAAACCCAGCACTTTAAAAGATAATTGATGGAAAACACCAACACAAGGAGGGAAACTACAACCTAGAAAAAGCAAGGAAGTAATCTTCCAACAACCCCAAAAGAAGATAACTATACAAACATAACTTTACCTCTAATAGCAAAAATAACAGGAAGCCACAATCATTTTTCCTTAATATCTCTTAACATCAATGGTCTCAATTCCCCAATAAAAAGACGCAGACTATCAGACCGGATACACAAACAAGACCCAGAATTTTGCTGCATACAAGAAACGCACCTCAGTGACAAAGACAGACACTACCTCAGAATAAAAGGGTGGAAAACAATTTTCCAAGCCAATGGTCCCAAGAAACAAGCTGGAGTAGCCATTCTAATATCAAATAAAATCGACTTTCATCCAAAATTAATCAAAAAAGATAAGGAAGGACACTTCATACTCATCAAAGGAAAAATCTACCAAGGTGAACTCTCAATTCTGAACATCTATGCTCCAAATGCAAGGGCACCTACATACATAAAAGAAACTTTACTAAAGCTCAAAACTCATATTACACCTCATACAATAATAGTGAGGGATTTCAACACCCCACTGTCAGCAATGGACAGATCATGGAAACAGAAACTAAACCGAGACACTTTGACATTAACAGAAGTTATGAACCAAATGGACTTAACAGACATCTATAGAACATTTCATCCTAAAACAAAAGAATATACCTTTTTCTCAGCACCTCATGGTACCTTCTCCAAAATAGACCATATAATTGGTCACAAAACAAGCCTCTACAGATAAAAAAAGATTGAAATAATCCCTTGCATCTTATCAGATCACCACAGAATAAGACTGGTCTTTAATAATGACAAAACCAATGGAAAACCCACATGCACATGGAAACTGAACAACTCTCTACTCAATGATGACTTGCTCAAGGAAGAAATAAAGAAAGAAATTAAAGACTTCTTAGAATTCAATGAAAATGAGGACACATCATACCAAAACTTGTGGGACTCCATGAAGGCAGTGCTAAGAGGAAAACTCATAGCTCTAAGTGCCTACAAAAAGAAACTGGAAAGAGCACACACTAACAAGTTGACTGCACAACTAAAAGCTCTAGAACAAAAAGAAGCAAATACACCCAGGAGGAGTAGAAGGCAGGAAATAATCAAACTCAGGGCTGAAATCAACCAAATAGAAACAGAAAGAACAATACAAAATATCAATAAAACCAGGAGTTGGTTCTTTGAGAAAATCAATAAGATAGATAAACCGTTAGCCAGATTAACCAGAGGGCACAGAGACAGTATCCAAATTAATAAAATCAGAACTGAAAAGGGAGACATAACAACAGAAACTGAAGAAATTAAAAAAATCATCAGATCCTACTACAAAGGCCTATACTCAACAAAACTGGAAAACCTGGAAGAAATGGACAATTTCCTAGACAGATACCAGGTCCCAAAGTTAAACCAGGAGCAGATAAACCATCGAAATAGTCCCATAACCCCTAGGGAAATAGCAGCATTCATTAAAAGTCTCCCCACTAAAAAAAGCCCAGGACCAGATGTGTTGGGAGCCGACTCTTAGCCGAAAGTGGCTATCATCTTTACAGCC
>NW_021620713.1:1845315-1864955 GCF_004785775.1 Grammomys surdaster | reverse complement strand
GAGACTCCACCGGACTCTGGCTTGTATCTATCTTTTGCGTCTCTCGCGCCTTTTTTCCCCTTCCTCCGTCCCCACATTCTCTCTTGCTAGACCCTGACCTGCCGACCGGAGCAGCAGAACCGGCCGGCCTTTACAAAGTAACAGAACCTGACGGCCGTTACAAAAGAAACGGCAGTTACACAGATGGTTTTAGTGCTGAATTTTATCAGACCTTCAAGGAAGACCTAATACCAATTATCTTCAAACTATTCCACAAAATAGAAACAGAAGGAACACTACCCAATTCGTTCTATGAAGCTACAATTACACTCATACCCAAACCCGACAAAGACACGACAAAGAAAGAGAACTTCAGACCAGTCTCCCTTATGAACATCGATGCAAAAATACTCAATAAAATTCTAGCAAACCGAATCCAAGAACACATCAAAACAATCATCCATCATGATCAAGTAGGTTTTATCCCAGGAATGCAGGGATGGTTCAATATTCGGAAATCCATCAATGTAATCCACTCTATAAACAAACTCAAAGAAAAAACCCACATGATCATCTCACTAGATGCTGAGAAAGCATTTGACAAAATTCAACATCCCTTCATGATAAAAGTCTTGGAAAGATCAGGAATTCAAGGCCCATACCTAAACATAGTAAAAGCAATTTACAGCAAACCAGTAGCCAACATCAAGCTAAATGGAGAGAAACTTGAAGCAATCCCACTAAGATCAGGGACTAGACAAGGCTGCCCACTCTCCCCCTACCTATTCAATATAGTACTGGAAGTCCTAGCCAGAGCAATTAGACAACAAAAAGAAGTCAAAGGGATACAAATAGGAAAGGAAGAAGTAAAAATCTCACTATTTGCAGATGATATGATAGTATACTTAAGTGACCCCCAAACTTCCACCAGAGAACTCCTAAACCTGATAAACAACTTCAGCAAAGTGGCTGGTTATAAAATCAACTCAAACAAATCAGTAGCCTTCCTCTACATGAAAGATAAACAGACTGAAAAAGAAATTAGGGAAATGACACCCTTCACAATAGTTGCAAATAATATGAAATACCTTGGTGTGAATCTAACCAAGCAAGTGAAAGACCTGTGCGATAAGAACTTCAAGTCCCTGAAGAAAGAAATCGAAGAAGATCTCAGAAGATGGAAAGATCTCCCATGCTCATGGATTGGCAGGATTAATATAATAAAAATGGCCATCTTGCCAAAAGCAATCTACAGATTCAATGCAATCCCCATTAAAATCCCAACTCAATTCTTCACAGAGTTAGAAAAGGAAATTCTCAAATTCATATGGAATAACAAAAAACCCAGGATAGCGAAAACTATTCTCAACAATAAAAGAACTTCTGGAGGAATCACCATCCCTGAGCTCAAGCTGTACTACAGAGGAATAGTGATAAAAACTACCTGGTATTGGTACAGAGACAGGCAGGAAGATCAATGGAATAGAATTGAAGACCCAGAAATGAACCCACACTCCTATGGTCACTTGATCTTTGACAAAGGAGCTAAAACTGTCCAGTGGAAAAAGGACAGCATTTTCAACAAATGGTGCTGGTTCAACTGGAGGACAACATGTAGAAGAATGAAAATTGATCCATTCTTATCTCCTTGTACAAAGCTCAAGTCTAAGTGGATAAAGGACCTCCACATAAAACCAGATACACTGAAACTAATAGAAGAGAAGGTGGGGAAGAGCCTCGAATACTTGGGCACAGGGGAAAAGTTCCTGAACAGAACTCCAATGGCATATGCTCTAAGATCGAGAATTGACAAATGGGACTTCATAAAATTGCAAAGTTTCTGTAAGGCAAAGGACACTGTCAATAGGACAAAACGACAACCAACAAATTGGGAAAAGATCTTTACCAATCCTACATCTGATAGAGGGCTAATATCCAATATATACAAAGAACTCAAGAAATTAGACTCCAGACAACCAAATTACCCTATTAAAAAAATGGGGTATAGAGCTTAACAAAGAATTTTCAATGGAAGAAACTCGAATGGCCGAGAAGCACCTAAAGAAATGTTCAGTGTCCTTAGTCATCAGGGAAATGCAAATCAAAACAACTCTGAGATTCCATCTCACACCAGTCAGAATGGCTAAGATTAAAAACTCAGGTGATAGTAGATGCTGGCGAGGGTGTGGAGAAAGAGGAACACTCCTCCATTGTTGGTGGGACTGCAAGATGGTGCAACCACTTTGGAAATCAGTGTAGTGGTTCCTCAGAAAATTGGACATAGCATTACCTGAGGATCTAGCTATACCACTCCTAGGCATATACCCAGAAGATGCTTGAACATATAACAAGGACATATGCTCAACTATGTTCATAGCAGCCTTATTTATAATAGCCAGGAGCTGGAAAGAACCCAGATGTCCTTCAACTGAGGAATGGATTCAAAAAATGTGGTATATTTACACAATGGAGTATTACTCAGCTATTAAAAACAATGAATTCGAGAGGTTCCTAGGTAAATGGATGGAACTAGAAATTATCATCCTGAGTGAGGTAAGCCAATCACAAAAGAACACACATGGTATTCACTCACTGATTATTGGATATTAGCCCAGAACCTTGAAATGCCCAAGATGCAACTCACAGGCCACATGAAGCTCATAAAAAAGGAAGACCAAGTGGGGGTGTTTCAGTTCTTAGAAGGAGCAACAAAATACTCAAGGGAGCAAATATGGAGACAAAGTGAGGGACAGAAACTGAAGGAGGGGCCATTTGAAGACCTTTCCTCCTGAGTATCCATCCCATGTGCAGTCACCAAAGGTAGATGCTGATGTGGAAGTCACGAAGTGCATGCCGATAAGGGTCTGATATGGATGTCTCCTCAGAGGCCTTCAAGAGTCTGACATATTCAGAGGCAGATGCTCACAACTAGCCATTGAACTGATCATGAGGTTCTCAATGGAGGAGTTAGAGTGAGGACTGAAGGAGCTGAAAGGGTTTGTGGCACCATGAGGAGAGCAACAATACCAACCAACCACAGCTCCCAGGGTCCTAACCACCAGCCTGGGAGCACTTATGGAGGGATCCAGGGCTTCAGCTGAATATGTAAGAGTGGAGGGCCCTGCCAGGCACAGGTGGAAGATGAGATCCTTGACCTCATGAATGCTGGACGCCCCAGGGGGTGGGAATTTTGAGGGTGGGGAAGTGGGAGTGGGGGGGGTAGGTAGGGGTTACATCCACGGAGAAAAAGGAGGAGGGGTAAGGGGATGGGGGGTTCCCGGGTGGGTGGGGGATGGGGTAAGGGGATAACATATGAAATGTAAATAAAATATCCAATAAAAAAAAAAAGACAACGCATATTACAAATAAAAAAAAAAAGAAACTACTCAACAAATCACCTCCTTATTTAATGGATTTTCTTCCTGTAAGAACTCCTACTGTGGGTTCTATAAATAGTGATTTATATAACATGCACAATCACATAAATAATTTCTATAATTATTCATATATTATAATTTGATATATAATTATTTATATATTATATATAATCATTACATTTTTACTTAATATAAGTTTTAAAATTATTATTGCTATTTTTGGCAAATATCACAAGAAATAGGTCTATCTTTTATGGAGTATAAAAAATGTAGGCCTCAGTGACTTAACCATTCTTCTGCCTCTGAACTTTTCAAATGACCTGGTGCATTCAATATGATAATTGACAGTATAGTTACCATATTATAATAGTCTGAGTTATTTCTGAGCTTAAAATTTTCTTCTTAAAGGATTAATTTGTGAAAATGACTGTTTTATCAAACATTAGGAACTTCATATTTGTATTTCGTATTTTGTATTTACATAAGCATTAACTTGATTTTTTTGAAAGGTGGTGTTTTTCCTCATAACTAGCAGCCAGAACTCCTTCTTATATAAAGAGATAGATATAAACTTCTCTTATATAAAGAGATAGTCCATTAAGACTGGGGCTTTGCAGTGTCATTATCTTGACTTCGTATCCTGGAATCCATTGTGTATACTGTATAGTTACAACCATTGAATTATAGATCAATTGAAACAATTCATTTCTTAATGATTTCTTATGAAAGAAGTGTGAAGGGAGAGAACAATACAGTTTGAAACACTATCCATATTGGCCAATTGCTGTTCTTTGCCAAAAAATTTATAATTCAGTAGATCTATAGTATTATGACACAGACTTTTCTTTCCATGTTATTGACTGAAATAAAAAAACAAAAGATGTCCAAGCAAGAAAAGATGCTTCTCATCAATTACAGCATGAGTTTCTTATCTGGAATCTACATGTTAGAAGAAGAGAATTGTTTTCTAAGAGTTATCCTCTGACTTTTACATGCACAGCAGGTGACATGTGCCTATCCCTTTCATCTTAGAGTTTTTGTTGCTTTGATGAGACTCCATGAACGCAGCAGCTCTTATAAAGAAATACATTAAACTGGGCCTGACTTACAGTTTCAGAGGTTTTGTCCATTATCATCATGGTGGGGAGCATGGTGGCACACAGGCAGACATGATGCTATGGAAGGAACTGAGAGCTCTACACCTGGATCTAAGGGCAGGAGGAAGAGACCATGAGCCACTAGCCTGACTTAAATATCTGAAACTTCAAAGCCTGCCCTCAGTGACACACTTCCTCCAACAAAGCCACACCTACTCCAGCAAGGCCACACCTCCTAGTAGTGCAACTTCCTGTGGGTCTATGTGGGCCATTTTCTTTCAAATCCCCATACTTTTCAACTAAATAAATGTAAAACAATATTTGAGTATCTTTTTCTTTTAAAATACTACTGAAATAACTTCTGTCTAGGATTTTAAAGGACGTGATATGTTATGATAAAGGCATAGTTCAGTATGCCTAGCAACATTTACCTATTTCTCTTTCAGAAGCCCATCTTTTAGAAAGGAAATCCAAGTGTTTTTTATTCACTTGTAATGTTTCAGACTGTTTGCTTCTCACTACCTTTTATTACTATATAAATATTTTCATATGTGGTTAGGAGTGCATCCTCCCATTAGTTTCAAATTCAGTAATGCCATAATCACACAAAAGGCTGAGGTCCTGATTATGCTCAGATAATGTAGTTGTTAATGATCAACTTAATGTTGAAAGCTATTACTGCTCATTGACACAATTCTGGGAACATTATACTGTAGAAGTGCACCTTTTGTGTGAAAACAGAATGACAAAATTGAAATGTTAAAAGTTGAGTGTCTGAATAATAGCCTGTGAAATCATTTAGACAAGACCATTGTTGTCTCTATTGTTCAAAGACTAGAGAGTGACAAGAGAAGACTAAAAAAAAGGAGAGACACCGCAAGGGCTCCCCTTGCAGGTTTGAAGTGAGATGGGAAGGAAAGAGGTTGCCTATTTGTCTTTTTTCCCTCGTTGCTGGACAGTCTTCTAACAACAGAGCACCCTCCTCTGGCCAACTGCCAAAAGGGGGATGCTGCCTCATTGATGACTGGCAGCTGAGCCAGGCAGGAGTTTGCTGCTAGTGCCTTGCAACCATTTTTTGTTTTTGTTTTTGTTTTGTTTTGTCCTAATAACATGTTTCCTGAGAGGAGTTCCAACTGGTTGTTCAGGGTCTTCAGGATGCTGACTCAAGGGTTTCGGTCAGGAAGTATTTGAAAGCTGGAGGGTCTTTAGGAAGTAAGCAGACCTTCCCAAACAACCTGTCAGTTCACTCTGGCACTGTGTCACTTAATTCTATTTTCTTGGGCATTGCTGAAGTTAGTTGTACAGTAAAAAGACTAGTCAATGGAATGTAAATCGACTGTATAGTTGTGTATATATGATAAGATGAATATGTGTGAGTCTTCCTAGTTGATGGATCCAGTGGGATTTAAACAGGAGTATAGGCCTAAGGCATGTAATTCAGTAGTAGAGTACTTGCCTAGTATGTGCAAAGCTCTGGGGTTGATCATAAGCAATTATAAAACAAACACAGGTCCAAACCCAAACCCAAACCCAAACCCAAACCCAAACCCACAAATCCCCCAAAACCCCCAAGCCCCCTAAAACCCTCAATCCCCCAAAAACCCCCCAAACTCTCAAATCCCCAAACCCCCAACCACCCAAAACACCCAAACACCCAAACACAACACCCAAACAAACACCCAAAAACACCCAAAACCACCCAAACACCCAAACAAACGCCCAAACACCCAAACACCCAAACACCTAAAAACAAACAAACACCCCAACCCAAACCCCAACCCAAACCCCAACCCCAACCCCAACCCCACCCCACCCCACCCACTCCACCCCAACCCAACCCAACCCAACCCTAAAAGCAAACCAACCAATCAAACAAACAAAAACCCCGAGATCCTCAACAACACAACCCTTAACAGGAATCTATTGTTGGATCACATGGCTTCATACTTTCATTCTCTAGGGTCTTACCTAGTCGTCTTTTAATATTGCTTATATTTGTCACACAACATCAAGTGAGCAGGGAGAGATCATGATTAGTTCATCAAAATTACTTGAGATGTTTAAAGCTTGTGGTCTGTATATAATATGTAAGTGTCAGTTACCTTTGTGTCATGACCATATTAATGTGAATGCAAGGTTTCTATGCTTCAGGTGCCTTCTAGTGATTCCAACTTCTCAACAGGAGGAAATTTGTTAAAAGTAGGGACCAAAAAACAGTAACAAAAAAAGAAAGTAGGGACTGGATTTAGGTTGTCAGAAAGCAAGGAAGAATAATGTCATCCACAGGGAGAGAAAACGATGTCTAAAATGCACTCCAGATTTAGACAATGAGATTGGTCTTGTAAATATTAAAGAAAGCCAAGATATTTGTTATTTGTTTAAAAGGTTTCTATAAAAGATGGATTACTTTGTAAAGTTTACTTCACAATGAATTTTTCAAAGTAAACTATCTTTATAGGAACAGTTGAAAATACACAAGAATTGAGAACAGTGTAGAAAATACTCATACACAATTTCTTTAATAAGTATATTAGTCAACAACATTGATGTAGCAGTGCCGTTATATAAACAATATTAGTACTGACTGCCATGGCGTATACAGAGTGCTCTGTGGCTCATCTCTAAGGCACCACCTTAAAGTTAGTCACAATCTCTCCATGTAGGCTCTACTTGGATGTTGCAATTGTTCCAATGTTTCTTTTTAAATTCTCAACAGTTTGAGAAGTACTGGTCACGTGTTTTGTTAAATATTCCTTCATGGAGCCTTGTTTGATCCTTCTCTTATTATAGAAGGGGTAGTGGAATGACTTTTAGCATCAATGAAAAGATTTCCAGATTTTTGGCATCTTCTATCTTGGGAAGGTCTTAGTTAGGGTTTCTATTGCTACAACAAAATATCATGACCAAAAAGCAAGTGGGTTTTATTCAGTTCATACTTCCTGTTGTAGAAATTTTTAACCCCAATCCGGGGTTTCTACTCTGTTTTGATCATTCAGTTCCAGGATAAAAGACATGTACAACTTTTATTATTTACAGTAAGCCTTAAACAGCACAAGAGCTGGGCAGATATCTACCCTTGACATTATTAGAATCTACCTTCTTATTGATAAGCCCAAGTTATTACTATGTTTCATCTGAGCTGCTCTTAACACTGTTTGGTGGGCCATCAGGGTCATGTTTTAATGACTCACCTATCCCATGGTGGCTTCTTCTTCCTCACCTTCTTCTCCCTCTCCCCCTTCCTTCCCCCCTCTTATGGTTTTCCTCTGAATCCCACCCCCCAATCCCAGGCACCCTAAACCCTGCCTATGTCTCTTTTGCTTAGCTATTGGCAGTCAGTGCTTATTCACTAATCAGAAATAACTTGGGGGCAAGGTCACATAGCTCACTTGGGTCTAAGTGCTGACTCTCTTGTCTCTGGAGCAACCCTGTCTTTGGGCCACACTTAGAATTACAGAACACTAAATACTTAGAATTTGCCAACCACCAAACCTCAACAACTTCCACATTGCTGTTCATCACCAAAGGAAGTCAGGGCAGGAACTCAACCAGGGCAGGAACTTGGAGGCAGGAGCGGATGCAGAAGTTATGAAGTGGTGCTGCTTACTGGCTTACTTCACATGGCTTGCAACGTCTGTTTCCTTATAGAACCCTGGACCACCAATCCAGGGATGACCCTACCCACCATGGACTGGGCCCTCTCCCAGTCATCACTAACTGAGAAAATGCCTTACAGCTGGATCTCATGGAGGCAGTTCGTCAGTTGAACCTCCTTTCTCTCAGGTGACTCTAGCTTGTGTCAAGTTGACACATACAACCAGCCAGTATAGGTGTTGCCCTTTTAACTTATCTTTAGTGACACTATATTGCGTATGTTTCTGTGTGTGGTGAATCCTTCACAGGAAATTCATTCAGAACATGTACATGACTATGTACATGAACTATGTATAGAACATGTACATAGTCCAGAGGGGAGGGGGTGGTAACTTAGAGGAGAAGAGGGAGAGGAAACTGCAGTCAGGATATAATATATGAGAGAATAATCAATCAATCAATTCATCTGACTTTTTACATGAATTATACTGTCATTGCAGTTTCCAGACCTCTGGTAACAAACTATGTTTAAAGAAACAAAAACACTACTCTGAGCCCTCTGGATAAATCTCTGAACTGTGGGGTAGTAGCACAATGGGCTCAGTGCTTAAGATCACTGGCTGCTCATCCAGAGAACTCAGGTTTGACTCCCAGCTCTTCGGAAGCTCACAAACATCTGTTAACTCCAGTTCCACGAGATCTGATGTCCTCTGCAGGCGTTAGCAAGCACTGCATGCACATGGTTCTCACAGGCAGACAAAAAGATACTCATACCCATAAAATAGTAAGATAAAATAATAGTTGAAAAATATGAACTGTGGTAAATTTATGTCTGAAACTGGAAACTGTTATGTGAGGGCTTCCCATTAAAGCATAGGAAAGAAAAAACTGACGACTTCTTTCCAAAGCCTTTACACTGTCTATATGGTTGCATTCTTCAAGGAAAACCTACTTCTTAGGGCTGGGAGTATAGATTAGTGGTAGAACATTTGCCTAGAATAAGAAGGCCCTTGGTACCATCTGGAGCACTATAAAGCTGGTATAAAAACTCACTTCTGTATTTTTCTCCAAGCAGCAATGGAAAATTATAACAAATGTTCCTTTACATCAGTCTATAACCTCCAAAGTAAGATATAATAATAAACCAGATGATGATGTAGTTCAATGGTGAAAAAAAAGTCTGTTTGGCATGCATTGTCTGTGTATTTAATTGTCAGCAATATCAGGCTAAGAAGAAGAACAACAAAAACAACAAAACAATCACCTTAGTAACAAATTTAATAGTTTTTAAGATTCTTGTTTATATTCATCATTTTTGTTTACTTTCTAATTTGTATTAGAATTTGTTTCATCTTATTTTGAAATTATTTTGGAGTTACAAAAACATTTTAAAACTCTAGAGCTTCCTGTGGAAGAGGAAAAGGAAGAAGAAGAGGAAGAGGAAGAAGAAGAGGAAGAGGAAGAGGAAGAGGAAGGATTGATTGTAAGAGCCAGAGATGTTAAGGAATAGAAAACCCACAGAATCAAGTAACCTGGACTCATAGGGACCCACAGAGATTGAACTGACAACCAGGGAGACTGCGTGGGTCTGACCTAGGCCCTCTGCACATATGGTTGTGTAGCTTGGTCTTCTTTCTAGATTTTTAACAGTGGGAGCAGGGGTTGGGCATGGGGAGTGGGGTTTTCTCTGACTCTTTTGCCTACTTTTTCCTCATACCGGGCTGCCCTTTCTGGCCTTACTATTAGGGGAGGTGCCTGGTGTTATTGCAACCTGACATGCCATGTTTAAAATCCTTGGGAGGTCTGCTCTTTTCTAAGGAGAAATGAAGGTTGGCAGAAGAGGAGGGAGAGAAAACTGGGGTTGGGATAAGAGAATAAATTAAGATGAATATGAGAGAACAAAAATTTTTAAAAGCGTTTAAAACAATTTTTAAAAATACAAGCAGCCCCTTCTCTCCAAATACCCAACCAACCAACCAACCAACTGCAGAGCCCAGTGGAGCATTTCTGCAGTTGGTCCTGAGCCTGACATTTGCAGATCCATTTAGTATCATCACTGAAATCTTTAGTGTCTCAGGAGGACATTTAGCTTTCTTCTTTATAATACCCTATCTGTCCCAAGCAGTCTAGGTTAATGCTATGGGTGAGAGGAACTTTAAAATCAGGCCCGTTTCCTACCGGTGGATTAGGATGCCCGAGGAGGGAGGGCACTAGATGGAGCCTAATTAGCAGAGGAGGACAAACTGCTTTGGGAAAAAACGTGGCTTGAAGCCTCCTTTTTGTTATGTAATTATATTATTTTCAAAGTTAATATTTTTATAATGACCCTCTGTTGGGACTCTCCTACTCTTCTTATTAAGACTCTGGCTATCTCCTTCAAATGTGTCCTCTGCGGAGTCATCTTCTCTCCCCACGTGACTGACTTGGGCTAAGTTCTCACCCTTCCTCATGCTTCTCTAAGGGCCTCCAGGCTTTTGGTCTCGAATGTTTTTTATCCTTGTAATTATTTTTATGCACTGCCTTTAGCTTTGAAAACCTTGTTTCTATATTGGTGCTAGCCTCGTATTATTTAGTAATATATTAATATTCTGTCGTTACAGGTCACCCCATCCTCCAGCACTCATTTAGTTCGTTTCAGTCTTTGCTAACGTGAAACCCACGCTTGGCTTTGTGGGAAATGTGAACACAAGAAGTCACACCCAGTTCATAAAAGACTTAGTCCACCGGAGAACATTTTGAGAGTATCCTCTTTGGATCGCGTTTGAATGAGATCTGAGATTTGGGGGGTGGCTGTAATATGTCTTAGAGTAAACAAGTTGTACTCAAGGTGGCTAAAAGATTGTCTTGAGTTCACACTACACAATAAATCAGTAGCTTCTATTGATCACTCTTCAGGTTCCTAGGATCTCAAGGAAGCGGAAGTGGGGAATGAAGGAGGACAGGAAGAGGAAGGCAGAGGGAAGAGAGCAAGGGTGTGATCTGAGCCCAAGTTGTGCATCTCCAGGAGAATTTAGGAAGTGAATAGTGCTTCTTGGAGGAGCAGGAAGGGGGGACAAATGAAAACACTTGCTGTATACAGCAGGGTAGAAAGAAAGAGGTTTGTTTGTTGGCATGCTCCCGAAGCTTCCTTCACCTGCCACTCAGAGGCGGTGGGAAATCCAGATGTGGTTGTTGTCACAGAGCCTCATTAGGATCTCATCCAACCCCAGCAAATGCATCAGGAGGCTGCGTTGGCAGCAAACAGACCCGCTCCTAATGGAAGTTGAGGGAAAAACTGAATGCCTTTGCTCTGTCATCTGAATGTTTTGTTTGAAAGCGCATATAGATTATTTATAGTCCATCAAGTAAACCTGAGGGTCTTTTAATAAACTCATAGATTATGTTGCTCAAAGGAGTTTATTGAAATAATATCTGAACTCGCCCGTGACAATGACACTCCATGAGTTTATGGCTTTCTCCCATGTGGAATAGGATTTCCCACTTACCCCAGGCTATCTGCATATCATCTTAGCATTCAGCAGGAAAATGGAAGAGTGACTTCAGGTCACTGGGCCAGCTTCTCATACACTTTCCTTCCAGCTCTTAAAAATACAAACACAGACCAGAGCAGGGTGCATAATGAAAGATAGGGAGGAGGCCAACAGACTGCTTTCCAAAGCAGGTACGTAGAAAACCTTTATTCATATTTATTTTGGGAAAAACTGTCTTTTCCCTTGTAGTTGTGTTTGAAAGTCACCCTGTCTCTTCTGGTCAGAATATTAGGGACTTGGGGAGTTTGATTTGGATCTGATCCAAGAAAGCAACGGGGAAGTAAAAATTCACATAACTAGAGCCCGCATCTTTGTTTTGAGTCCCATTCCCTTATCGGATGGGCCAAAGAAGTCGTTAAATGTCCTGGTAGTGTGAGCCTATTGCTCACAACATTCTCAGCACCTCCATGGTGCGCCCAGACTCCCACAGGCATTTATTTCGTGTCTCTTTCAGAATTATGGTTGCTTCCCTTTTCTTGAAATTAAACCACTCCATTACATGGTACGGTTGGAAATCCAAAAATTTTAAAAGTGTCCCTTTTCCCCCTGGTTTCACCTTTCCATTCTCCTCCTGTCTTCCTTTGACTCCCAAGCCCCTCTAATTCCTGTCAGAGCCTTCTTTGCTCTAGCTGTCTCTTCAAATCTCACATTCACTTGAAATTTCATTTAAAGTCTCTGGCCTCTCCCTGTATTCCTTACTCATTTCTCCCTCAGCTGCCACTTATTTAACTTTATAGTGACATTTACTAACTCCATAAAGACCTCTGAGGTAACAGTCTTGATGAAACACACATGATTCTATTGTATTATTACTTTTTCCCCCCAAGGGAGAACATATCCAGAAAAGAACAATGGAGAATTGTTTTCTTTCAAATAGGAAAAATTAATAACAAAATCATGGCGACTCTCTAGTGAGGAGACCATCCTGTCAAGATCTTTATTTCTGTATGAGAACCAGGTCCAGGAGAGGTGGAATGTTTTGTTCCCAGTGTGACAAGTCACAGGGAACCAAGGCTGGACTTGGGTTCTCCAGCTCTCATGGTAATGTTCTTTTCATCCCACTATATAGCCTGTGTTAGAAATTGTCATCTCTAATAGCCTAGAGCCCTCTGGAGATGCTAAGCCCCTGAATGTGCAATTCCTTATACAATGTGTATTGTTGGCATATTCTCCTCTATAATGCAAATCACCTCTAAAGCATGTATTGTCCTACAACAATGTAAAAGGTATATGAATTCTTGTTTTTAAGAACTTGGAGAATATCAAGAAAAAACTTTGTATACATTTAGTAAAGATTCTGTGCTTGTTTCTTAAAATTTTTAAAGATTTGTTTTATTTTGAATAATATGTGTGTGCACAAGTGTGTGCGCATGTACGAATGTAGGTAGCTTCCTGAGTTGGTCCAGAAGAAGACTGTTGGTCCCTGAACCTGTAGTTGTAGGTAATTGTGAGTCACCTGACAACGGTTCTAGGAATAGAACTTGGGTCTTCTTAACTGCCTTCTCATCTCTTCAGCTCTTCATAAATATTTCTTATCCTTGCTTGGTTGCATTTGGGAATGTGGTGCCTGTGAATAGCAAGGTTGTATATTTGCTTAGAACTTCAGATGGAGGAGTGATTGCCAGACTGATTTATTTCACTATCAAGTACTGGCTATATGTATGGATTAGAGACCAAAGATTCACAATGACTGGTGTCATCCCCATTGAAGTTACACTCAACCCAATGAGTTCTCTGTTGAAGAAACAGGGGAAAATGCCACTCCCCAGGGAGTAATACGCATTGTGAGGAAAAATGAAGCTGTACAGAAGAACAGAGCATGAAAAAACAGATTTGGGAGCTTGGCCAGAATGGAGCACCATTAGAGGTGGCACTGGAGCAGTCAGGTTGAAGTCAAGGAATAAAAACACTCCTACCCAAATGCTCAGCAAGTTCAAGCACCCTTGACTGGTGAGACTACAGATAAGTTTCATTTGGAGACTGCAGGCATGACTTTTGAATTAAGTTGTAGTTTTTCTGTATGAATCAACTGTTTAAATCCAGCACTATTTGAAATTTCATCAAACAACAATTTTAGGACTCAATATTACACAATTCACTAATTACGCAAGTCGCATACGTTCCTTGATTCTAACTGTAGGAACACAGGAAATGAGGCACGGCCTTCTCACTACAGATTCACAGAAAACACTTCTTGAATGTGAAAGTTCTGTAATCAAATAGAGCCACACTAAAAGTTGAGGTTGTCTTTTAGCTGAGTGGTTCTGGAAAAGTTATGGAGCATGTAAAGAGAGGAGTCAGCTGTTTTCCTGGAGGCCAGGAGTGACCTTCCGCAAGGTAACACAAAGCACAGGAGGTTTTGGTGAAGCCACACTGTCTTGTAGAAAGACTCCCAGCACTAGACAGAAGGGAAATTAGGGAATGAGCTGCTTCTCATGTGACCATGAGCTCTGAGATGCTTGCTATCCTACTCAGAAAGAGGCTAGCCCACTTTGACCTTTATAGCCTATTGCAAAGTCATTGCTGAGCTATTATTTCAGAAGACCGAGTTAGAGTAATGTTCAACTCAGCTTCCCGGAGCCACATTTGGAATGCAATTAATTGACTGCTGTTAGTTGTCAATTAACATTTATTATCAATTAGTTCATCAAATTGATTAGTTGGCAGGACCTTAAAGTCTAATGCACTCCTTTCCATTATAAATATGTCTATAAGAGTAAAAGCTACTCACTAATTGATGTCAAACTGGAATTGCTTATGTCAGACTCGAGTCTTATCCATTTTGCATTTTAAAATCTATATCAAGTCAACTTGAGCAATATTTATATGGTTCTCACTATTAAAATGTGCATTTTGGAGCTATTTACTTCCAGAGGTAATCCGTAAATATTACAAGCTGAAACCTTATATTGATATCAGAAGATCTAAAACAGATTTTTATATTGTGAACACATCTTGGTTTTACACTGGAAGCCAGTACCTCACTTCTCAGTGGTATAGACGTATTTGTTTACAGGTAAACCTTTAATGTATCAGCTTCCACATGTTGTGAATAAACTAACCTAAAGATAGAAGCATTCACAACAATGTATAATTTGCTAATATTCCTGTTTGAAAGAGGTGTACTTTTAAATCACCCCCTCTTGCCAAAAATTTCATCACATATACCTAGCTTCCCAGGTTAGACTGCATTTTATCCATTACCTAAGGACTGATTAATAGTTTTAAATTTCTCTTTCTATAGTTTGCTTTCAGTAAAGACAAATAGGCATACTACTATTTTTTAAAAGATTCTTTTTTTTTCCTTTGAGGTGTGGGGAGATGACTTACAGACAAATGCTTAACATTTAAAATATATTTTCCCTTTTGTACAAGTTGGGATGAAGAGTGGAAGAAAACTATAAAGTCTACCCTACTCTACTTAACAAAGCAAAAGATACCTACAAGGGATTATTCATTTTTATTGCCTTTGTGCAAAAAAAGATAATTCTTGCTTTCTTCTACCCCAAATAGTGACCTAAATATGGCTGAAAGACACAACATGTGACCTGCTTAGCACGGCTGCCATGGCCTGGAGCCACAGCAGGATTGCTATTAGAGGCACTGGCACAGATGCTACCAGATGGCCAACATATTGTCCAGAGATGACCCATGTATAATTGCAGAAAGTTCAATACATTCAGGTTTCGAATTTAATTACGTTGACCATCTTACCTACTGTTGCTGCATTCGACAATGATTTAAGGTGGAAATGCAGTTTAAGGGAGCAAGGGAACTCCTTGTTTTTCTGTCTTTCCCCAAGCATTGATTTGCTCACAGGTGGGATTCCAGGTGTTCTCGGTACCTGAGCTAAGAACAGATTGGGACTCGTTAGCTCGCAGTGTGTGATTTGGCTCGGCACTTTGCTTTCCGGGCAGCTTAGCCACAGATAGAAGTTTCTAACACAGAGTACGTTTTCTTGGTTTTCACCCTTTTGTATGGTGGTGGGGAGATGAGGATGAATACCACGCAATTGCTTCCTTCACTGTTGCTGAGCGACCTGTCAAGTGTCAGTTGAATTTTAGTTTACTTTGTCCTGCTCACCATTTCCAGCTCGGAAGCTTCAGTTCTAATGATGTCAGCTGATACTGGATGATGCAGTCTTGGTAGATCTGTATTTTCGATAATATATCTTTGGAAGGGGGCATTAATTTGATTCTGTTGTACATTATGAATATACAGACACCAGCAAACAGGAACCTGGGCTTTAGTTAGAGTGGGTTTTGAACCTCTTCTATCCACAGAAAAATGACAGTTTTGTGCTACGGAAGGGCAGAGGACTATTGTTTCTGTTTCCGTCTGCGGGCTGTTATTTCTTAAAATGTTTCTGCTAAAGCAAATGTAATCATGATGGCATGCGTTATTAATTCAAAATAGCTTCTCAAATGGCTCAAGCTCGGGACAGCAGCGTGCCTGGTGCAATGTCATTTGTCATAATTCTTTGCTCTTGTGTTGTGCCTTTTCTCCAAGCCACTCACATACTACATTTGCTTTGTGTCTACATGAAAGACAAAGGATAAACCCTCCTTTAGTTAGACTTTTCCAATCCACTGCACTTCTCCACATTTACACTGTAGACAATCTACTGCTTTTCCTGATTGGCTCTCTTCATATGTCCTAGAGAGAGGATTCACACAATTGTCAAGGAAAATTATATTCCTCTGCTACCATCTGATTTGAGAATGAATTTTGTATTGGAAGCCATTTTACTCATGATACACCCCATGATCCTTTTCTGACACTTGCCACCATTAATTATGCTTTGCAAAGTCCATTACTTGTTAAAAATTCCTCGTTGAAAATCTGAAGCAAAATAATTTTTACTGAAAAACTACATTTTAGTACTTCAAAATAATCTTTGTTTTTTTTTTCAGGAAAATAGTGAAAGGTGTAACACTGGTAAACAAGAAAATAATATTCATAAAATCAAAAGGAGATTCCAAGTTACTTCTCTATGGTTTAGAGTTGCTGATGTGTATTTTAAGATGTCATAATTCTGATTGGTTGGTGTCCCTTTAAAGGAGAGTGTCAGCTGCTGTCATATGGAGTGCACCCCCAAAACTTGCTATTTATTCATACCCCAGTTAAAGCAGAAACAAACAACTGAAGCTAATCACGCTTGAAGTTGGGTATCGCCTTTGTGGGCTTTATGAGCCTATTTTTCTGAAATTAGAAATTGCCTGAGTGAAATGTTTCTAGCTAAACTGCTTTCTACTAAAGTCATGATTTTTACAGTCAGATAAATGCCCCTTAAGCTCCATTTATGTAAACGTCAGTGACATCCAGTGGCTAGCAGGCTGATCACAAGTGTGTCTCCCAGTGTGGGGGCCACACTCAGGCATGGCGCTGGAATCTGCTCTACACGCTGCATCATTGCTGATGCTCTGGTTCTAGAAAGCTTGTTGGGTTTTTTTTGGGGGGGGGGGGTGGGTGGGTTGATTGTTGTTGTTTTTACTAAATATGGTCCTCTGACTGGGAGGACTATACATTCTACTGTGAACTTTTTGAAACAGCACTGACAGAACTGAGAATTGAAAGTTGGAGATAAAGATGCATACGGAGATTACCCAGGAAAATACCATTGCTTGGAAAACATAATCAGCGTCAACACTAAACCCGAAGCTTGAAACTCTGCAGGTGTTATTTAGAAATGGTTATCAGGGAGCTTACACAGATTTCAGTGATACAGGGAGGACTTGTAAATTCTAGCGAGATTGGTTCATTATGCAGAGTTGGATGATGTTACCGCTAATGTTTCAAACACATATGCTTCATAAAATGGTCCACCTTAATTTGAAAAAAGGCATTACTTGCAATTATGTGAGCCACATAAATTTATTTGCAGACAGTCAATTCATATTGATCATAACCCGACCTCACAATGACCTTGAGGAAAGGTAGTCTGTGACTGGTATAGATATTGGGATCAATACCAGAGTGCAATTGACTACACCTAGTTACTGATAAATGAAGTAAAAAGGTACACTATTTTCAGAAACAAAGATAATAACAGCTCATTTAGTCAACTGTTTGCAAAGGTTTAATATTGATACATGTAGTTATAATGACATCCTCGGGCGTTTTCAAATGGCAGAAAACAATAGGGTGCAGAGTCACTGAGCACATTGAGGAGAAGGAATCATTACTTTCCGACGCTGAATAAGAAATGCCCCACTATTTCTGTCAACATTGCTGTGAACCAGGGCATTCTGTAAGCAGTACAGGCAGATCTTGATCCCAACACACAGGGCTGTTTGCTTCAGTGCTCTGTATGTGCCAGTTCTTGTGAAATGAAGCACCCTATTATGTGGGAACAAAGCCTCCAGGACCACACATTGTACGTTAGTACTACCCTCTCTTGCACATTTGCAGTGGAATTAGCTTGCCTATCCACAGGTAGAACCAACTGTAATCATGAGGAAGAGAGCATTTGGTCTCAGCGCATCTGCTCCACAGTGATGCATGCCCTTCTGCTATGGAAACTTTAAAGAAAGGATGTTAACAAAAAAAAATTTCCCCCGGTTGTTCCTTTCTCATTGCTGGGAATTCCACAGAGTGAACAGTTGGCAAGTTATGCAGAACCTAAGTAAATAGCGTCCATTGGCAGAGTGCTAACAGGTTGTGCAGCTTAATTGGAGGAGAGAAGTTCAGGAGCCGGCCAGTGTCTGTTATACCCAGTTGGTGAGTGGTGTCTGTGGAGGGAACGGAGTGATTTTGCAGTGAGCTCATTTTGGGTAACTAGTCAGCTTGCAACTGTGAGCCAGAGGATTTGCTTTCCGTGTATTTTTCCTTTTTCTTCTGTATAAAATATATGTCTATATCTCAAGCTTTGTTTATCTTTTGCCAGTACAATTTTAAGAAATCGGTGCCAGCACTCTGATACTGTCTTTCTGAGGAAGGGGAGTGCTGAGAGACCTTGGTGGCTATTACAACCTGCAAACAGAAGGAAAAGTCTGTTAGCATAGCTCAAGTTTCTTTGTTGATCTTTTACACTTAATCTCTGGTTACATTTCTTATACTGCCTTCCTGTTTCCTGTGCCTTTGCATCTTTTGGTACCTGTTCCTGCTCTTTTTTCTCTTATTCAGCTACTTATCAATAGACCCGAGTTTTCAATGTGGTGCTCCATCAATAAGCCTCTGACTGGTTCCGTTCATCAGTGTTCTGGGAAATCCTGTGTTATACTGGAGAACTGTAAATCTCTGTTATTGTTTCCCATAGCAGAAATAAAGAATGCCCTCTTATAGACACTGGGAGGAACTGAACTCTTTAGTGACATCTCTGCAGACACCCATTTGAAACACCTACAATCAAGGGACATGATAAGTTAAGGCATTAAGTACTGATTGCTTCAGTTTGCTTCAGTCTTTACTTTGCTTAAAAACTTTAACCAGCCTGATGGGACAGGCAGATTCTGGACTTCAGGTTTCCTGTGTCCTGCAGCTGGACTGTCTTACTTGAGTAGCTACTAACTTTCACCAAGAAGATATCAATTGCCGGGAGACGAAGAGCTGGTATTGGGTTTCGAGATGAAAATAAATAAATAAATTTAATAAATAAAAAGATATCTATAATTAGAAAGCCAAGAATAGAGGTTTGTATACCTTCTTCATACCAGACAGAAAGAGCAGAATATCCTCCTTGTTTGTATAAGGAAATTTTTGATACTAAATTCAAGAGTGATAATGGTGCCTCTCCCAGAGAGAGTTTGTTCTGTGATTGGGGGCTGCATAGAAAACACTAGTCTAGGGTTTCCTTGTTCTTCCTTTTCTCATGTTGGTAGGGATTGAGGTGGGACTTTGAGCATGCTGGGCAAACATTCTAAATATGGGTCATATTCTTGACCCCTGACTGTGTGCTTTCTTGAAGGTTTTGTGTGTGGTATATATTTGGCCAGAAGAATTCAGTTTTATATTCTAAAGGCTTTCGTTCATTTGTTTGTTTGTTTGTTTGTTTGTTTTTGGCAAAGCTGAATAGGAATCCTGATAAACACCTGGTAATGTGGTATTGTCCCAGAAGTCTTTGA
>NW_021620713.1:1796244-1842715 GCF_004785775.1 Grammomys surdaster | reverse complement strand
TTCTCTCTCTCTCTCTCTCTCTCTCTCTCTCTCTCTCTCCACCAAGTCCAATTCATGTTGCTCAAATATTCTTAGGTGTGGAGCCTGCCCTGTAAAGTGGTTGACCTCCCATGATCACACCTCTCAAGAAGACAGAACCTTCCTCTTCCAGCAGCTATCAAGTGTCAGTAACTCCTCAAGTTGGAGCAGGACCAACTTACCTCAGCCTTTCCACACTGGGTTTTGTCTGGAGTGAGTTATATAGATCTTGTGCGTGCTCTTACAATCACTATGTGTTTGTGTGTGTAATTCACCTGTTATGTTCTTAAACCCTTTTTCTCTGATTCTTACAATCTTTCTGTCCTCTCTTTCAAAGTTACCTGAGCCTTGGGGAAAGGAGTGTAATAAATATGTCCCATTTGGGGCTCAGCATGCCAAGGTCTCCTATTTTCTGAACATTGGCCGGTATGGGTCTCTGTGTTAATGGACATCTGGTACAAGAAGTTTTTCTTATGAAGGATGAGAGATGCATTAACTTATGGGTATAGAAATAAATCATTAAGAATCATTTTAATGCAATGTCTATTTAGCAGAATAATAGTAGAAGATTATCATTTAGGGCTTATGACTTATCTAGCCAAAGGTTCTTGGCCTAAAAAACAGTTCCAGGCCTGGGTTCCATCTTATGGAGTAGGCCTTAAATCCAGTCAAAGTATGGTTGGTTACACACATAAAATTCATGTCACTATTGTTCCAGTGTGCAAATCATGCTAGGACAGTTATTATTGTAACTCTTTGGGTTCACAGATGAGTAAGACTATTGATTAGTTTTTCTTTGGTAGTGAGCACAGCACTTTTCAGCACTATGAAAGATAGTAGCGATGAAGTTTTCAGATCAATACCTGCTTAATTTTTCTTTTATAGGTCAAGTATGTGGTGTTTTTAGCATCAAGTTCTGGAAGTGAAAATAGCTTACAGTGTTTGGCATTCTATGGAATCCCACTCAAAAAACTAGGTAACCCTTTCTTGGCACTAGGATTTTTATTTGGTATAAATATAGTTGCTGTATCCTCCCTCATTATAGGATAACTCCACTTAAGACATCATGAATAAATGGCTGTCCTTTACTATACATTGAAGAACCAACCAATAGTGAAGTTAAAACAAAGACTCACCCAGGGCATGGTGGTGCACACCTTTGATTTCAGTGCTCAAGAGGCAGGAACAGGCAGATCTCTGTGAGTTCGAGGCTGGCCTGGTCTACAAAGTGAGTCCAGGACAGCAATGTCTCTGTTACACAGAGAAACTCTGTCTGGAAAAATCAACCAAACAAGCAACCAATCAATCAAACAAACGAAAACCCAAAAAAGCAAAGACTCACTTTCTGTAAGACTCACTTTTCTATTTTTTCTGTCTGCTTTCTCTCTGTTCCCTCTTTTTCTTTGTCCTTTTCACTTCTTATCTTTCATTGTTCATCAGTGTTTCTTCTATAATAAGTATTTATGAGCATCTTCCATATGTTAGGTATATTCTGAGCCCCAAAAGTAAATTCATAAAAATAATATTAAGCTTGTATCAGATCAGAGTCAGAATTTAGTTTTTATTTTGATTGTTATTTGATTTTAGATAGAAACAAATGTCAAGTTCCTTTTTCTTGGCAATATAGAAAGCTATATTTCTATGTACTCTTGAACGTAAATAAAAGTATTTAATGAATTCTATGTTATCAGTTAGACACGAAGAACCTTTGTCTGATACTTCTGACCCAAGCTCATGAAGCAGTCCTTCAGTCTTCTTTTCTGTCTTACAAGAAAATTAATCTTGAAGCCACACAGCTATAAACACTAGCAGCCTATACTGCTAAGCGCTGTGTTTTAACCAGTGTATTTTACAGACACATAATATTGAGAGTCTTCATTTCCATCTCTCTCTATCTTTATAATCTGTGTATATCAACATCAAGTCACCTGTTTCTATATATTTCATATGTATGCACACACACCCAACTATGGGAACTTGCTTATGCCATTATGAAAGTCAAAATGTCACATGACCCATATCTACAAGTAGAAAATTGGTGGTTGTCATTCACACCAAATCCAAAGGCCTAGAAACTTGTTGCAGGAATTTTCCTGCCACATTGTATTTGCAGTGGAGCTTGGTGATTGGGCAGTAGAAGAGGAGGTAGAGCTGGGAGAAGGAAAGAGAAAGGAGAGGAAAGAAGGAAGAGAGAAGAAGGAGGGAGAGGAAAGAAGGAAGAGAGAAGAAGGAGGGAGAGGAAAATGGAGCCAGACATGGGTCTCTAGCAGTATCGAGTAATTATTCATGTCAAAAGGTTAGATATTGGGTAACAATTCTAATTGTGTGAACATCTTGTGTATTGAGTATCTGTTGATATATAAATCCACTGAATAATCTTTGAGCATTAAGAGTCTTCTTTCATCCTGGTATTTCCAGGTTGGCGGGCATTGTCTGCTTTGAGCTGAGAACCATGCTTGGAGCTGTAGAGTCTACAGAGGTGGCTGGTGAAGGCAGCGGCCACACCAGCTTTTCGTGGGTCCCAGGCCAGCATTTCTGGCTAGCCGGTGTTGTGTTGGAGCGGGGACATAGAGCACCAACATGGCCGCATCTTGGGAACTAGCCAAGCCGTGCACTGTTTTTGTTTTTGTTTTTTGTTTTTAAAGATCTCCTGCTTTAGAAACTATCTGGGACTGCCATTATAATTCCTGAAACCTGAAGACCTTAGAAACAGGAACCTCCTGTAGTCGGGCAGGAACCTCAATGGAGTGATAGGGAAACCAACCAATCCACAAAACTTTTGACCCAAAATTTATCCTGTCTACAGGAAATGCAGGGATGGGGGATGGAGCAGAGAGTGAGGGAATGACCAACCAATAACTGCCCCAGTTTGAGACCATCCCATGGGCAAGCACCAATCCCTGACACTATTAATGGTATTCTGTTATACTTGCAGACAAAAACTGTCCTCTGAGAGGCTTGATATGACAACTGACTCTGAGGGATGTAGGCACCCACAGCCAAACAGTGGATGGAGCTTGGGGACTCTTATGGAAGAATTGGAGGAAGAATTGCAGGCCCCAAAGGGGATAGGCATTCTTCCGGAAGACCAACAGTATCAAGTTATTTGGATCATTGGGGCTTTCAGAGACTGAACCACCAACCAAAGAACATACAAAGGCTGAACCCAGGCCTCTCTGCACATATGTAGCAGATGTACAGCTTGGTCTTCATGTGTGTCCTGAACAACTGGAGCAGGGGCTATCCCAAAAGCTGTTGCCTGTACTTGAGATATGTTCTTCTAGCTGGGCTGTCTTGTCTAGCCCTCAGTGGGAGATGATATGCCAAGGGTGGAGAGATATCCAGAGAAAGACCTACCTACTCAGAGGAGAAGGGGAGGGAAGGATGGGGAAGGGAATGATTGTGGGGGTCAGGTGACTGTTCAGGGGACAGTGAGCTGGATGTAAAGTAAATGATTAAAAAGTAAATAAAATAAAATGAATAAAAAGAAAAGAAACTGGAACTCTGATCTCTGAGATTAGAAGCTAGATTTCCTGCTGGAAGAAGAGGAGAGCGATTTCTCTCTATACATGGTTTTGTTTAGTCATCCTCCAGTTGATTGGATAATGTCTATGCACACTGGTGAGGGTAAATTTTCTTTACTCAGGTTCAAATACTTATCTCTTACAAAAAGACATTCCTACAGACACACCAAGAATGCTAGTTTGCCAGTTATCCAAAGTAACTCTTAACTGGCACATAAAATTAAATATCACACATTATCTTGTAAATAACTGCCATAGGAAGGTATTCGAACACTAGAGTATTTTGATGGAGAAACAAATATTTGATTTCATTTATAATTTTTGTTTCAGTTCACATGAGTTTTGCAAATTCTAAATAGGCATACAATCTCTGAGTATCTGTTTCTTTATTACAGAACAGCAATACTATCCTTTTTACTTACATAATGAAGTTACTTGAGCTAACACTACACACAAACTATTTAAGTTGGAATTATGCAGTAGTTGAGTTGAACTGCTTTGCATTTCAGAATTATAACTTACAATTTTATAAAAATTCATTTGGCCCAGGAATATGTCTATCACAATACCAGGATATGCTGTTTAGCTAAAGATTTCAGAAAGAGAAAGTGATTTGCTGCGGATGATTGACGGTTACTCTGTAATGAGAGTTGTGTTCGGGCTCTGATAATGGCTTCTTGTTTCTTCCCGAGGCACTGGTGGGCAACCTTATGCATGTCTCTCACCTGAAGCTTTCTTGTTGAGCTTGACACTCATCATCTGTTCTGTAGTCTTCACCAAGATTTCCAGTTTATACTTAAAAGCTTTTGTTCCAAAGCTGGATGTTTTGGTACTTTCTGAGACTATAGACTTTTGATGGCCCAAGATTTTCTATATCTTAATATTATTTTTAATGAGAAGGCTTGAATTCATCTGATAGTTTTTGCAAATTATGGTTTGGCTTTGCTTCCTCCCAACCTACTGTGAGAACTGAGCCATTGTACACTCTGTTTGTATTCTCTTTCTGAAAAACAAAATTCCATAGAGGTGCAGGATGGCATTATAACATATTTTTCAAAGAAGCAAGAGCTAGAGATATTTTTATTATTTGCCAATGGTCCTATGCTATACCAGCAGATATTGCTCATGTGTATATTTTGAGTAGTTACTATTAAAATCACTGCATTTTAGTTACATGAGCCCTAACACACACACACACACACACACACACACACACACACACACACACACACCAGTACAACAGTATTATTATACTAACTTAAATTAAATCACTATTGTAATAGAGTAAAATAGAGTAAACTCATTTTGTTACTCACTTAGCAATTTTATGGAGTGTCCATTGTATGTACACCAGGCACTATTCTACACACTGGTTTGCAATGGTGAAGAAAAGCATTTATCTTTTATCTTAAAGCGTTTGCATTCTCTCAGACAGAAACAGATGGGACTACACAACACTGGATAACTTCAGATTATGAGAAGTGTTAAAACAGTAATGCTAAAAAGAGTCTGAGTATAAAGTGAGTTGTTATTTTGCATCAGATAATTGGGAAATACCTCTTCTGAGCAAGCGTTGACATTCAGCCTCAAATGGAATAGAAGATAAACCTGATGTCTGTGGCATCAAGATAGTATTTCAGGCCTGGGAAAATGTTACTGCCATTAATTTATGGAAAGAAGATTGCAAAATTGAAATCCCTAATATTTATTTCAAGTGTAAATTGTAACTAATTAACTGCAACACAACTCTTTTAATTTTATATTATATCCTAGTTAGGTTTCTACTGCTGTGATAAAGATTGTGGCCTAAACCAACTTTTTGCGGAAAGGATTTACTTCAGCTTACACTTCTAGGTATCATGTTGTCCATCACTGAGGGAAGACAGGGCAGGAACTCAAGGCAGGAATCTGGAGGCAGGAGCTGACATAGAGGCCATAGAGGAGTGCTGATTTCTGGCTTGATCCTCTAGCTTATTCAACATGCTTTCTTATAGAACCTACAATCATCAACCCAGGGGTAGAAGTGCCGCTTACCATGGGCTAGGTCCATCCACATCATCAATCACTAATCAAACAAACATGCCCCCTCTGCCTGTCTAAAGGCCATCTGATGGAGGCATTTTCTCAATTGAGGTTCTTCTTCCATGATTTAAAAAACAAGCAAGCAAGCGAACTAACTAACAAAAACATGCTGGAAAACTGGTCCCCGTTTTTGACACACAAACATATCACTGTTAAACCATAACCTTTCCTTTTTTTTGTTCTCAAGACAAAAACTCTTCCAAGTTGTAAAACTCTGCTAATTAAGGTCAAAGTCTACCATTGACCGAATAGCCTTCTGAGGATGGCCCTCTGAGCTTGGCACATAGTGGAGGACTCCCTTCATTGGCGGGGCTTCCCCTTCTCTGACCTTGTCTGGGGAGTTCAAAACCCCCCAATGTAACGGCCCATTCTGCTGCTTTGGTCCGCAGGTCAGGGCCTAACAGGAGAGAGAGAGAGTGGGGATAGAGAGACTAGAGAGACGAAGAAACAAGGCAGAGTATGCTCTGGAGACGAGACAGAGTCTGCTGAGTCGGCTCTGGAGATGGAGTCTGCCCTGTTCTCTCTTCAAGTCTCTCCTTTTATATCTCTCCTGAAGTCTCACGTTGTGTCCTGCCTTTAATCTCTCCTTGAGTCTCTCCTTGAGTCTCACCTTTAATCTTGCCTCGGGTCTCGCTTTGAGTCTCACGTCGAGTCTCTCAAGTGCTGGGATTAAAGGCATGTGCCACCATTGCCTGGCCTTAATTGAAAGGATCAAGATAATTATCAGAGTGTGTTCAGCTGTTGTAGGCTGTTGAAAACAAGTCTCTTGTCAGGGTATATGGCTCAAGATGGCTGCAAAGATGATAGCCGCTCTCTGCTCAGAGTCGGCTCCCAACACTCCAACATGCTTCTACTTGAAGAATGTCACATAGCCTTAGTCAGATTGCAGGTTCAATGTCCTTTCTCCTGATAAGAGCCAGGTCAGCTAGCACTCAAGATTCCCCACACTAATGAGACATTTCAGCCGATGACATTTGCTGATACCCATCCTGGATATTTCTACCCCCCACCTCCAGCTCAAAACTACATAAGCTTTGAATCACTCTAGGTAAAGTTGATTTGCCTACCTGCATTTGGCCTCGATGTGTCTTCTTCACCATACATACTGGACCAGTATCAGCTGATGGTCGCTGATGGTAGGGAGGGTCACAAATATTAATGATGTAAAACATTCTAACTTTTAAAAGTCTCACAGTCTTAAAAATGTCAATACTTAAAAGCCCAAAGTCTCTTTAAAATATTCAAGTATTTCTAAAAACCCAGTTTGTTAACTGTGGGCTCTGATACACCAACACCAAAAACAATAACAATACAAATCATGATAATAACAACTTACTCTCTTAGTTTAAGTGGGAAGAACCAGGGCACAATTATATTCAAATCAAAGCAAACCTAGTCTTTTAACAGTACAAAGCTCCGGCCAAATATCTGAGACTCACCATCTTCTGGGCTCTGAATGGCTTCTGCAGCTCTGCTTCTATGGTTCTGCCATCCACACATGCATAGCAAATGTCACAGGCTCAAGAGGGCACTGGAATCTCCCAAACTTGGGAGTCTCTTCTGTAACCGAGCTTCAGCTTCACCAATAGCCTCTTCTGGGTTCTACTCAGGGACTCTGATTCTACAGCATAGTGACAAGTCACAGCGTCTCTGCATGATCCCTTTAGTCCTATGGCTTCCGTTTAACTTAGGATTCACATCTTTACTAGTGTCTTCTCCGGGCCTCTTAGAGTGCCAAATCTCATCTGTTCTTTATAATCTCTTCTTGCCTTCAAAACCCAGTACATGCTGGGAAATTGTTAAACATTGTCCAGTTTGACTGACAGTATGAGATACAACCTTAGTCCCCTCTGGACCACAGCTTCTGAGTATTGACCCGAAGGACACAGTCCCAGAAGATTGTAACTCAATGATGCTAGCCTCTTCTTAATCACAGCTAATTTCCCAGCGCCACAAAACTGGCATCAATTTTTCCAGTAAAGCACGGATTTCACTTCAGTGGCATTGATATATTGTTAATCACAGTTGATTCTTTAGCCCCAGATGACCAGAACCACATGTTCTTAATTCAAAACATCACTCAAATGGCCCTGGTACAGTCTTTGTTTCTCTCTGAAACTTCACAAGCCAGGTCTTCATCAACTGCACTGCTTTCAGTGTTATCTTCCAAGTTCCCACAATAGCAGCCAACGGCTTCTCCAGCCCAAAGTTAAAAATCCTTCACAATACTCCCTAAAACACATGACCAGGTGTGTGGCAGCAATACCCCAGGACCTGGTATCAATTTATGTCTTTTAAGGTTTCTATTGCTGTGATGAAGACCATGATGAAAAGCAGCTTAGGGAGGAAAGGGTTTATTTTATCTTAGATGGTCAAGTAACAGTTCCGTCACTGAGGGAAGTCAGGTTAAGAACTCAAAGCAGAAACCTAGAGGAAGGAACTGAAGCAGAGATCCTGATAGAATGATGCTAACTGGCTTGCTTCTCATTGCTTGCTCATGCTTAGACAACTCAGGACCACTTGCCTTGAGACAGTCCTCCACGGGATGGCCTACCTACATCAATCTTTAATAGAGAAAATTTCCTATAGGCAATCTGATTGAGGCATTTTCTTAATTGAAGTTCCTCTTCTCAGAAACTCTAGCTTGTCTTAAATTTGTACAAAAGAAGCAACAAACAAACAAACAAACAAACAAACTACCCAGGCTAGTTAAATTCTAATGTACAATGTGAATGTTTTTGAACATGTTTGAGCTTATTTAGAACCCACAAAGATTTTCTTGGATAAGAATGAGCTACGTGTGTGAGAATCTTGGGGATGACAATGCAGGTAAAGAATTTCTCCAAACAGAAGAGAGTTTGATGTGTCCAAGGAAGACAGAAGGGTGTGGCCTGTGAACAGATTGGGAGTGAGAGACAGTGGTAGGAAGTGAAATTGGAACCAGTGTCTGGACTATCTGAGATTTGCAAAGAATAAAGTAGAGACAATTTCCTCAACAAGCCCTTTTGGACTGGGTCCTGGGTATGGGCATGAGCAATGTTCATTTTCTTTTTAACAAAAGTGTTTGCCTTTGGTTAGGACTAAAGACCTTTTGTGATTCTACATATGCTTTTGCCTCTATACAGCTTCATGTCTTGAAACCTTAGACCTACATACTCTGTAACGGGTTTGCACATTTACCTTTCATGAATGAAATGTGATCATTTTATATAAAATTTTCCTTATTAAAAGATTCTCGGCTTTAACACACTGAATTTCAACTGTATTTGGTGCTTATTTATTTAGTTTTAATTTTCACTTTATTATGATTTTAAAAGGTGTTTCAAAGTGTTGGGGAATTCACAAAAAAAATTTGGACAGCACCCAGGGCAAGAAGAAGCCACTTTTTCATGCCCAGTCATGACGCCAAAGGGTTATTCTGGAGATTGAGCTCAGTGCAGTTGCTGCAGACACAATATCAGTTGTGTTTCACAATGATGCTCAGCTACCACAGAAGATGAGAGCTATCTTTGAAATATTGCTAATTCAGGTGTGCTCAGAGCCTTCCTTTATGCCATGTGGTGGCGGAGACAGGGCAGTCAGTTCTGTGTTGTCTGTCAAGTCACAGAGCATCTTTCCTGCTTTATTTTCCCTCCAATTGTTATTGAAAGTAACTAGTCACAATGCCTAAGTCTTGCTTGGCCTCTGCTCTGCTCTGTATAATCAAGCCCCAGACAGGGCCCCCTGGTTTAGAGGTCCCTTTGTGGGACTGATTTAGGTAGAGGCAGGATCATGAATAAAGAGCGCTCACCCTCTTCTTCAGAGGGAGGGGTAGGAGAGCCTTCCCAAACATCTCTTTTCAGAACCAGTATTTGGCTAAGAGCTTTAATTTCATTAGACAAATGGGGGCTGGGTTTTTCCATGCATCTCAGCCTCCTTTAATGTGTAAATTACATAGGATTTGCCACTCATTACAATGGTGATATGATTATTGGCCACACTGCACAGGCTTCAGTGATGGGGTAGCTAAGAAGTGGCATGTGTGGGAAAAATTGGATAGCACATTTTTTTTTTTAAAGTCACAAGCCTTCAAGAGAATTGAATCCACAAACATAAGACTCCCAATGGTTTTTTTCAGAATGCTTCATGCCCAGCTGATTTCTGGGTAGACTTGGCATCCTGGGAGGAGATGGATTTGTGGGGCGATGGCTGCTCAAGGCCAAAGGGAGTGGTATAGGGCAATCGTTTTGGTTTTAGCAGGAACAGTATTAGCTGCTTGACTGCAGGAAGATATACCCTTTAACTCCTGTGAACTTTAGTTTCACCTTTTGTGAAGGAGGGATAACAAATGTCTTCCCCATATCTTTAGGCTCTTAAAGGAACTTCATTTATGGAAACTGATGTATATGAGTACATTAGGAAATACCATTCAAACTGGTTCATGTGTTCCTTATAGTAACCTTTAGGAATAGCTCTAGCTAAATGCATTAAAGAAGAAAGAAGAGGAGGAGGAGGAGGAGGAGGAGGAGGAAAGGAAGAAAAGAAAGAAAGAAAGATAGGGAAGATGAGAGAAAGAAAGAAAGAAAGAAAAAAAGAAAGAAAAGAAAAGAAAAAAGAAAGGAATAGATAAATAAATAAATAAATTACCCAGCACTCCAAATGCTTCATGGTAAAAGTTCAGTAGAAACACTTATAGTTTAAAAGGTTCTATACAATGTGCTTTAAAATAATGTAATTAATTAGTTATTATTGAGGGGTATGAGTGCATGCATGTATGTGGAGGTCAGAGGACAGCTTTGTCCTGTTGCTTATATTCTTCAACCTTTTCGTGGATTTTAGGGATTGAACTCAGACTTGAGCAGTAAGTGCCTTTATCCACTAAACCGTCCTGACTGCCCCAAAATGTATGATGGAAATGTTATTAGTAGACTGTTGTCTATAGCAACACATTCAAGACTATGAGAATCTCCTTGTTAAAACAACTATTTATTTACCGTTTTGCTTATTATATATCTAGAGTATCCTCAGAGGCCACTTTTCTCCCACAAATACATTCACAGCCTCCTGCCCCTAGCTTCCCAAGATAGGATTCTTCCACACTGGCGATAGCTTCAGCACATGCTTCTAATTTGGAAGCTGGGGACAGAAAGAAACTTCAAAATCCTTGAAAAGAGATACTTTGGAATTGAGAGACCACCATAGAGAGAAATGCTTCACAGTGAAAATACTTTGTGACTCTAAAATCATGACAGAGAACCCATCTGACAGTTTGTGCTACTATTTGAGCATAGTGGCCAAGAATTTATTGTCTTCCTCTAAACTCCTAAAGCCAAATTATTCTGCAGTAATAGAATATGATATAATTTCTACCTTTTCGTATTTATTATTCATTTTTAGGTATTATAAACTGCCAGAAATTTAAGGAGCCAGTAACTTATTAATGTAATATGATGCTGGCATTTTACTCATTTACTCATTGTACAAAATGACCAAGCAATAACATTTTATATTTGCTTGATGTTTTGTATTACAAAATACACACATTTCTTTTAGATTTTCAGAGTGTATTTTTAAGGATACTGGGTCAAAAGATGTGTTTCTGAGAGAACAAATACATATATGTGTATAATTGTTGGCGTGGTAAAGCTTGGCATTCATGAGATATTCTGGTTCTAAAAGAAAACCATGGCTCCCTTCACACAATAAGTATGTTAGAGTTTGCACGGAACAATGTGCTTCCCCAAGACTGTAATTAATGGAAGAAAGTGGTCAGAAGCAGCAGTATTTTTCAAGGCCTATAGTTAGCTTTCCAACTCTGTGCAAAGGTTGGCTGCATGGTTTCATTTCTCCTTAGTTCGTGAAGAAATAGATACTTCTGAGAGTACGATAATAAGGAAAGGGGATTATTGGTTGCACTGCCTGCAACAGAAGTTGCTGTACTGTGGTCACATGAGAGAAGTGAGCAGGCCTCAGCATCTCTACTCCTAAATGTTCCGCTGTTGCCCCCTTTCAGGCCTGCTTGTGATTGTTACAGTTCTTTGGCCTTGGTTTGCCTTGTCTGTCCTGTCTGTGATGAGAGGCCAGCTTGTCTGCCTTCTGTTGTTCACAGACCACGTTCTTTCCTCTTTCCTCAGGTCTTGCCATCCAGTGTACTAAGGCCAGGCCTACTTCTATCTTGTGCTGTGGACTCTATGTGTGATGCTTCATGCACTGACAGATGCTGATGTCCACTTTTGTTAAGATGACATGCAACCATAGTTTTCTCTTTGTTGAAAGCTTCTAGAAATGCATGCTAGCTTGCTTTGAGTTTCGGTTTTCCGTTCCAGGGACCAAAGACTACATGTCTCGGCCTCTACTTTCCCTATCACTGCCATTTGGAAACTCCCACTCTGTTACAGAGCCAGGGCCTCCTGGACTTGAACTAGCTTAGGAATGCTTTAGTGCTCTTACAGCAGCTATGAGTAAATGTATACTTACTTTCAAGCAGCAGGATATATCTTTAATGTTAGCATCTAGACCATTGGCGGGATTCACTTTCTAGTATATCTATCTGACTCAAAATTATTCCAGTTCCCTCCTCAGAGAGGAATCAAGATAACTCATGTAAAGATATGTTTCCCATAACTTTCTTCGGGCTATTTATGCATATGAAATGCATAACCGTATTTGGCAATTCTCACCAGCTTTTTGTACATAGAACAGTAAATCTTATTAAAGTCCTTAGAGTGACTCACATCTAACATTGAGGTTCCTTCAACATGATCTGGAATAAAGTCACCCTGGGAAAACGTCTGAATGCCAAGCCCACTTCCAGTAGTTTTTGAGGAAAGGACATGCTATAGAAACAGGTCTCACTATCTCCAATTTCTTTGGCAGTGAATACAAAGAAAATTTAAGGACAGGGGCAGTTGTATGACATACAGAATAGAGGGACTGAGGCTGGAGATGTTGATATATGTGGTCTGTCTGGAGGTTGTCCACAGACAGGCTTCTGACAGGTGGGTCTCATATATGTTTAGTCTGACTGTGTGTCTGTTCAGAAATGGGACAACCATTGTTTTTTAGCTTTTTCCTATGTCTGCCTAGACACAGCATCATTCCTCACCAGAAATGCTAAGGGTAAAGACTTGGTTGCTAAGCCCTGCACTAGGACAAGGATATTCTGGGTGAGCCCACAACATCACAAACCAGTAGCATCACTAGTAGCCTCTAAGTACTGCTGTCATTACATAGGACATCAGGGAACATAAGCAATTCAGCTTTCAACAGCTTAAGTTACAGAGAATGAGAAAAAAGGTTTATAGATAAAAGAGTTAAGTAATTGAGGGTTCCAACTTTTTTTTTTTAATAAAGTCTGGCTAGAATACCTTTCCATTTCATTTCTCTATACAAATGGTAAAAAATGAATTGGATTTATTTAATATAGAAAGAGATGAGTCTATATAGTGGCAGAGAACAGATGTTTTCCGCTACTCCAAAACATAAAGTTGTGATACTTTTTAAATTTCTCTTGAACTGTTTGTGACTGGGGTTGCAAATCTGGAACGGGTAGCTCTAGAGTAGATTCTGGAAACCACTACTACTTCAGTTTTGTCTTAAACTAGTGACATCACTTTGTGAATTCTTTATCAATAGCCTTGAGAGATATTACAGTATATAATGCAGAGTATTTTCATTTAATTTATATTCCCTGACATCAGTGATTATAACTTTCAATCCAAGTGTGTTATGAACTGCTGCCGATGGTAGAGGTGGCCAATACTACACACTTGGTTAGAAAACATTGTGGATATAAAAGTCCTTGTCTTTTATTCTCTGGGCTCAGTGCAGAGCTTTATGAACCCATCTTCCTGGAAACTTGCCTGAAGGCAGAGTGATGGACTAGATTTCTTACTTAGATTCCTTCCAAGCCTCTGTCTCAGAGCTCTGCATTGTTGCTAGCCAATGAAGTTAGCTCTGGTGGGGTGTGCCCAGAACTTGAGCCTATGTGTAGAATGCCCAAAGACTTGTTGAGTTTAGTTAAGAACAAGTTCCCTTTTCCATCCTTGTGGTTGTAGGCTGCCTCTGTAGTGCTCTCTGCAGACTTCACTCCATGTGTGGGACTCCAGTCGGAAGTGACTGAATGAATGGATGTGAATCTATTGTGTGGAGGGGCTACTCTTTCGTGGGGCTAAGATTTCCCGTGATTTGTTTGTCTTCAAGGGGCATGGCAAGGAGCCCAAAGACATTATCAGAACCTTGCCATGGTGATGGTCTAATGGGATCAATATGGATGTGGGCCAACTACTTGGTGCTGTTGATAACATTTCCACCTGTACAGATGTGGTGTGGTTGTACTTAAAGTAAGTGTCTCCTAAGTTATTCCTTTATAATTCTAATAAGCAAAGAGACAGCAGTATAGTTTTGTTTTAATATATATAATTCACATTAAAAGAAACTCCCTAAGCCATTCTGTCTTCAGAAAAATTTTAAGAAACCAGAAAAATATTGAGGCTCATATATAAGTAATCTTAAATCCATAACCTAGAAATAATCATTACTTACACTATGGTGCAACTATGGTCAACAGTTGACACTTTCAAGTGGACTGATCACATGAGAACTGACACACTTACACATCCTACTAGATGTTATATGTTTACCCTGAAGAAAAATTGCTTACTATGTAAAATAAAAAAAATGTTTAATTTAATTAATCTATTTTTGTATGAGGGCTGGTGGTGGTGATGGTAGTGGTGATAGTGGTAGTGGTGGTGGTGGCGGTGTTGGGTTATATGTGTGTGTATGTGTGTTGTGTGTCTGTATTTGTGCTGTGTTCATGCATATGTAGATGTCAGAAAGTAAGTACTCTCTTTTGTCAATCCTTATGTCCCATGTTGCTTGAGACTGAATCTCTTTGCTGTTTGCTGCTGTCTATACCATGGTAGTTGATCTCTGAGCTGCCAGGGGTGTCTCCTGTCCTGTGTCTCATCTTACCTTAGTAGGACTGGGATTACACACATGCATGGACTATCACACCCAGCTTTATGTGGTTTTATCTCTAGCCCTACAATGGGAAAATTTAAAGTTCATTTCAAGGTGACAGAGATTCTTAGTGTTTTAGAGGGAAGTAATTTTTATCTTATCACTCTTTGGAATGTATCCTGAAAAGGTTGTATGGGCTACTCTTGGCCATCAGTTTCCACTCACTCCCTCTTAGTGCACTTGCAGCCCTGTGAGTTTGATCCATCACACGCTTCCTCTTTCCACTGCCACACTAGTGGTTGGATTCCATCCAAGCCCATAACTTCCTTTTATTCTTTTAACTTAAAAAAAAAAACAAAAATAATGATTTCTTTTAAATAATTTAAATCACTTTGTAGAATGTTGCTTAATTTGAAACAATAAAATCTGTCAAGAAGGAGCTGCTGGTTGGCTGCCTAATTACATCTGAACCCTATGTCAATCAATCCTTTTACTGTGTGCCATGTCCATTTAATGTTTCTATTGCGTACATAGGTGGTGCAGTGAATTATTATATATTTTATGGACTTTAGTTGTTCACAATTAAAAAAAAGTCATATGCACATATAGAATTTTAATTTTTTTTCTAACTCTTTCTTTCTAATTCCATATGTGGGGTATTGTTAAATGTGTGTTTGGGGACCTAAGTTCTGTTAATGTAACTATATATAGTTCCTGTGGTTGCTGCTGTTTACTTTAAATTTTCAAGGGAGCATTTTCTCAATTTGTTAGTACTAGTTGTTATTCTAATGACTTATCTGTTTGTTTGACATTGTTTAATCTCCTAAAAATACAAGCATTGTAAGAGCAGGGGCATTTTTTTGTGGTTCCTGGTTATATTCCTAGCATCTAGAATAAGTCTGGCACATAGTAGGCACCCAACAAACATCAGTTTATTGAGTAGATAAACTACTAAATTCACATATATACAATACATATAATTTTTGATGGCTTCTCGGTGTTCTCTAATAAAGCTGTGTCAATGTGTACTTTATACCAACAGGTTGACCTTTTGTCAGAAGAACTTGAAATGGTATAGGACATGTCTTTCCTTGTGTGTGACACTAAGTTTAGGTCTTTTTGCCTGACCCCTGCCAAGTATGTAATTTCACCTCAGAGGGGCTGAAATTAGCCCATTGCATCAAGAGGACATAGTCCACTAAGTTCTTCAATTATTCTATAATCCCCAGGGAACAAATACATAAGTTAAATGTTACTAGACCTCTGGCTGTTTCCTTTGAAGTAAGCTTTATCACTAAAGTATCAGACAACCTTAAAAGGCTCTTTGGTTCCTCTTGGATGGTTACTTATTCAATGTTAGGGGATGTTCTGTCGTTAGAAATCATTCTTTTTCAGTATCTTATGCAGCAAATGACTTGCTCCAAGTGCTTATGGCCCCTGGAAAACCCTGAATAGGGCCCTCCTCCAGAGGTTATACAGGCATAGTGCTCAGAGATAGGAAAAGCCTCCCAATAGGCAGACCTATTCCACCTGGGCATGCTCTTTAGGGAGGCTGATCTTCCAGAGCTGATAATCAATGACTGGCAAGAATGCAATAGCTAGGGCAACCTAAGACAGGCACGGTTCCTATGGCAGTCACCCCCTGAGGTAGGGTCAACAAGGTCAGAGCACAGAACTCTGGCTCCCACTAAGCTGTCGACTTTTAAACCAAAAGGGATGGATATGTAGGAGGAGTGGATATGCAGCAAGCTCTGAATAGCAGCCTGCAATGGCCCACACATGTGCAGCAGGTGCTTCAGCATTTACTAAGCCCAGAACCTAACCAAAAGCTGATGTAAGCTGCAAGAGATGTGCAGTTACTGGTAGAGGAAACCTGGGCAGAGTGTATAATGGTGTTCCCCACTACAACAATAAATGAGTCTGTGTCATTAATTCCATGCCTTCTTACCCCCTACCCACAAGGACCATCCTGATGGGCCGAGGGCTAGGGCAACACTAAGGCTTAGTTAAAAGTTTATCTGTTATTTACATTTATGTGACTCCATGTCCCAAGGAACAAAAATGTTGGCTATTAGATTTGAGTTTTCCTTCTGAAGAGTTTGTGGTTGTACCATATATTAAATTAAAGCATAAGGATTAAGCATTGTTCTTGTAACTTGTATAGATGGAGCCTGAAATGTCATATTCCCCAGTCCCTGCTCATGTGTTTGAATGCTTGGTTCCCAGATGGAGCTGTGGTGTTGTGAGGGAGACTGTGAATTTTTTAGGAATGGGCCTGACTGACAGAGGTGGGGCACTAGGAACAGACCTTGAAGTTTAGCCTGGTCCCTTTTCTGTCCCATCTCTCTTTCCTGCTAAGCCAACATTTCTGCTTCCTGCTCCCACCTCCGTTCCAAAGTGTTCTTGTTATCATGCCATTGCCACTGAGGATTGAAAACTTCTAAAGCTGTGAGCCAAAAGAAATTCTCCCTCCCTTAAGTTGCTTCTGACCTGTATAACATCATAATGCTGCACAAAGTAACAAAAACACAGGTTAATGTATTTTGACCATATTGCCCCTGAGAACATTAATAAAAGTTTTATATTCCTACAAACAATGAACCAAAGTGTTTCTTGCCACATCCTTGGTTTACAGAATGATGTTCCTGTTCTGTTTTTTTTTCTTATCCACTTTTGGAGTTCAAAGGATTTTTATTTTCATCATTACTGTTATATAGTATGCTGGCTTGTTTTTGCCAGATTGATACAAATCTAGTCAAGCTGAGAAAAGGGACTCCCAACTGAAGAAGAACTGCCTGTATCAGACTGCACTCTAGGCAAGCCTGTGTTACAGTTTCTTGAATACTGATGTGGTCAGACAACACACTGCTGGTAGTGGTATCCATGGCCACATGACCCTTGGTTGTTTAAGAAAGCAGTCTCATACTCAGTTCTAAATGGGATGTCTTCATCACAGCCCTCCCCTCCAGGCTCAGGGATCTAAGCAGAAGAGGAGGGAGAAAGACTGTTAGAGGCAGAGGTGGTGAATGACGGCCAGACAACAGCCTCTTCCAGACACAGCAGGACTGATGTACTATGAACTCACAGTGACTATGTCAGCAAGCACAAGACCTACAGGTTCAAACCAGATAGGTCCCATCCCTGAGAGGAAGAAGTGAAAAATGATCCCACCCCTAACCACCAAGCTATTTGCAATTGATACATGTTGGCAGAGAGGAAAATGGTTTTCTTCATCGGAGTCACTATATATATCAACCACGCTCCAGGGCAAGCCCCATGTCTAGGAGTAGTTGGCTAATACAAAAGAGACTCCATGGTATTCTTTTGTGTGTGTGGACTTTTTGTTTTGGCAATTTTTGTCTTATTTTTTTTTGTTTGTTTTGATTTTCATTAAATTTTTTGAGAGGTGGGGGCATGCAGTTGGGTGGGTAGGGATGTAGGGAGAATCTGGGAGTTCAATCAGGAAAAGACATGATCAAAATGTAGTGTATGAAAAACAATTTTAAATAGTAAAAAAAAAAATTATATCCTCAGAAAATGTTTAACTAGGCAAACCTATTTTATCATACAGTTTACTAGTAGGTAATTTACATGCATTTTTGATTTATTAAGGCTATTATCTCAGGGGGGATGGAGGATGGGAGGAAGAGAGAGGAGAGAGAGTGGAGAGAGAGAGAGATGAAAAGAATAGAAAAGAAAGAAAAGAAAAAACAAAGTAGGCTGAACAAGCCAAGGTGAACAAGCCAGTAAGCTCTCTCCGTGGCCTCTGCTTCGGTTCCTGTCTCCAGGTTACTATCCTGTTTGAGTTCATGGCCTGACTTCCCTTCATGATGGAATGCAACTATACGCCGAAATAAACTCTTTGCTCTTCAAGTTGCTTTCGGTTGTGGTATTTATCAAGCAATGTAAACCTAAGTAAAACAATTAGTCAAGGCACCTCCAATAGCTTTAATAAAAATTTGCAAATTTTAGCTTGTAAAGCTTATTTGCTTGTTGACATTATTTCACAGTCTGGGTGTTTGAATTACTTTTCCATAGAGTTTCTCTCCATGGGGACTTGCGATGTAAATGTTTTAGTCTATCTCATTGTAGTGGTTAACATCCTGGTTAATGAAAGGTCAGGGAGAGGAGGAGCATATGTGGTGCTTATGAAGGACAGTGAGCTAGATATATACCCAGAGGAAGGAGCTTAGGTGTAAGCACTTTACGGTCACTTCAGAATTCAAGTCCATATTTCTGTCTTTGATGGCCAGAACTCATTCATGCCTCACACAGAGGTGCAGAGGTAGAGACTCCATGGGTAACTCCTAGTTGACTCATATATTGTGTTTTTAGGAAGGTTCTAAAAATATCTTTTAGTTTCCTGGTAAGTAAAGACTTTAGGGTACTCATCAGTAGGTGTGATATCTCCAATTCTGATCAAATGGTCTAATCTTCCAGTTCCTATGGCAACAGCCCGAACTTGGCTAGTACTATTCATAAAGTTAAGGCAAATAAATAGAACCAGCAGCAGTCTTGTCAGAGATGTGCTTGCTTGTCCTGCAATGGAGGAGAAGCAGTATTCAGTTTACCCACCTTTAGAGTTCTCCTTGGTGTCTGGGAACATTTCCAACTCGGATAATTGCATTCTGCTGATCTAAAATCCCCCTGTAGTTTCCTTCGGATGAGCTGCCTTCATTTCCCTCTCTACACTTCACAGCACAGTATTACTGACACCCACTGATCACTCCATTCTGCAGGAGAGCTGCTTACATTTCCCCATCAGGAAGGTGATGCCTGGGTAAATATACAGAGTCTCGAGCCCCCTTGGTCCTTTAAGGGGGAAATACACACCTGATGGATTACTAAAATTCCTCACTTGAAACTCTAGCTTCTGGATGAAGTTTCTGTTAGGCTATAAATTTAGCTCTAGTAATTTAAAATATAATGAATCTTGCTAAGAATATATAGTCTTTTTTCACTCAACAAGTGATACCATACATACTGCTAAATATGACATATTATGATAAATTCTAAAGTGATACGGATAGGCTCTAGGCTATTATAGCATTCCCATAGCAATATGTTAACCTCCACTTCAAAGATCTTCTTCTCCTAGGCTTCAATGAATAGAATTAGCATTTTGAGGTCCTTCTTTTGTCTTTCTGGAATATCTGCTTTTTGAAGTAGTCTACATCATCTCTGCTTAATAGCTTGTTTGCTAAAACATTAAAACTTGAGGGTCAATGCACAATGAAAAGGCTCTTCAACAAAGTATCTGAATAAAGTAAAGAATGAGTTTGCTTTAACAAAAACCATTGCCTGTGATGGACTCAATGGATTTGGATGAAACGTGCATGAAAGAGTCCAGAATCAGGATGTACATTTACAAGGGATTCTTTTTAGTTGGGGGTGGGTAGGGGAAATCCATATGAGGACAAAAATGATAGCCCTGTGGCACCCTCAAAAGGGTTTTTATAGCTTTTAATACTGTAAAGCCACTGATATATGAAGGATGCCCAGTACTGTAATGATCTGGTCAGAGATAGGATTGTGTCTACCTAATTAAATGCAGTACCTGTTAGATGTTAGAAGGATCGAATGATCTTTAAGTGTCATATAGGAGCTTGGAGTGACTTCACTTTGTACCATACCATGCTTGTTTTCCTGGTTTTAGATCAGTCCCAGTTTGCTAACAAAGTGAAAGCATGTATAGTAACTCTGCTTTGTACCAGCAGCCTCCCAAGAGACCATGCTTGGTTTACTGGGGCTGTGGGGATTAAGCCTGAGCAGGCTTCCCTTCTATTTGAAATGTATGCTATTGATATCAGTGCTTAGAGAGAATCAACCTCTGCAATGAACAGATCATGCCTGGCTCCATAAAGTCTACATTGCATAGTGAGACGTATAGGCTGGGTGGACAGGGGCCAACGAAGGCTTTTGCTCTGGTAAGCAAGTATTAGGTAATGAGCTAAAGAGTATTTCTCTGGCCTGGTCTTTAATATGCAATCTATTTACATGGGTTATGCACATAGATTTGAGCTACTTTCTGGCACAGACATCCACTGAGGTGGAATACCACCTCATAGGTGGTAGTGAAGCTACTGTATAAACGTTTCCTGTCTGCCATGCGGTGCTGTCTTTAAAACAAGCATGCCCCTCCCCTTGCTCATTTACAAGCAGTTGGAATCAATTTTCATGGACTTCTTCCAACAAGGACTGTATCCAAACTGTTTTGGGTTTTTTGAACCTTCCATTCTATATTTGCTGTGTTTAATGAAAAGCCTGGATCCCCCAGTGCTGAGCAGTGAACCCATGGTGGTCTTTCAAAAGCCTCTCTGAGTCTTGTTGGATTTATAGAAAGAGACAATACATGCAGGGGCCGTGGTTAAGTCAGCTGCTTCTTGCTCTTCTGCAGCTAAGGCTGGTCTCTGGTATCTTCCTGCCACGGATTATGCATTTCTATTGTTTTTAGCTCCTGATTCAGGGAGGAATGCAGCTCTCTTGAAGGCAGATGTGACTCATGGCTGTTGCATAAAATGCAGAACACTCTTGTGTATGCTGTGTGGTAAGCCTATCCAGGTTAATGTCCCTCTGCTTGGACTTTTGGGAAAAACAAACACAAAAACAAAAAACTCTTAAATTGTCCCATGGAAAGGGACATTTTAGTGCCGAGCTTTATTCCATGAGATTAAAAGTGAAACATGTAACCACAAAGCTGGTTTCTGTCATCCCCCTGTCGGAGTCAGCAGTCACGCCAAAAATTAGATATTTGATAGGTCTGTGAGAGAAACAGATGCCGAGGGATGCCATTCCCACAATTTAGACCCCTTCTTATCTTTAAGTGAGAAAGAACATTCCAGATGAAGAAAATCTATTTTATTGGCTTTAAAATATAGCAAAGAAAATGCAGAAATAAAAAAAGGTAATTTAAAACTGATGTCATTCCCGGGAACTTATAAACTTGAAATTGGTGTTTCTAACAGCATACACACACACACACACACACACACACACACACACACCAGAGTCATTTAAGACACGCTTGGTTGTTTTGTTCATTTATGTACATTTTTACCTCAGCTGCGGTGCTACAATTGAGAGTAAATTTCTATGAGATACACTCACACGTAGAATGTGAATATATGCAAGGAAAAGCTCAGAGAACTCCATAAACCACCAAAAGGCTAAACATCTAAAAAGTATTCTCTCAGCCGTTTATTTTCCCCCTCTTCCTTTTGGGGAAGCATTTTGTGGCTCATTCTTTGTATTTAATTCTGCCAGCTGTCTGCTAAACAAATCTGCCCAGGTGGGGCTTACAACCCATGACTAAAACACCTACCAGTGCAGCTGTCCAGCTTGCCTGGAGGAAGAGTCCAGACAAATGGCAGGAACCGAGAGATTGTTTTGTTTGCAAGAAAGTGGTTACTGTGCCTTCTCTCGGTTCAGTTTTTGTTCTGTTTGCACAAGTTAGCTCATATCTTCCTAAGGTTTTCTGGTGAGGTAGAGAAACAATACCGCTTTGTAAAAATTAGTGTGTTTTGGTTACAGTCTAGCCTAATTTATTATAATCTGCCTTTAAAAGGGTGTTTGATTTTATGTTACATACGGTAGTAAGCTGGGTAGATTCTGTTAGTGCTGACTTTGAGTTGCTGGTCCCTCTTTCCCCACACCCCCTGCTAGGGTGCATGTTATTACTGGATTGTGACTAAATTTTGTTTCTAAATATCACATAATTAAGTATGTAGCTATTTAGAGGTGAAGGTTGGCATGGCTCACCCGCCAGCAGAGGAACAGAACAGGCCTCTTTGCCCTGCATCATTGGCCGACCTCAACTGTTAATTTCTAGTCAGCAAATGGGCGCTTCATTCGGTGCATTTGAGCAGAGGAAGGGTAGAGCCAGGCTAAAAATGTTCACGCCGCCATCTGATCTGCAGTTCTATTGAGACAGTTTCATGTATAACCTACTCGGTGACTTCCTCATTTATCTGATGTTTATCAATTCAATGGATCTCAAATATTTGTCAAACCTGCTTAAGATTTTATTATTACATCTAGAAAATGCTCTAAGAATTCAGCCAGTCTCAGGGTTTGGTTCGTGCAGCAGTTAGAGAGGTAGGGGGCTCCCACCCAACTTTAGGATTGGGTCCTGACTATAGCCAGACCTGAAACTCTTCCCAGGGAAGTACCTCGGATGTACTGACAGCCTTCAGGGAAGCAGCTGCTCGACAGACACATAAGGGAACACTGAGTCCATCCAGGAGCTATGATTTGCACGTATGTTTAAAGGAGAATGGGACTCACTGGAATAGTGAGGGTTTTCTAAGCAAGGACACAGACATTGTGTAACTGTGGAGGGTGTTTGGTTAAGCCTAGGTAGCTCTGGAGAAATCTTGTAAGTGGATTCTCACTGCCAGATGCCTTATTCTGCCCTTTTGTGGGGACATAAAGAAACAGTGCCCATGTTTTGAGATATAAAGACAAAAGACGGCAGGGATTCAGCAGGAGCAAGTGAGGCTGCATTACCACTTCAGTGCTTTTATTTCTGTTTTCTAGGGATGATATTGACCTGTGTCTCATCAGCCTAAGGAAAGAAGGCCAATTTTTGATAAGAAGTTAAACTAACCCCTCACATTTGTTGTTATTTAGTGAATGGTAGCTTTGGCAAATTTGGTATATAATATAAATAATATATAATAATTATTATATAACAATATGTGCTTGATATATGATATGTGATATATGATATGTGATATATGACATATGATATAGTACATGGTTCATAATATATAATGTTATATATTACACACTATAGAGTATATATTACACACTAAGTAGTATATAGTATATATTACACACTATATACTATATAGTATACGATATACAGTATATGGTATATAGTAAACAATATACAGTATATAGTATATAATATATAATGTTTGATATATAATAGCTAATAGTTAATAATTAATACATATACACATGCATAACAAAGGCATTCTAAAAAAAGAGTAACAACATTGTTCAGCTCTCAGAACATTTACAGATGCATTTATGTACTAGGAGTAGTCCATAGTACAAAGATGCTAACCACTGGGTTAAAGGAAGTAAAGCCACGCCCCTGCTCCCAAGGTCCCGGCCAGGTGCAGCATGCACAAGGAGCCACTTTTGTTTCAATTCTGGGCTTCCTTTGGGGACTTGGAACTCTGCACAACTCTGAATAGAGGGAGCAGCCAACAAATCACTATGTTAGCAACTGTGGTTGATCAGGAATAAACATTAATACACATCTCTCGATTATTACAAACAGAGCATCATTTGTCCTCAGTGTAGGACACTGATAAGAAGAAAAGAATATCTGTTTAAAACCCAGAACCCCCAAGCCATGCAAGTCAGATGTGGTATTTTGCACAAAAAAATTAGAAAGGAAATTACATAACATTTCCTTCCTTTTCTTTCTTCCATTATGCATGCACGTGCATATGAATCTGTTTATATTTAAATTCTCTTTAAATAAATCCTTAAATGTGGGCAAGAACTGTTCCATAATGGAGTGCAGACAAGCAAATTTTTAATACATGTCTTTTCTATATTTTCCCCAAGTTTAGATTGATGTGTGGAGAAACAAAGGAATAAATAATTGACACTTGTAGAAATATAAATCAGTCTATGTGTTAGACATCTTTCAAATCTTAATTTTGAACCATTTGGTCAGTGTGAACTACTGGTCTCTAAAGTCACCGCCTTTGAGAAAATCATTTACAGTGCTGTTTAGGGAACAAAAGAGGTTTGCAGCTAATGGAATGATTTGCTTTCCCACACTTCCAGAGATGGCAAGCCATTTTGTAGACAGTAACTTCATAATGCAAATGCTCTTGAAATATTAACCCACAGCATAGACACGAATATGTCCTTTCTATATCTACATTGGACAGTGGCTGTGCAGTATCTGTTTTAGTTTTACCTCTTCTTCACCATTCATAGCTGCTCTCTCTCAAAACCTAGATCCTAGACTTTGTGAAACTACTAACCACACTAAGCCTTTCAAGTTTCTTTCTTCTTTCTTTCTTTCTTTCTTTCTTTCTTTCTTTCTTTCTTTCTTTCTTCTTCCTTCCTTTCTTCTTTCTTTCTTTCTTTCTTTCTTTCTTTCTTTCTTTCTTTCTTTCTTTCTTTTTTATCATTTTCTTGGCTTTTTGCTCACTTCCAATCCCTGGGATCATGCACTGGTTTTGAGTATTTAATCTTTAAATGATTTCTCTTTTTAAAAACAGCAGCAAATCTTGTCTGCATCTTAACAATATTTTTTTAACATAAAAACAATGAGTGGTCTTTGGAGATGACTCAATGAGTAACATATTTACTAGAAAATATGAGGGCTCAAATTTATCTCCCCAGAACCTTTGTCTTTTGTAAAGCCATGTGTAATCAATGAGACGGTAGGCAGACACAAGAGAATCCCTGGAACCTCATGGAATAACTAGCCATTATTCAGCACTGCAGCAACAAAATAGGCCCTGCCTCAAAAGTGATGGACGGAGAGGACCAACACCCGATCTCCTATGACTGCCCCCCCCAATGCTTTGCACACAGGTGCGTGTGTGCGTGCGCACACACCTTATTATGATCCAATCTGAGATTACAGCATATGCATCCTGTTAGTGATCCACAAACTAGAAACTTCCAGATTCTCTGCTCCAGCCCTAAAGGAACATAAGACAGCAGACTCTTGCAACTCTTTCATCTGCCTGCGCTGATTTTGGCATCTTTTGGAGTTTAGCTCAGCATACTAACAGTATGTTTCTGTATCATGCAGGTAGAAGTGAGAATCAGAGGCTCATTTAACAGTGTGAATTTTCCCAATGTATCACAATTAAAAAGACACCTGTGCTTTCTAACTTTCTGCAGATCCGCTGCGCATAGTGTTTTAACAGACTGAACTTTTATATTTTATTCTATTCTCTTAGCTTCTCCCTTTCCCTTTCTTTCCTTTGGTTTTTGTTGTTGATTTTGTTGTTATCTCTATTTCCTTTCTCCCTCTTTTCTTTCTTCTTTTTCTTAAAGGGTTCTTTTCTTTTTGTTTTTCTAATTTTGGACCTCTTTCACAGTCTTCTATTACACTCTTCTTTCCCCTTGTTGAATTTTAAAAACATGGTTTTAGATTATTGTTTTGTTAATATCATAGGAATTCTAAACAAAAATACTATCATTTCCTAGCCACAGCCCAGCAAGGATCATTTTGTTGCATAGACATGACACACAATGAGTTCCCTTGCCACTGAACATATTTTCAGTTTTATAATAACAATTACTATTATTTAAAAAAAATCCACAAGACTCCCCAGTCCCTTGTGTAAGCTCTTGCCCTAATGTTCAGCTCTGTCTTCACCCAGCCACTAACTGCCTGGTCAGACAGAACAGCAACAGGCCCTCGCTGCTCTTACGTCATGCCGTTTACACATGCCATTTACACAGCAGCCCTGTATGGTTATGCTTGGATCCTGTTACATTTCTACTTAGATCTTTAGTTTATTAATTAATTAACCAGGCATAATGGAATTTAACGAGAAGAAAAATGTGCTTTTAGTTTACATTTTCAGAAGGACTCATGGTTAACAGAATATGTAAAAACCACATTTACCCCTAAAATAAGCAAAGACTCCATTCACAGAAAGACACAAAATGTCCTAACCAGAGACAATACTGAAGATGTCTCTTGAAAAGCTTTTGAAGATGTCAAACATGGCATGTAGTTTACTGAAGTCAGCAAGTTTCCTACCTTTTGTTGATATCCTCCATAAGCTTGGTAACCAGTCTGGTGTGTTGATCCTTTGTAAATCCTACTTCTGTGCCCCGGCAAGGGTGGGGCTGTGTCCTGAGACATCTGTGGAGCAGAGGGGCTGGCAGGGACCACAGAGCTTTCCATTGAAGTGAGTGCTCACAGCTAATGCAGGAATATTTGACCTGAGGCAACTCCTTCCACCTATCAACGCCCTGTCAGTGGATATTTGAAAGACTCCGCACCGGAAAGTGAGCACCCACTTTAGATAGAGTCAACCTTCCCTGCTTTTACCGTCCCTGTGGTGTGAGAAAAAACGAGTAGGCTCCCATAAGATCAAGATTGTAGTAATAAAGCAAATTAAGTACTCTGTTCTAGCACTGGTTGGCTTAGTTACTGGTATTTTCTAGTATAACAAATGTCTGTATCCCGAGCACACACGATTCTCTTACTATAAGACAATTTCGTCTGCGGGTGAGCGGTTGTGGACCCACAGTCATGACACATGCATGATTCCTTGGGAGGAGTTGCACAAATAATTTGTGGTAAATAATCATTTTCAAGTGACTTATTTGAAAAAACGAATCAGGACAGAGTCATCAAGGTTAGCGCCGTAGTGATTTACTTCATGTCGGCTGCCGTTTCCACGAAGTTTGAGAGGGAATGAGATGGAAGACAGCGGAGCCAACTTCCTGGGATTGTGTAAAGCCTTAAACATTTACAGAGCTGTGTCCCACGTGTGAATATCAGTCGCCATGTGTTTTACAGTAAGAACAAAAGCCGAAGTCTGTGAGCCATTGCTTTAGGATTTAATTGTTAATATGTTTATTTGTTCATACTTGCCTTCATTATAACACTTATATAATACTGAATCAATATGATTTTGTTAACCACCTAATAATAGTGACAGAGGAGGTCCTGAAGACCTACAGTTGCTTTTCCTATGGATAGATAAGGCAGCAGTCTCCTGGAACACCTGGCGAATATGCACCTTCTGGTAATTTCAGTTTTGACTTACAAGACAGATTTCTGTGATGGCTAGGCTGAATTTGGAGCTGGGCCCCAGGGAGAGCTGGTGTTTGAAAGATGTGCTGCAAGAGGAAGTGCTTCTTAAAGTCAGCCCGGAATGGGACTTGGAGTAGGTCATTCTTAGTGAGCTTTGCTTTTTAAAGTAGGATGGTTCAGGGTTGGTGGATGTATCTAGGACTTGAGAGATTGTGGTCTGACATAGCTTCACGTATGCAACACCTCACCTTTCATGCATCTGCTTTTCTAGAAAGCAACTCCACAGACACAAGACTCTCTTGTTTATAGTTATCCTGGAAGTGGCCAGACCACCTATAGCAGGACCTACTATGCAATGGAAGGGCAATAAACAATTACTGAATAAAGAAAACCCCTCTGCTTTCCTTCCAAACAAGTCAGTGTCACATCTGCCATCATCCTAGGCCTGTGCTGACAGCTTTTTCCCGGTCTTCTCTAGTTATTTGTGAGTGAATGAGATGGAGGGTGGCGGAGAACTAAGAGAACACTAATAGAACAGTTCAAAAGAGACCGATGGATGTAAGATATTGTCTTTTGTTTCCCTACAAGGGAAAAGAGAAAAATCAGGCACTATTTTCACAAGCTAACATGATACATTTCTGGTTTCTTGACTTACTTGGCAAAGGGAAAACCCAGGTTGAAGTGTTTAGAAAGATAAAGGACCCCGTCTCATGTTTTGAAGAGTGGGCTTTTATAAATGGTTTCAAAGTTGATTGGGCACGTAAAGTCTAATGAAGACAGATCCTGGAAGAGCTAAGAAATCCTATCCGATGAGAGGCCCAAGTGTGAACACACCACACCACAGCCATGTGGAAACAATAGCCTGTATTGGCAACAAAGGTTTCTGAATAATGAGAGAAGTACCATTGTTCTTGAAGGTCCAATTTGGTAAACATCACACACTGCTGACTCATCAGGACGGAAATCCAATAATGAATCACCAGTGTGTGTTAGTACCAGAGCTGGAATTCCCATCACAGAGCAAGCTATAGCATCAGCCACAACTCAAACAGGTCGCTGAAAGGTGCATTTCATCAGCAGGCAATTTCATTCATATCAAAACAACTTTACCCCAAGTGAGTGGCAACTGGCTACTTTGGAAAGCAGTCGACTTCGGGGTGGGGGTGGGGAGTGTAGGGGAATGAGTTGTGTCATTTGCCCATTAGAAGGTAATAATCTGTAATCTGGGGTATTTTAGAAGTTGTTTCTGTAAATTCTGCAGCAAACAATATAAAAAAATGCCTAATGTCGTATCTTAATCGTACCCGGTAATGAAGCCCTTTAGATAATTGGTACAGCTTTTTAGTAGGCCAAACTTGCTTTCAAGTTACAAATACACACAAAAGGTTTACATTCGAAGGAACTGCTTTGGAGATGGGCAGATTTAGTTTGTAAGTACAAAGTGAACATGCAAATTGCCTTATCTTGTGGGATTCACAAACAACCGTCATTCAGATTGATTTAATACATGCCTTTTTATCTCTAAAAGTGTTAATTAGAAAATAGGGACAGTTCTCTGAACACTTAAGAGTAATAAATAGATCAAAACAGCATCCATGCTTCTGTGATGGGACATCTGAAGGCTTTGTAAAGGGATTAATACAATTGTCAAAAAGCCCACAGTATACATATTTAATGGTGTTACCAAGCTACAGTTACATTTTATGACTTTACTGCTAAACTTTCCCATACTATGCTCAGGAAATTGACAGTTCATATGATATTTTGCTCCATATTTGAAGTTCCCTTTTTTTTTTCAGCGCAACTCCAAACACTTGGGCAGTTTTTTTTAAAACATGCTAATGTAATAATAATGATAATAATAATGGTAACAATAATAATTCAGGGGAAAATGGGCTGTGGCACAGAATAAACTATTATGAAAATAGAATTAATATATCTCCATCTGAATGAAAAACACAAGGACATTTTCTGATAGTTGGTCCTCACTTTGAAATTTATCCATAAAGTGACAAATATGGCTCCTGAGGAATCGACTCTGTGGTCACAGCCAGGCTTGGTGACGGAAGACAACTGATGTTATGTATGTGTCCTGGTTTGTCAGCGAAATGGCTACAATTATAGCATCCTTTTCACAGGGTCTCATGGTGGGAATTGAATAAGATCAGGGCGGGCAGAAAGGGTTATGATAACTGAGTAATTGCTTATAAACCCACATGACAATGCTCACCAGCAGCCTACACTCACCGCACAGCCTGCCCGAATGCCTCGCCACTCATCTCAGACAGACTAGACAAGCAACCCAGTCCTGGGTTGGGCCTTTTGGTTTATGAGTTTCTGAAGACACGACTTGCCTTGCTTTCATTGGCACTTAATAGGTCAAGCTATCCTACTAGGCTGCAGACTTTCAAATGACTCCATGTGTGGATGTGTGCTTCGAAATTATATATATATTTAATAAGCTTCATTAATATATAAAGGACCATATTTATAGCATTTCACACATGTGTATGTTTATTGCTGCTCATATTCATCCTCCATTCTCTTCCCTTCTCTGGTCTCTTCTTCCTCACCAATCATCTTCCTTCTACATTTGTATTTTAAAAGACTACTCCACGTCATGCTATTCTGCATGCCATCCTTGTACAATGACCGTGTGATTCTGCTCTACACTCTCAATTTTAGTAATGTGTGTATTGCTAAAGTAAAGCACTCTTCAAGTTTTATTACTGTTGTGACCTTATTAAATGATCTGCCTTAACTAATAATATATACAGATGGCAAATTCATAAGAACTTCCACAAATTATATGATGAAAATACCCCTCTCTACCATCCAAAGTTCCTTCTTTGTCAGGAAATAGTCTTGCTTTCCATTTCAGAGATTTCCTTAGCATCCCGACTTTTCCCATTTTCTTTCCTTTCACTTTTTTTTTCTATAACCCCTTTCGATTCTTCAAACTATTTTCTTTTTCTAGCCACATTTGCTAAGCCTCCTGTTTTAGGTACTGGCTTCTCAACTCAGGAATTTACTCCCCTAGACTGTGGGCCTTCAATGTCACCTTCCTCTCTGCTCACTATCAAATGGCCTCTGCCTTTTTTTCTCTATCTCCTCATTCCAATACCTGCCTGCTCCCCACGAACACTCAACTTTCTCTTCTTCCCTGGACTCCCTTCCATTAGGGCTTTCTTTACTTTCCCTTGGAGATAAAGACCCTATAAGAAAGACTATGATGCTCTAGTGTTTGGAAGCCACTGAGAATTTCAACGAATTTGGTCCCAACTTTGTTTTTATTGATTTCAAGTATGATGAACTTGTTTGACCCATGGGCTGGGCAAGGTGTTACATGTTATGCATGTGTCCTCAATTGATTTTCCTTATTAATCTCTTTCTTTCTTATGAAAACATCAAGGCAACCGTTACTCTCATCTTACAGGTGAGGGGATGGATGTACAGAGATTGAGTAGCTTGTCCAAAGTCCCATGCGTAAAAGAGGCAGAGCCAAAGTGTAAAATTGGCTTTATAGCAAATCTAGCCAGTGTGCTCTGCAACCTCTCCTGGCCTATGGTCTCTCCACTGATTCTCATCTGGCTCACGTACGACACCATCCCTGGTTTGCGTTGCTTGATAACTTACTATGCATATTGAAGAATTCCAAATTCTTCTTCTAAAGGATTCTTCTTCTCTTTTATATGTCTGTATTCTACTCATTACTGATTGGTTGCAAGCTAGAAAGAGCCAGGAGTCTCCCTTACTGCTGAGCTGATGGCAGTCCAGAGAAAAAGACTCGTTATGGTTTACAAGATGGCGGAGGCAGAATGAGAGCTGAAACAAGGACTCGAGACACTGGCATCCTTTCTGCTCTGCCCTCTTCTGAGTGACTCTTCTTCTCACTGCCTTTTTGTTTTATAAATATTTTTATTTCTAGTACTAAAAATACTCTAATTGAAACGATCTGGACCTGGCTGCTTTTTTTTTCTTCTCAACCAACCCCCACCCACTTTCGTAAAATTCTGCCAGAGTTGTTTCTACATACCTCCCCCAGCCTTTCGCCCATCCCCGCCACTCTCGGGACAGCAGTATCCGGAAGCGCCTGCAGGGTCAAGTGTCTTCACGGATCCCAGACTACTCTGATTCTAGCATTTCTACTCAGTGCCTCACACTAAGCGATTAGTCCCTCACCCGCCATTCATTTAACTCTTAAATGTATTGCCCACTTCTGCCTCCCCGCTTTCCTCCCTCTCCTAGAATCTATGCTTCATATTAGAGTCTGCCTAGAATCCCATACTCTAGTTTCTGGCTCCTGTCCTGTTACTACCACTGCCCACAGCCAGTGAGATCCCATCTCTGCCTTCCAGCCTCATAACTGGGGGTTTTCCTAACCCTTGATTGGTGGACTTGCCTATACTTCCAGAGCCTCCAATACCTTACATTGATCTTTTAGTTTCATTTGCTCTTCTTCCTCTGGACAAATGCCTAATTCTTAAGCAAGGCGAATGCCTCTCTGAAATGAACCTCTTACCAGTACAAACAAATAATTGTTCTCATGGGCAGCAGAAGAGAAATGCAGGATTACAGCATCTTCCAGAAAGCACGTGCCAGTGTTGTTAACTGTGCTGTACTTGGGCCTATCAGGAGTGGTTGCATCTGCAGACTCTGCAGCAGCAAATACATCTGACCACTCACACGCTGACCCTTCTACCCCGTCAATGGTAACTCAGCAAAACTTCTCTTCCTGGGTTGGTGATGATCCTTCTTGACACTTTCCTCATTTTACTACCTCTCATTTTGATTTTCATTACTATGGCTCCTTAGTGACGCATGTATTACTTTATACATAGACACCCCACCCAGAGAGCATGCATGTTAACTCACCCTAGAGCAAGCTATCATTTATGTATTACCATTGTAAAGTGACCATTATTTTAGTAAAGATTGAGATTTGGGGTCATAGTTGATTTATTTTAGTTTGCTGTTTCCATTTCTGATCTGAAGTCAGCTTCCCTTTTGTTGATATTATATCTTTTTTCTTTTCTTTTTTCTTTATTTTTAAAGCCTCCTCATGATAGTCAAGTCTTCCTCTCCTCTTAGTAGAAAACTACACTTGCTTGTATGGTCTTCCCTTGCTCTGGGACATTCTTGAGGTTGTCCTGACTTCATTTTTCTCTCAATTTATCTTAAAATTATGTTTTATTTCCTTACCACCATGTGTACACATGCACACACCCATTGGAAAATGCCATGACTGCATGTGTAAGAGATTAGTAGGTATTTTTGCTTAGATAACAGCAGAATATTGAGTCTAGGTACCATATAATGAAAGAACATTGGTATAAAGAGTATAGAGAAGATAATGTTTGTATGGAAAGAGAAGTACAGGCATTATCTTGTAACGTAAACAGGAGAGTAATGGGTAGTGTAAATTGTAGAAGACAAGATTAAGCAAGGAAGTAGCAGTTGACACATCTATAACACTGCCATGAATGAAACATTATTGTGTTTGGTAAGAAGTAGAGACAGGACAAACGGAACTGGTTGTGAAAAGATAATATAAAATAACTTTCTAGAAAGAACTCACCCACAAAGAGTGGAAAGACTGACTTAGTGATCAAGATTGCTTTAGCAGTGCTTCCCTCAGAAGAGGGAGATTGGACTTGATATTCATGAGAAACTGTAAAACTTCTAAACTTTAAAAAGGAAGAGATTCTTTTGAGCAGTCAGAAGCAATTTTGCCTTACCACAATGGATGTAGAAGATACGGTGTATTAGTCAAGAGCTAGACAACTTTGGTTTAAAGTCATGAGGTAAAGATAGCTTTCTCCGTTCAGAAAACTGAACTGCAGGAGAAATAGCAAAGACTCATATCTGAAAGATGTTTCAGATCTGTGCTTGGGAGGCTGGTGGAAAGACATGCACTATGAAAGAGCGTGAAACCACAGGGCCTTCTGGGGAGGTTCTACACGCTAGAGAACTGTCTCTGAGACATTGCAGTTTATCTGGGCAGGAAAGGTAAAGACAGTCAAAGACTCGTGAGTTGTGTGGCTATGAAACAAAGTCACACCATGCTGAGGAAGAGAGAACTTCACTCACTTTCCGAGAGGCCATTCCTGAGCATCTACAACTGACAAGGTCTTGTACCTATTACCTTGCCCTGAGGTTCACCTGACAACTCGAAGTTCGCAGTCTCTTCTCTTACCCTGTCTTGGCTTGCCTCAGTCCCCATCTGCATCCCATTTTCCTTGCATGCTGCTCTGACTAAACTTGTGGGTGCCAAGCCTTCTCAAGGAGCTGTCTGTCTCTGGCCCTCCATTTGTCTTCAGGTTGTCAATTGTAATTTTGATCAGCGTTGAGCTTTATTCCGCACAGCTGCATTAGCTGTGGCGGGATCTTCACTGATCTTCGTTGAGTCTCTGCTCTGCCTCCCTGAACCCCTTGTTTTTCAGCCCAAATGTTTAGCTGCCTACAATCTCTTAGCACCTGTTTTGGCTTGAGAGTATACCCAGGGTCCTTTTATTCCAGGCTGATGTTTATCACCCTGATGCAAGATGACTGCCACCAATGGAAAGATTACCTATAATCTTCTCATAAGTCATAGAAACAGGAGAGAAAGCATGAGAAAAGTGTCATTCATCACCCTGAGAAGTGGGCACGTAATTGCTTTGCAAGGCTGCTTTTAGTTTACAGCATAGCTTTCTATTTCTATCTTCAAACATTTTTTCGTTGCAAAAAGTTTGGGAGAGTTTGGCACATTTGCAAATGCCTTCGGCTGATGCTTCTGAAAAAAATAAAGCACATCATTCTGATGGCATTGAAACTATCTTTAGCCAGAGTGGCATGCGCATTTGTATTTCAGATCCTTTTGGCTAGAATTTTAACCATGTTTGCATTGCCCAATAAACTATAATCAAGGGTCAAGTATATTAATATCTAATGTTTATGTAAATGAATCTCTCAAATAACGTTTTTAAAAATTGGAATTTAATTGTTTTTGGTGTTGTTTCTGGGGTGAGCATTAAATTAATCTTATGTCCATCATGTGTTTATTTTAAAAGAATACCAGATGAATTTGGCATTTTTGATTTAATTTGTAAATTTTTTTTGGGACAGTGTCCCACATAGCCCATACTGGCCTGGGATCCACTATGTAAATTAAGGTGGTCTTGAAATGTTGACCCTCTGGCTCAGCCTCTTGAGTGCTGGGATTATAAACATGTGCCTCTTCTATAGTCAAACGATTTTTCTTCCTTAAAGTTTGAGGACTTCTAAGATTGAAAGTAGGGAGCCATGGAAAAATTCTTCTTTCGAGTTATTTTGAGTTCACAAAAAATATCCAGTCAAAAGAAGACAGTTGATGGGATTTCTCAGCTTGCTGTTCTAGGCATGATCCAACAAAGTCAGCCATCCCAACTCTATCCATGCTCTAGCTCTTCACAGATAGCCATCACTACACAACACCTCCCCCACCCCCCCAACCCCGTCTCTCTGATCAGTCCTGGTGTCTCTCTGATCAGTCCTGGTTCCTGGTGTGCTATTTGATCAGTAGGCATTCTTACACACAAAACACTCTAATTCTTCTGATACAAGTCAAGGCAATTGTAGCCACCATCCCAACAGTACAACAAATAATTAAGTACATATTTTACATAGTGATTAGAATTTATTTCTGTTAGTTAATGAGTACTTGTGTTGTTCTGTTTCCTTCTCAAAACAGCTTTTTGTTCTTTTTTGTTGTTGTTGTTCTTCCCCTCCCCCCGGGAAATAATCTCCTATTAAGTAGTTATAAATAAAGAACGGACTTTGATAGAAATGAATTTAAGAGGCCTCAGGATTGCTGAGTTCTCTTGGCTTACATTTCCATACTTTTCCAATACATTTAGTTTGCCCAGTTTATACCAAGGATGTACTAAATCAAGCATGAGCTACATTTAAGTTACCCATCCAGAAAGGACTGCAGTCTCTAAGATGGCTGGCAGGTTCAGGGCCTTTTGTAACTGAAGGAACTAAGAGAACCCTTTGCTGTAGAACTCTTCCTTTTCCCCCAATTCCTGCTGGACTTGGAAGAGAAGTGAGTAAAGATGGTGATAATGTAACTAACTTGTTCAAAATGCAGTAGTCCTAGAGAAAATAAAGGTTTCCAAATAACTCTTACATGAAATGTGTGCTTGACCTTGTAGAAACATCATGGTGTCTCTTGTCACTGCTGACTTAGGTGATCACAGAAGTTGGCATTATCTCTTGGAAGGGAGTTGATATCAGGTTTCTCCTGGAAGAACATAATGCAGTGAAGATGTGGGTCACCTTTCTATGGGTCTAAAGTTCACAGCCCAGGACTAATTCTTTGTTCTATGGTGCCCTACTCTATCTGCTTTGGCTCAGATTTCATTAGATAGTTATGGGTTTCCTGCTTTCTGGCTAATTATTGACATCTTTATAATGTGACATATGCTATATTGTATAATACATCCCTTTTAGACAAATTTGCTAGAATGAAAAACAATGATAAGATTATGACAGTGTTCCCATAGGAATGACCTATCTAGACTTCTCAAGCTATATTCCTATTTATAACACATGCTTGTATTTTATTTACTTTCTAAAGTGTTTTATTCTGAATTATCATTTCTTTTGTTATCTAATAATAGGGCTGTAGTCTTGAAAGGAGGTTAAGTTCATTTCTACCATAACATAAGAGATATATAGATTATATATTTGGGCTTCCTGTTTTCTTGGTTGTTGGATCTAATAGCCTAGTCAAATGTTAACAATATTTTAGTAGAAGAATATGAAAGCTTTTATGACTTAATTCCATTAAAATAACATCATGGATCCACATGACAACAGGAATTGACATTATATACATTCATTAAAATAGAATTTTTGTCATGTCATAAATAACTTGTGATCTCTGGCTTTGAGATGTGAAGCCTTTTAATCAAGTCAGAGTCTATATGATGTCTATTACTAGTCAGAATGAAGTTCACACCTCTTTTTGGGGAATTTGTTCTTACCATCCTTCAACAACTCCATATAATCTTTAGTAAGATTAAACTTAAAGAGTACTTGTCTGAGTCCTTGATTGGTAACTGGATAATAGGTTATGACTGACTTTTTGAGACGTGGGCCAGTAACAATGTTATTTTAATGTAGGTGTGTACTTATTTGTATGGATTAATTCCTTGTTGTAGAAGTGGACCAATTAAACCCAGATTAGCATCTTTTTGTGGAACTGTGGATTTCTGTTTTTCACAAACTGTACATTTCATTCCAGGCCCCAGCCTGTGATCAGACACATCTCTCCTCTGGCCAAAGAGGAGAAATGAGTAGAGTATGAATTCCTTGCAGCACACCCAAGGCCATTCTTAAGAAAACAACATAATTCACGGTGGGTGAGGCCACAGCATCACATCAAAGCCTGCAGCTTTGGACTGCCATCTAAATGTAAAGGCATACACCTAAGTCAATTACTTACCATGTCATTGCTGGAGATTCCTTAAGAAAGGCCATTAATGAAACACTGAGATGTTTGTATTAAGGATTTGTTACAAGACAGCTGTAGATTTTATTATTTGAAAAACTCTGGATTTAAAGGTATTGGATTGGACAAACTTTTACGTCCTTCCAGCTCCCTACAGCCTCCAAGTGCATTGATTAACATACATCATGTAAAACAATGCAGTCGTATAAAGCAAAATTGGCAAGAAGAGGATACTCTCTCAAGAAAAACTACTAGTCTGTGAATCTTCCTTTTAAGCTACCAAAAAAAGGTGATCAAATAGAGCTCAAAAATAATTTCTGGGCTTAAACTTGAAATTCTTTTATCTGGAACAGATTATTTCATTCCACAATTAGAAATGAGATCCAAAATGCAAATATTACTCAGAGAGATAGCACATTGCTTCATCACACGATGGTGTTAACAACTGCTGTAAGAGCCATTTTACAGAGTAAGTTAGAGAGAGGGAAGCGTACCTTATTCAAATATATGAAGATGGTTTTACAAATCATATCTTATTTTATTCTAGTCCCAATTCTGCCAACCCTTCTGGGTATGTAGCAGTTTTAAAGACAGTGCTTCAAAATTTGAAGAGGGGAAGAGTGGGAAATTGCTTAAATAAGAAAGCTCTCGGGCTTTCACCAGATACATTTTCATAGTTTTCTCATTTGTTATTTTTTCTTGAGAAAGACTGAAGACTTTTGAAAGCAGAAGAACAATAAAACACTAATTATATATTATTTCATTAAAGCTTTGTAGCTGTTTTCCTAAGCTTTCTAGTTCAGATCAAAATCTCTTTTACATCTTAATTTGGCAAGATTGGCTATTTATTGCCTTATTGGCCAGGAGAAAAAAAAAATCTGTTTAGTGCTTGAAGGTCCATCCATTCACATTGAGTTCTATTCAGACATATAAAGATGTTATTTTTATAACAGTAAATCAAATTATGAGGAAAAGAAAACTTGCAAAGAAACTGGATTTTTGAAGTTACAGGATTGTTCTCCATTATCCCTGTACATGGAACAAGAGAGTCATGGTTGCAAAGTGTAGACTGAGTGGGGGTGTGATGTGTGAATTCCGTCCTCTTTCTCCCTCTGTCTGAGTCAAGTTCTTACTGCATGACACTCGATGGTGTTGAACTTCTAATTCTCCTGCTTCCACCTCCCAGGTGCTAAGATTATAAATCCTGCACTCTTGATATAAGTCTTTTTTAAAAATACCATTAGATCTCACCTCTTCTTGAATTGACTGCTCCATTTTCACTGGATCATGTGGATGCAGACCTCCCCTTGGTCATTTGCTGGACATTTGCCTCTCCTCAAACTCTGAACACAATCAGAGACTGGGAAAGCAGTTTGCAAAGAACCTTCTCTATGACCTAACTAAAAAGCACCAGTTATTCGATCCACAGTATTCAAAAGATAGCAGGGCATTTGAATGGCAGTGGAAGCAAAGAGCTACATCTCTATGGCTGTTTTATGAGAGAAAGTTGAGTCCTTTTCATCTGTGAAGCTGAACCTGGGGATCACTAGCATCTTAATCACTGTGCTCTCCCAGCTGATGTCTCCATCAGTGTTTTCCACCATTGCTTTCAACTGATGCTAGTGTTTCTGTGTCTCCCTTCCAGCCCTTGACCCTGAGACTAGATGCCTGCGGTATCCCTTCTCTGGTGAGAGCAGCTGTTATTTGACTTATTCGTGGTCTGTTTAAAGGCCCTTTAGGCTTTAAGAACTCCTCAATAAGATAATTTTGTTCATCTTTTGAATATTAGGTGGTCAGACCTTGAAAAGTTGATCCTCTTTTCCCTCTACAACTATAAACTGGAAACTTCAGTCCTGAGGATATGGTGTCCTGGAAGACCAGGCTTTCATTCTTCTTAACTTCCCATATAATCAAAAGAAGCTAATGAATTCAAGTTGCCTGTAACATTTTGTGTGTTTCTGAGTTGAAACTGAATTCCCAAACAACCATGTGAGCAATAATGAAATTCAGGCAGCGATCCTCTATTTTCCTGCTGTTAGAAAAGGGACACTTAGGGGGAACTCCTGGGTTCTGATCCCTGCCATTGAGGATGGCATAACAATTAGCACTGATTGACTTTATTTTAGCACACAAATTATTTCGAAGACCCCGAAGAAATGTAATGGCTGAATTGAGTTTGACTGGAAATGCAACTTACAGAATAATATAAACTTGCATTCTACCGTGTTAAAATCTATACAGCATACTCAATGGACTGTAGCTTAATTGTGGAGAAGATACAATAAAAGTGTCCCTCATGCTTTCATAGGAGAATTTAGGTACAGTGAGCAGAACATAATTACTCCAGTTGGAATTTGGCCAGAAGCAGGGGATTAAAACCCCTTAGTGTTATGAAAAGTTCCATGGGATGTTTAATGACTAGAAATAGCCAGAAGCTTAGATTTATGGCATCCAAAAATAGCACCCCTAGCAGGATTAGTTCACCCAGGTCATGCTGGGGCACAGTTTGGGCAATAGTCAAAAATCCCATTTATTGAATCATAAACATAATTTCTAACAGCTCTGGGTTGGAGATTTGTATGTGAGTACTACTTACTAACTTTTAGCAGGCTCTTTGTATGTAGCCCCCACTGCCACTCAATAAAGGAACAATAATATAGAAAATGTCAGGTGGGCTTGGATGATGATGAAGATGGTTGAGAAGGGTAGAAGAGTGAGGACCAAAGCTGACTTTAAAGGTTGGTGGCTTCAGTGGCTTAGTTTGGGATGCGGTTTCGAAGGTAATGAAAATACCACTTTGTTTTATTTAGCTGATGTTTGAAATTTTAAAAACTGGAATTCTGTTCCTTTTTCGCTAATAGTCATTCTCTATTTAAAAGCAGACTTATGTGAAAGTTACTACATGGGACTTGACTGTTCCGTGGATGCTAATACAACATGACCATTTCATGGACTGCTCTAAGGAGTTTGGGTAGACTTGTGGAGGGCAGTTTCTAGTGAAGAGACTGGATGTATGACCCTTTTTAAGGTCAAGTTCATGGAGGATGGGTTAACAAAGCCACTTTTGCATCTTTTCAGAATTTATATGTGAAGCCCCAAGTCCCAGACCCTCAGAATGTGACTGTTTGGAGATAGAATCTTTAAAGAGGCAATTAAGCAAAAATAGGTCATTTGGGTGTGTCCCAGTGCATTCTTATTGGTGTTCTTATAAAAAGAGATTAGAACAGAGACAGTACAGATTGAAAACAATGATATGTAAGGACACAAGGAGAATAATGTCATCTGTGAGTCACACAAAGGCCTGGAAAGCCAACTCTGGGGATACCTTGGCCTCAGACTTCTAGTCTCCAGAGCTGTAAGAAATTATATTTTTGTTATTCAAATCCTGTGTCTATAGTATTTTGTTTGGAAGCACTAGCTGCCTGAAACATAGTCTTTACTCAGACCCAGTCCGAATGGATCAGGGTTACTAGATTTCTCAGCTTCTGTAAGGATGAAATTGTATCTACAGCGGTTCTAATCTTCATTGGATCTTTATGCTCCAGGGGAACATGCTGTGAAGAAGGTCCCTTACCTCAAAGTTGTTTTTAAATATATTAAGTTTGTAATGTTATTTGGGCATATCTAATGTAAGCAGTGATGGTAACAAAGAAAAATTAATAAGAGAAGTTACAGTTAGATGTGTGACGGTAGGCACCTATAGATAACAATAATATTCCATATGTTTCAAGATACAAAATAAAGAAATTTGAAAGTTTTCACTATAAAGATATGATAAGCATTTGAGAAGACAGAAATATTTGACCCAATGACGTCATTTCAACACTACACAATGCATATCTGCTACCTCATTAACCTATGAAATATTGACTTCTTATGTGCTAGTAGAATCAAATTCAGGCAGAGCATGTGAGATGGTTAGGGGAAAGGGTGACATACAAATATTGAGCTAAGAAACTACACTGATTTTGGTGTTTATTGGCCTTATTTATTTATTTGTTTGTTTGTTTTTATTAATAATTTTATTCATTTACATTTCAAATGATATCCCTCTTCCTGGCTACCCCTCCACCAATCCCCCATCCCATCCCTCCTCCCTTTCCCTTTTGCCTCTATGAAGGTGTTTCTTTTACCCATTCACCCACTCCTGCCTCGTCCCTCTAGCATCCCTCTATGCTGGGTCATCAAGTCTCTTCCCTCCTTCCCATTGAGGTCAGATAAGGCCAACCTCTGCTGTACATGTATCTGGAGTCTTGGCTCCCTTCTTATATACTCTTTTGTGATGGTCTAGTCCCTAGGAGCCCTGGGTGGTCCAATTAGTTGATATTGTTCTTCTTATGAGGTTGCAATTCCCTTCAGCTCCTTCAGTCTTATTTTAAAGATGGAATTCAACAGTACATTGCTAGATCCAGAGTTGGTTGACTAATCACTCATATTGAAATAGAAGTATATATATTTTTATATTTTTATTGTTTACAACCTGGATAATTTAGTATGCTGGCCCTCTGGAGGGTATTTCTGATGCATAAAATGATTTGTGCGTGAGACAGAAAACTTGAAAACAGGCTTCTAAGGCGGTAGTATTGGCAAACAATGAGGACTACTTACATTCATATTTTTAGATGTAAGTGTAAGTAACCGAAGAACAGCCAGTGTGGGTATTTGTGTTTAAAAACCACTATTAGCTGTTAATGACCATACCACAGCCTTTTAATACAGATGTGGCTGTACTGCCTCTGGAAGTCCAGAATCTGGAAGGAAAGAATAATTTATACTTACCAGATCAGTGAGCAGAAACCTCCCACTATGTGGAAAGGTACATGATCGGCATTAGATAGTTGCCTCTCTGGTTGGTTCAAGTTGTCTACCAGCTCGTGGGAGGAAAAAACAGGAGTGGTAAGGTAAATATTTTCTTTTCCTAAACCCAACATCTCATAATTCACAACACTTTTTTCTTTTAACTCTGAGTACTTTTTAAAAAATTTGTATTCTTTTTAACAGAAATTCTGCTAAAGCATCAGTTTGTGTTTAATCACAAATATCAAAAGTATGATGTTAAATATGATATAAAAATGCAAATTATGCAGTAAGTTAAAAACACATTTCTTAGAGAAGATCCATGGGAGGTTAGAAGTACACAGCCATTAGTCTGAAAGGGATTTATTCTGTTCCTTTTCTGCCATCTGTAGGGTGAGAAACGGGAGAGAAACCTTTTCATTTAAGAGTTCCCTTCTTCCCCTCGAACATTTCCTCATCAGGAGATTTTCAAAGGGAATGCTGGTCTTGAGTAGATATGTTCTAAGTTAGGACCTTCTAGCACTCATGGTTCAAACTCGAAAACAGAAACTATAGTAGATTTTTACAAACAGAGGAACTTTCATTCAGACACCTGGTAACAGTACTGAGAAAGTGACAACGCTGGGATAGGAAAGAGCACAAACTACTGCCTCATTGACCAGGACACAAAGACTCTCATAGCTGAGAGATGAGAGTCACCTTTTATCTATGAACACTGAGGGACAAGTCTCTCCAATGGGGATCAGAAATACGGAGAAGACTGGCACACTGCCCAGACTGCTGGTCAAATGAAATTAAGAGCAAAAGTGTAGTTAGGCTCACCCCCTTCTACCAGGGTCTGCCAGTACTTTTTCGTGATCAAACCCTCCTGAATCCACTTGACAGAGCTGCCAGAAGAGGTAGGAATAAGAAATATAGAGTAGACAAAAGACAGTTAAGTGAACTGTCCACACGAAATAGAACTTTGATTCTATTAGCCTTTCTCTTTCTCTAGTTTAATCTTATCCTCATTAGGACACGGTACACTGGGAACTATTTTGGGACCTCGTGAAAACTGAAAATTTTTTGATGAAATATTTAATGGCACACTTAAACTCCTCTTAAGCCCAGAGTTGGAAATGCCTTAAACATTAATGTGCTTGCTGAACTGGGAGAAGCAGAGGCTAGGGAAGCCACATACCTGTTACCCACGAGTGACTTTCAGATCCAGGTTCTAAATCTTCTTCAGAGCAGCAGCTCAGGACTTGTTGAGTGACATATCAACTTTAGCAAATTTTGTACTAATGAACTCCTTTCTTTCTGCCTGTCTCATTAGGGACACTCCATGCTTCCCAGAAACACAGTGAAATTTAATAGCGATAATGCCATCCTACTGGCGCTGCTATGATCAAGAAACTCCAATCAATCTTGTTTTCTTCAAGCATGTCATAAAAGACCCTTTTCTTTCTGATTAGCATTCTTGAACACAGTACAAGCTGATGATTTGCTTGAAGTCATTCATTGCGAGGATACGGCACCTACTGCACGTGATGAAATGACATAAGGCATACGAACTGCTCATTATAGTCTAATTAGTTTGGGCTTTTCATTTTATTTTATGTCCTGAACTGAACTTCACTCAATATGATGCTGAGTTGGAGTTCATCATGTCTTCTTTCTGGCAGGCAAGTTCATGGCATTTTCTTTCTAGGTTCCATGGGGAGCTGACTGCTTTTCCTTTTGTATTTTTTTCCCCTTTCTCCAGGGACTGGTTAGATAAAAGATCATGATTATAAACTAACAAAATCCTTGTTATTATGTGTTCCTCTGTGACTTTGTACATAACATGGCTGTTGAGGTTTGTCAAGTAGGTTTGGCTATAATGACAAATGAGTTACCAGACTTACAGTTTTGTTTCCTTACTATACTAGGAAGAAACAACCCTAGCCATTTCTTGAGATATACACCACAGGCCAAGGAAGGAAACCTGGGTGAGTTTTTGTTAAACTTGGGGCTTGGTTACACTAGAAAGCAAGTATCTTCCATACTGGGCTGTCTGCAGTAACAGATTTCTCTATCTTAACTAGCAAATGGGAACCATACATGTTGATTTATTTGATCTCAGTGTTTCTGGGCTCATAGGAAAAAGACCACTTATTTTATAATTGTTTTTTTGAAGACATGCAAATTCTATTGACTTCTCCTTACTTTGGGTTCCATTTAGGCATACAGATACCTGTGTCTGTACTTCCTTATTAAAAAAGAAAGAAAGAAAAAAAAACATAGATCTATGGGCACTGGCCAGTGTTTGTTTTCCCTTTTTAAACTGAAAAATATTGAACATGAGTAATTTCATACAAAGTGTTCTAAGACTATTTTGATTGCGATTCGCATGAGTTTGTCTGGGGAAGCAAAGGTTGGTTTCCCTTTGCTAGAACATTGTCCCTTGGTTCTATGCCATCAGACTTCCTTGTCTTGAGGCCATCTCACAAGAAGGCCTCTTGCAGCATGATTAATAAAATAACCAGCAAAGTAGATTTCCTCACCTTAACATGTTTACCCTACAAATTATAGTAGAAATAGTTACACTGACTAGTGTCTGTGTTAAGGGGCTATGCAGATGACGTCTGTGGGATGTTGGAGTGATGACCTTCAAAATTCATTTACCAGGTTGCTATCCTGGAACTCCTGTGGCTCAGTTACTATAATACCTGCACCAGTGATAGCTCATCTGAAATGTCTCTTTTATAGAGCTGTGCAGAGGAGTTTACCTTCCTTAAATCAATTTTACTTTATAACTGATGATTAGCATGCCTGCTATCAATAGCAAGGAGTTATTGTGGATTGAATATTTAGAACCTACTGCATAAATGCTTTGTTCCTTTCAATGTTCGCGGACATGGTGACATTTTTTTTTTCTTGGTTGTTGTTGTTGTTAGTATTCACTGACCTACTTGCTAGAGAAACTAAATGAAGTGGATATCTGCTTTATTTATTTAGGTTTTATAACCTAACTGGTAGTTCGTTATTTCTGTAATAATTCGTTGAAAGCCTGTGGTTAGGTGATATGCAACCTTTAATTCAGCTATTGTTAGCACTTTTGCATGCTAGAGAGTGGCTCTGAAGTTTTCAGTAGGCTATAGACTATTAATGGTGAGTCTTAACCGGTTCCCTTAGTGCTTACAAGCTGTCCTGACATCTAAGTTGAAATATACATTTGTCATGTGTTACCTTCAACTCAACAATGATGGAAAGCATTTGAACCGCATCTCATTCAAAAAAGGGAACTGAATTTTAAATTTTTTTAAAAAAACATGTACGTTTTTAAACATCATGTAAGTTTTTAAAAACATGTTAAAGATTTTCAAGAGATAGGTCTTGGTTAATTAGTAATTAGTCAAATGAGTATCAAGTTCTTGATAAAACATTGTTTGGGAAATCTGGAGACAGAAGGTTACCCCAGCTACTAACCCAGAGGTGCCCATGGAAGTATGCTGCATCTGTCTCTGATTGCCCGGGCCTAGCATTCTTCCTTCTGCTATGAGGATCAATTATTAGGTGCATGAGGTAGAAAAGAGCTTAAAAATTGTGATTAGAAACTGCAGATATGCTCATATTGGAAGCGGAATCCCATGAAAACATTTGCTGTCTTTGCCTATGTGGAGAATGGGGTCAACTTGCAACCACTTGCAGCTGAGTAATGAGAACTTTGAGCTACTGGAACCCTGGTGGAACAACACTTGCTTGTCGGGAAGTTGTATGAAAGGGGTGATGTCCATACTGGATAAAAGAAGTCAGAGCCACTGACCTGGTACTTCAGTGGGGTAGTCATAGCCAACACCATGGAGAATGAGTCTCATCCATGTGGTAAATGACACACATGTAAAAGTTTCAAACTTAGGGCTAGAGAGTCAGAATATTGCAAAGAAAGAGTGAAATAGAATCATCAGAGTAAACAGGCCAGTTCTGGGGAGTACGCACTGGCGTGAGGACAGTGACATTTTTGTTTATTATTTACGGCTAGTTTTGCAGTGGGAGATTCCTTAGTCTTCTTGCTTACACCTCCTTCCACCAGACGGCTCAAAGTCACTGAGAGATGAGAACACTTAGAAAATCTTAGGGCACGGCAGTTGATGAAGAGAGTTAAGCATTTTTTACAGTTGTTTCTCTCAGATGCTCATTGGCCCATTTGTATTAAATTCATTAAATATAGCTATATTTGTAATTGGCATGGGATGATGGATTACATGGGATGTCAAATGGTATTGACTTTTATATCAAATTTACCCTTAACAGTGTAATTCCAATGCAGTGGCAGGTGGGGGCTGCAGACAGATACAGCTTTGGACTGACCTTTCCACTTACAGATTTTCTTTTTTTCTTTTTTTATTGTAATCATATAGCTTTTATGGGCTTCAACTTTTCTTCTCTATAAAATGGGAAACATTTAACTTATATCTAAGGTTAATGGAAAAATATATGGTCAATTATACAGCCTAAATATTACTTTGTTCCTCTTCCTTTCCATGCCTAATTTCATTCACAAAGTTGTCTTAGTCTGTTGTGCTGTTTTAACAAAACACCTGAGATGGAGTAATTTTTATATAGAATGATTTCTTATGGTTTGACAGGCTGGCAATCTCAAGACCATGGTGCTAAATTCACTTCAGTGAGAATGTCTTCCTTGGTGTTCTCAGGGAAGACTATGTCCTCAGGCAGAAAGGAACCTCACAAAATCCAAGGGTCAGATGGATCCTTGAAGCTTCTTTTATTAGAGCATCGATCCTATTTCTGAGTAATAGGTTTGCAAATGCTGCTCCCTTACCTCTGCACATTGATTATTAGCTTCCATGTGAGTTTGGAAGAAAGCACATTGTCAAAGTATACCGATAA